>NC_056629.2:73713073-74060573 GCF_002870075.4 Lactuca sativa
GGGTCCAACGAGACAGACTAGGTCAGAGGGCCCAACGAGCTATGACCAGACCAGAGGGTCCAACGAGCTACGGGACTAGAGGGTCCCGCTAAGACACACCGACCAAAGGGTCGCACAGAAGCCTCGAGTGGCGTATGTGTTATATGTGGTATATTGGGGAACTCACTAAGTATTTATGCTTACAGTTGTTGTGTTATGTGTTTCAGGTACTAGCGAGGACCGTGGACAGGCGTCGGTGTGAACCGTAGACATAGAGAGAGGATTTGATTTGTGATCTTAGGATATGCTTGATTTGATAACTATTGTGGAATACTTTTTGAGAATGTTTTATATTAAAAAAAATTTGGTTATTGAAAAATGAAAATTTTGTTTAAAAAAATCTCGTCGTTACAGTTGGATCAGAGCCTTGGTTTGAGGGACTCGGATGCACCTTCGGGCGTATCTGAACTCAAACTGAGGATTTGAGAAATTTTCAACAAATAAGAACTAATTTTTCTAAAAAGAGCAATAAGTTTGAAACAACTAGAGCGAAGCATTGTGTACGGTCAGCCAGCGCCCGAACGGTGAATCCCAAAATACCCTTACATTATGTGTTATGAGAATATGATATGATATGTTATTCATGCTAGAGTAGGCTAGGTGCTCATATTAGGACTAGAGTGGCCTGATTTGTGATGCCTTAGCCTAGGAGATTATTGCTGCTATTAGATGCCTTGAGAGTGAGTAGGTAGCAGTTAGGAGCTCATGAGAGGTCTATCGGAGGGTAACCAATGCATAGTGAGAGTAGAGTGCTTGCGATCCGGGATCCAAGGAGCAGGACTTGGGGTGAATGCTGATGCGGTGTGGTCAGTAGTATAGGGCCCGTACTACTGAAGACACCGGATCAGTGAGCAGTCCAAGTAAGAATCCTTTGGATATTGGAGGACGAGTAGGGTTGCGTTATCGAGTGCGAGTATGCACAATCGAGTCTTTGATATTTTATGTTGCATTTCAGAGACATCATGGTTGGGATGCGACACACACCTGTGAGCAGTGGTGTCAACGACGAGGAGATCCGTCGATTGATTCATGAGGAGGTGGCTGCTGCCATCCGGGCCGAGATTTCAGAGATGTTCGGGGACATCAAGACCACATTGATTGAGACCTTTGACGAGCGATATGCAGCAGTGACTAAGGTTGCGGCTGCTGCAGCTACTGCTGCTGTTAGACCTCAGGGAGGTGACTCGTTGTTGTTTTGGGAGTTCAGCAACACGAAGCCACCAGAGTTCGATGGGACGCAGGACCCGATTGCTGCGATGAGGTGGATCTATGACATCGAGGGATATTTCTACACGTGTTCTTGTCCAGAGCACTTGAGGGTACGGTTTGCTCTGAACCAGCTTCGATTGGGAGCGAAGAATTGGTGGAAGTTCGTGACGGCGAGCTTCACTCTGGCGGAGATTTCTGAGGTGACCTGGGAAAAGTTCACCACCATGTTTCGAGATGAGTACATTCCCCCTGTGGAAAGGGAACGACTGGCTCAGGAGTTTTTGACCCTCAATCAAGGTACTGATTCAGTTACGGTGATTACGCAAAAGTTTCATGAGAGGGCGATGTTTTGCCCTGAGCAGGTGTCTACCGAGCAGGCTCGCATGAGCCAGTATTTGAGTGTTCTGAGGAGATATATTCGGGAGTTCGTGGCGAACTCGACTATTGGACATTTGATGAGCTCCAGGAAAATGCCCGGAAGAGGGAGATTGAGTTGGAGACTCAGGCCAAGGAGGAGCCCGAGTCACAGAGGATGGATCGGCGGTCGGCTCAGTCTCAGCCGGCAGCCAAGCGGGCCAAGCCCGCTGATTCAAGATCTGGGAGCGCGAAGGGCTGCACTTGTGGGAAGTGCGACAAGAGTCACGAGGGGTCGTGCAGGGCAGGAGTATGCTACAAGTGCGGGAAGGAGGGGCATATCGCGAGGGATTGTCCCAAGGGATTTTCTTTTTTGCTTCCATTGCAACCAGACCAACCATCGGAAGGCCGAGTGCCCTCAGCTACATCAGGGATCAGCGCAGGGATTGGCGCCTGCTGCTAGGGCTACTGAGGTTCGGCCAGTGAAGGTCGAGGTGCCAAAGGCTCGTGGGAGAGCCTTCCAGTTGACAGCGGAGGAGGTCCGCGCAGCACCTTACGTTGTGGCCGGTATGTATTCTTCTCTCTATTTATTTGAGTCTGAGATATTATGCTTATATTATGTTATGCGTATGTACCTTTCTTGTGAATTTTGTACCTGCCTTAGTGCTATTTGACTCGGGAGCGAGTCGATCTTTTGTGTCGTTAGCTTTTAGTCGTCATATCAGTACTTGTCGAGAGGCTTTGAGCCGACCTCTGCGAGTTTCTATAGCTAACGAGCGACCAGTATATGCCACGGAGGTGATTCGAGGATGTAAACTTGAGATCTTCGGTGTGGGATTCCCGATCGATCTAGTCCCGATTACGATGGGGGACGTATGTGTCATAGTGGGCATGGATTGGTTGAGCCAATTTAGAGCTATTATAGACTGCGAGCGCCAGCTGGTGACGATTCAAGACCTTAGTGGGGCAGTAATTACGGTGTATGGTGAGGGTACCCATCCTGAGTCAGCATTTTGTTCGGTTGCTAAGGCGAGGCAGAGTTTACAGCAGGGCTGTAGGGGATTTGTGGCCTATGTGATGGACACACGATTGGCCACTGGGAGGCCAAGTTCGATTGATGAGGTCCCGATTGTGTGGGAGTTCCCTGATGTTTTCCCCGAGGAGTTGTCGGGTGTGCCTCTCGAGAGGCAGGTGGAGTTTCGTATCGACTTGGTGCCAGGGGCGGCACCTATTGCCAAGGCAACCTATCGCCTTGCGCCGAGCGAGATGCAGGAGTTATCCTTGCAGATTCAGGAGCTGCTGGGAAAGGGGTTTATCAGACCGAGTAGCTCACCTTGGGGAGCGCCGATCCTTTTTGTCAAGAAGAAGGATGGTTCACACTGGATGTGTATTGATTACCAGGAGTTGAACAAGTTGGTGGTCCAGAACCGTTATCCGTTACCGAGGATCGACGATCTGTTCGATCAATTGCAAGGAGCGTCCTGGTTCTCCAAGATAGACTTGAGGTTGGGATATCACCAGATGAAGGTTCGGGATGAAGATATCCAGAAGACAGCGTTCATGACTCGTTACGGGCATTACGAGTTCGTGGTGATGCCTTTCGGACTCGCCAATGCACCAGTAGCGTTCATGGATCTCATGAACAGGGTGTGCAGGTCGATGTTGGATCGTTCGGTAATCGTATTCATCGATGATATCTTGGTGTATTCGAGATCCAGAGAGCAGCATGAGGAGCATTTGAGGGAGATCCTCGGAGTTCTGAGATCGGAGAGGCTTTACACCAAATTCTCCAAGTGTGATTTTTGGTTACGGGAGGTCCAGTTCCTAGGGCACCTCGTTAACCAGAAGGGGATATTGGTCGATCCGGCAAAGATCGAGGCAGTGATGAGTTGGGAGGTGCCGAGGTCACCTACCGAGATCAGGAGTTTCCTTGGGTTGGTTGGTTATTATCGGAGATTTATCAGGGATTTCTCTAAGATCGTCGTGCCACTCACCAAGTTGAAACGGAAGGGTGTTGCTTTTTCATGGGGTCCGGAGCAGCAGACCTCATTTGAGACACTTCTCCAGAGATTGTGCGAAGCTCCGGTGCTCGCACGCCCGGAAGGGATGGAGGATTTTGTGGTGTACTGTGATGCATCGATATCAGGGTTGGGAGCAGTGCTTATGCAGAGGGGGGCATGTGATAGCATATGCATCAAGGCAGCTGAAACCTCATGAGTCGAGGTATCCCACCCACGACCTAGAGTTGGGGGCAGTGGTGTTCGCCCTCAAGATCTGGCGTCACTATCTGTATGGGGTTCGGTGTACCATATACACGGATCACAAAAGTTTGAAGTACCTGATGGATCAGCCTAACCTGAATATGCGCCAGAGGAGATGGTTGGATGTGGTAAATGATTACGACTGCGAGATCCTGTACCACCCGGGCAAGGCTGATGTCGTAGCCGATGCCCTGCGCCGTAGGGTGGAGGGCGCCCCGATACAAGATGTATGCATGAGATTGACAGTGATGACTCCGGTGTGGTTCACCATTCGAGGGGCCCAGGTGGAGGCCGTGAAACCAGAGAACCAAAAAATGGAGCGAGTGATTGGACAGGTATCGGAGTTCGTTATCGATAGTCGAGGACTTATGACCTTTCAGGGTCGAGTTTGGGTACCGTTTGTGGGCGGAACACGTACCATCTTGATAGAGGAGGCGCATAGATCGAAGTTCTTGATCCACCCCGGGGCCACTAAGATGTATTTGGACCTGAAGAAGGAGTATTGGTGGCCCTGTATGAAGAGGGATGTTGCATGGTTCATAGAAAGCTGCTTGACCTGTCTCAAGGTTAAGGCCGAACACCAGCGTCCGCATGGTAAGTTGCAGCCGTTAGAGATTCCGGAGTGGAAGTGGGAACAAATTACCATGGATTTTATCACCAAATTGTCGAGGACTGCTAGAGGTGTCGATGCAATTTGGTTGATTGTGGACAGGTCGACGAAGAGCGCTCACTTCCTTGCCATCAGTGAGAGCTCTTCCGCGGAGAGGCTGGCAGAGTTGTACTTTGGGGAGGTGGTATCGTGGCATGGAGTACCGATCTCGATCGTCTCAGATTGAGATGTGTGTTTCACTTCCATATACTGGAAGAAATTTCATGAGGAATTGGGTACGAGGCTGCATTTTAGTACCGCATACCACCCACAAACAGACGGACAGAGTGAGCGGACGATTCAGACGCTCGAGGACATGCTTCGGGCATGTGTACTGGATTTCGGCGGGAGTTGGGACACGTATTTGCCCTTGGCTGAGTTTTCCTATAACAACAACCATCATTCGAGCATTGGTATGCCACCCTTTAAGCTGTTGTATGGAAGGAGGTGTTGGAGCCCCATTTGCTGGGGTGAGGTAGGGCAACGTGTGATGGGTAGTACATAGATAGTGCTTCAGACGACAGAGCAGATACAGCGGGTCAGACAAAGGTTATTGACCGCTCAGAGTCGCCAGAAGAGTTACGCGGATAGGCGACGATCGGAGCTCGAGTTTCAGGTCAGGGATCTTGTGCTCCTGAAGGTGTCTCCTTGGAAAGGAGTGATCCGTTTCAGGAAGAGGGGCAAGCTGGGGCCCCGGTATATTGGGTCGTTTAGGGTGATCGCGAGGGTGGGCAGAGTAGCATATCGTTTGGAGTTACCTGCGGAGTTGGACCGGATTCATGATACCTTCCACGTGTCGCAGTTGAGGAAGTGTATAGTGGACGAGTCGGCAGTGGTACCATTAGAAGATATCCAGGTGGACGCGAGTCTGAATTATGCTGAGAAGCCGATCGCAATCTTGGATCAGAAGATCAAGGTTCTGAGGAACAAGGAAGTGCCCCTGGTGCAGGTCCACTGGCAACATCGGAAAGGGTCCGAGCTAACTTGGGAGCCGAAGTCGGAGATGCGGGAGCAGCATCCGGTGTTGTTTTCGACATGAGACTTCGAGGGCGAAGTCTGATTCTAGTGGGGGAGAATTGTAACATCCGGACTCCCAAGTATCTAATATTATGCATTTATATTGAGTTCTTGGAGAGAGACTCGGTGCTCAGACTCGCCGAGTAGGATCGCGGATGGTCGGACTGATTTAATGGCGGACTCAGTGAGTTCATTTGTGGACTCGGTGAGTCCATGCTGTTTAATGAAAATCCTAATCCTTGGGGTTTAAGACCTATTTAAAGGGGCTTATAGCCACCATTTGCGGCTACCAGGCCCCTGAGAGGAACCCTAAGAGATCCAGAGCATTTGTGAGGAAGAAGAGGTCATTTTTGATCTTTGTGTGGGTGTTTTTGCAAGAAGAAGGTGGCCAAGGCAAGAGGGAACTAAAAAGGGCGATATTCTGTGGATTTCAGAGGTTATGAACTTCATTCTGAGGTATATATTTCGATCCTTCTTCAGTTTGGTGTTAATCTTTGAGAGTTAGGGTTTCTAGCCCCTTTAGAGTATGGATTGTGGTGCAATTGGTCCCTTCTTGTGTTGAGACTTTGGATCTGGATCCAAAGTGGTCCAGAGACCATAACTCCTCGATCTTTATGAGTGTTATTGGGAGATAAGAGCTTGGGATGGCATATTGGGGCCATTTCTTCAAATAAAGCCATTAGGTCTTTACATGGGCACCAAGATCCAAACTTTATGTGTTTATTTTGCTTAAGGAGGACAAATCTATGGGTTAGAGGAACGGATCTGACCTCAGGAGGTCATTTGAGTTTGATCATGGCTTGCACTCGCCGAGTCCTAGAACAGACTCGGCGAGTAGGATAGGTTTTCCCCATAAATCACACAGATGGTAATTCGCTGAGTTGGGGAAGTGACTCAGTGAGTCATTTGGGATTTCGAGGATGCGAGTTCATGACTGAACTCGCCGAGTCACAATAGTGCACTCGACGAGTTTGGTCAAAAGGTTGACCGTTGACTTTTGTTGACTTTTAGGGTTTGGTCAACTTTAGAGTATTTGAGCCTTGAGAGGGGTAAAATGGTCTTTTACCCTCCTGAGAGTACTAAGAGAGGGAATGGTCTAGCCTTGGGAAATGTGTTGATGCCGAGTGTTTATTTTCGTATGATTAGGCAGAGGCTAGATCCTATTTCACGGAGTCCGAGATTTCCGAGTTACCGAGTTACACGAGGTGATTCTTCTTACTATACATTACCTATAGTGGTATTATGAGTTGACCGGAAGGTCTTATGTGCGATGTATGAGATTGTGTGTCATGTATGAGACTATGTGCTATGTGATGTATGTATGATATATATTTGTATAGACCGGACCGGAGGGTCCAACGAGATAGACCGGGCCGGAGGGTCCAACGATCTGTGACCGGACCAGAGGGTCCAACGAGCTACGGGACTAGAGGGTCCCGCTGAGACACACCGACCGGAGGGTCGCACAGTAGCCTCGAGTGGCGTATGTGTTATATGTGGTATATTGGGGAACTCCCTAAGCATTTATGCTTACAGTTGTTGTGTTATGTGTTTCAGGTACTAGCGAGGACCGTGGACAAGCGCCGACGTGAACCGTAGACATAGAGAGGAGATTTGATTTGTGATCTTGGGATATGCTTTATTTGATAACGATTGTGGGATACTTTTTGAGAATGTTTTATATTTAAAAAAATTTGGTTATTGAAAAATGAAAATTTTGTTTAAAAAAATCTCGTCGTTACACCAGCTAATTTCTGAGTACATGTGAAAGCTAGTAGGAGCATAAGTGTTATGCCAATAATCATCATGTTAGTGGGAGCATGATAATTATTATTAGTATTTCAAGATAGCAATGTTAATTATAGAAAAACAAAAGGTTTCAATTAGGAAAAAGTTGTTTTTTCTATAAATAAGGGAGAGGAAATCATACTTCATCTCAAATCTATAAGCTTAGATCGTGAGATTTTAATCAAATTTAGTCAAGTATATATATGAATGTTACGTTGGAATGACTCAACATAAGGAAATTCTATATATGGGTCTATTATTTGCGTTCTAAAATCCGATTATGATTACGACATCCCTTTTTCATAGTCTGAATTATGAGAACTTGGCAAATAGAAATATTGTAGCAAGAGGATTGGTCTAGTATCATGTCTTTATGGGAGAAATCATGAATCGTGTCCCATATGCTTTAGATATAGGATCGGTTGCATTTGCTATAATATTCATCCTTTCTAAAATTTTCCAAATGCCTAGGGCATTAAGAAGGGAAAAGTTCTAGAATTGGATATGACTAAAATAATTAAGCAATTGTCGAGGACAATCTAAGGCTTACCAAAGATTGGTTGCTCAAGGACAATTGGAAGTATGGTGTAGATTTTGGAGAGGACCATATTGACATATTCTGAAAAGAGGCAACTCTTGTTCAGGAGTGATAGTTAAAATGGGAATATGGAAATGTTTCCATAGGTCAAAGTTATTCATAGAATCTGTGTAAGATTACGAAACTTAATGCAAGAAGAATGTTAAAAGGCAATGAACTTTGAATATGAGACTTTGGTTCCATGGAGTTGGTCTCCATTGGAATACTCTGTAATGTTTATTGACAAGTCTTTATGACTTTGTGCATAGTCATTACAAGAGGATCAATGCATATAAGTTTAGAATCTAACAGATTTAGGTAAATGGCAGGAATTTGGAATTCTTGCATTTGCAGTACGGAATTGAGAGTGTGAAATGAGAATCATTGGAATTATGTTCAATCTATCTATTTCACAAAGTAAAGATCATAGACAAACTTAGTATGCATACTTTGTGTATGGCATGACTAGTGTTTAGAAAAACATAGTGTACATGCTTCGAGCATGGGACAACTATTGTTTTAATTCAAGTATAAAGTTGATAGTTTGAAACAATGTGCAATGAATGATGGGTAATCAATATGGTGATAAATAAAAGATGTGTTATTTATATTCATAAGTTCTGAGACCATGTTGGATTCTATTATTCTTGTGCTTCACTTTGCATGTTTTAACTTCCAGAATAACTAGATTGTTCTTCCTGAATGACTAAGTTATTCAAACCATCCACAGTCGGTCATATGTTGGAAGTAGATATGAATCAAGACTATCATGGGTTGGCTTGTAGAGGTCTAAGATGTTGGACAAAGTGGTGCTACAACACTCGTGAGTGCTCATAAGTTATGAGTATTGGATTCAACCCACGCTCATTGGAATCACTTTATGGATTTTATCACGAGTGATCATGAGACGATAATATCTTATATTCTTCAAACCTAGAGATATGAGTTGTTACTATGAGTTAGTTATACATTGATTGCACGAAACCGCATTGGTAACTCGATGTTATAAAATGTGCCTTTGTGTATGATTCAACAAGTAGTAGAACAAGCCATATGAGTCGAAGTTTATCCATTCCTTTTACCTTCAAGATAAAAGCGATATATGTGGGCCCCTCGATGATTTAATGATGGCACATGTGAGTGCTTGGCCAAGCCAGGACTAATTTGATTTGTTCAATCAGTTATTCACCATGAATCGAAAATCGGGAAACAACAAATGGACAGAGAGAATGATTTATAATCCATGTCTCAGTCCATATGATATATAGAATGGAGGAATTATATGATCCCTTATCTAATGGATAAGTCGTTGACAAATGTTAGAGTTCATCGACAAGGTTAGAGTTCGACAACGACTTTTGAGAGCTACGATTGCCAGTTAGGTTTTGAAGTCATACTCAATCATAGTTTTACATCTATCCAAGTGGGATACTATTGGATTGGTGTCTAAGTCCATAACTATATTTGGTATGTACTTGACCCGACTCGGCATAGTCCATTGGGTTGCATGGCATCATGCATTTGGATAGACTAAAATGAGAGAAATAACACTTAAGGTTTGGTAATATATTATAAGTTCTAATATATTAATAATATTATTTAATTAGTATTGATCAAGAATTACTTTGGAATTAATTAAGTGATCAAAAGGAGACTAATTAAATATATGGGTTGATTGTGTAGATCATCCATACTTGTATATTGGGCTAATGCTCCATGGATTATCAAGTTGGGCTAAAACCCATAGGATGCTCCATGGTGTTTTTGTACCCATGGATCATGGAAATGGAAGGCCGTGACAATTAGGGTTTACATGGTGTAACCCTAATTGTGACACATTATACAAGCATCTTATTATTGTCAAAATCGGCACCATGAGAGACTATGAAGGAATGGTGAGGGCTAGCTGATTTCATGAAGTGTATCATTTCTCTCTAAGTTATTCCATGTGTATTTGATGTTGTGTGAACCATTTGAGGTGTCACACTTGGGGCACTAGGCTCTCAAGCTTCATGGAGTCAAGCTACATCAACAAGGTATGTATTCTATCTATTTTATTACCCAAGTATCAAAAGATTGTATGCTAGATAGGGTAATACCTTGGAATATTCATATTTGCATGTATAATAGAGAAAACATAGATCCAAGGTATTTAGGGTTGCATGTACACTTAGGAGTGTTAAAATGCTCATAACCCTACAATGTGATATGTGTTTCAGGTTTTTCTCAGGATCGCGGGAAGGCACCGACTTGATTGTACACACCAGTGAAAGAGTTATGTTTTGAGGATCCTGGATTATTAATCAAACAATTATGAAAAATGAGATTTTTCTGAATTGTGCTATGAGAACTATGTGATTTTAAAATGAAAAATTTGTTTGAAAATTTACGGTGTTACATCAATCGGCTCTGCCTTTATGCATTTATCCCCAAATACATCAAATACAAACAACACAATTAATAATCAACATCTAATATGAATCATATAGATCATAATTCTCACCCGATCTAACAATAAGCATATAAAACCTTAATGTTATGTAGTGAGGAACTCATCTCAAACCGTATTGAATCACTCCCGAATAAAGACCCATGCTCTTAGAAGCAAAGTACTTACTTATTCCCTATATTAATGTTTTATAGTGTTAGCAAACACTATTTGTCCCTTGAATTCACTAAAAGATTCCTAAGTTTATTTTTAGTTTTTTTACATTAAAATAGTAGTCTGTTCAAGACCTGTTCCCCCCCGCCCTCTTAAACCCACCCAAATAAGATTAAGACGACATGATCATGAAGTTCAGGTCAATACCTTTTCAGGGACTACTTACACATGTTCATACAATTTTTCTACAATTTATAGTGAATTTTACAAAACTACATATCATTGCAGCTTATTTCAGACCAACCTGGAAAAACATTCACTTTCACCCTAGTTAGGACCAATATCAGGCCAGAGACAAAGTAGAATAAATTTCTAAACTTTAAGAGTTTACAAATCCTAATTCTAACTTCCGATGTTTTTTTCTAGAATTTTTACAAAAACGGGACAGAACAATGGATTTTTCAGAAAGATATAACTAGGGTTAGGCTTCAATCCACTCAACCCATTAACTCCCAAATTCGATTAAGACCTTCCAAGTCTGTAACACATCATCCCTAGGTCATATAGGACTTTTCCAAGCAATGATGAAGAAATCATACCTAGGTTGTTGAGATTGAAAGCTCCATACAAGCCTCACACTTAAAACGATTTCAACAACAACCTTAAACGCCTTCCATGCTCGAAGATATGTAACTCGCACTCTAAACCTGTAAACCCAATCCCTCCGGTGGAAATCTTCATATATGTCTTAGGAACAACAAGTAAAATTTCGTGAAGACCCAACGATTAGATCTGCAGGGATCGTCCGAACACTTCAACTAGGTTTTCAAAAACGAGAATTCTCAAGCAAGTGGTGATTTGGGTTTTAGCTTATTTTTAATGGTCCTTAAGTGGCTGATTTAATTTAGCCCAAAACCTTGTCCATTAACTCCCTATGTTTAAAACAATAACCCATTGACCCCTCTTTGCTATATTATGACTTTTAAGTCGCCAACTTTCATTTCACTTCCTCATAGTTCCTACTATCATGGATTTGACCTTCAAGTAATTATAATTTAGTTCCATACCCCCCACACTTAGTCTTGAACTATAATGAGCTATTAAAATTCAAGGATTCGAATTTATAACCTCACACTTTAATTCTATGACCCATAATTATAAGCATTTAAATTAAATAAAAATTAGAGTGTTACACAATGAAACCTTATATATTTCTAATAGCATCCACAAGACGGTCCCGTTCTGCCATAAGTTCATCAATCTTTTCATCAACAACATTAATCTATTTTCTGCAACTTGTATTTCTTTTATTTCTTTCATAGTATTAGCAGTCCATTTGATCATTTATTTCATCTCTTCCACAGAGACTTTACACGAGCACGAACAACTCGACTTTTTTATGAGCCCCTTTTTTTGGTCTTATTTAGCGTCTTTTATAATTTCAAAAATACAATTAGGCATCTTAGGTGAACATTGCCCACTACATTAAGGAACGAGTTAAGACTGGAACAATAACATTTGTTGTTTTCACAATGAAATAAGTTTTTATAGATGATCCTAGCCAATCCTTTCCCTTTCGAGGTCATCTTGGACTGAACAACACTCGAAATATATTTTAATATTATAATTGAAATGAAAATAAGTCATTAATCTTACAAGTAAATGCATATTAGTTATCATCGTACAACGAATGAGATTATAAATTGATAAATGAATTGTTAGACATGCGTGACATTTTATAAGTGTAAAATTTGCAATTTAGGGTGTTGGTAAAATAATGGTGAGCAAATCATTCACAAGGCCATATGTACATTCGTGTGGAGTTATTGTAAATAAGTAAAACAATATGACAACAACATACCATGAGCTAATTATACTATGGTCCAAATATACATGAGTTAATTTAAAAAAATAAATATAAAGGTCTAAATATTTAAGAACTTTAAATTTATAAGAAAATAAGAAGAATAATGAATTATTATAATGTAATGTTTTTTATTATTTAAATTTAAGCAAATAATTTAAACAAATAAACAAAAAAACTAATGTGCTTAATTTTGATAATTTTTAAATTAAAAAATGAATTCATTAATGACATTGATATCCATTATTACATTTATTGCAATTATTACATTAAAATATTATGTGAAATTTAAAAAAAATAGAAAAACCCATAAAATGACATGTGGAAAAAAATTTATTTAAAATAACCACAAAATGACATTTGACAAATTAAATGAGATGTGACATATAATAAAAAAAACATTTATTTATTAGAGTAGACTACATATCTAGTTAATTTGCAATTTATGGGGAAACATATTGCCATTTTTGATAATTAAAATTTTTAGGGATTGATATGCTCTAAATATGGTCATTTAATGAGAAACTAAAAAAATTATTGTCATATGTTTTGTTAATGAATTTGGAATTTTAGTCTAGAGGAATGTTGATGGAGATTTTGGTAAATTCATGTCCTCTCCAAAAGTTTCAAACTTCCCGCCGAGAAAATAAGCATCTTCTTGCAAAATCCCTTCCATCCCTCTCTTTCTCCATCTCTCACGCACTAACAACACCAGTTGTGTGTGTAATACCGCGTTGTTCTTTCCTTTTTCCCTCAACAAAATCTCCATCAGACGAAAATGTTGAACCAAATAGCCATTTTGCCCCAAATGATAATCTCTTACACACCATAAATCTTCCAATTTTTTTTTTCTAGGGTTTATATGTTTATCACAACGATGCCTGACTTAGGCAACCTTGTAAGCACGTCTTCGCTTCCCCTTACTCGTTGTTCTAATAGTTCAAGACCAGGAGCCATGGGAAACCGCGATTTGTGTGACCCAAAGTATGCTAAAGAATCAGAAACCTCTTTACCAGTGCAAGACGAATGTAACAGAGATCGGTCTGTTAAGATCAATAAATCTGTGGAATCGAAGAGTTTGAATGATTATTGGAGCGATTGGGTTTCGAAGAATGTCGAGTTGGGGGTTCCTGAATCGAAATTGTTTCTCCCGTTTCTTGTCGGAGCACCAAAACTGGTAAAATCATCTCAATACTCTTTTATGTTAACGGATGAACCTTCAACTTTATGATGCAATGAATCAGTTATTGGATTATTTTTAGAAATTTATGGAACTAAAATCGAATTCATAGATGAACTACATCACAGTCTATGAACACCAACACTTTTTTCCATAGTAAACTTAACTATAGCTATAGATTCGCTCTTTAATGATTTGGAATCTGAACATGAAACAATGATTTGTTTTTGAATGTGTGATCGACAATTCATACAATCCATCTCAGGCTGAATGTCGTACCTGTGAGAACGTAATCTACCCAGGGGAAGAGGTATCATGCGTTGTTCGTGATTGTAAAGCTTCATATCACCTGACATGTGTACAAAACTGGCATGGATTATCGCCATCATCAAAACCATTCAAATGTCCTCAACATGTACACTTATTCTCCTCCCTTCTCATTCTTTAATCTGTTTTCAATCATCAAAACATTCATCTCATTCTTTTCAATCATCAACAGGCATGTTTTCTATGCAAAAAGAAAATCCATCTATGGCGATGTTCAAGATGCCATATAGCATCACATGACAAATGTGCACCATTTTCAGATCATCTGTTGCATTCTAAAGACAACCAAAAAATCTGTTGGAGACATTATTGGCCACCATTAAAGGTCAATCTCTTCCTTCATCATCAAATACAAATCCTTAACATTCTTCGCTTTTCAATAAAAGAAAAAAACATTATTCGTTTCAATTGATTAGGCTGATGTATCTTGTTGAATAACCAGCCTGCAGTTCCCACAAACAGCATCGAGGTAAGTAAGTCTTGTTCATCAATTATCATTCCATTAATTCAAACAAAATTATGATTTAATAAACTTTTAACAAATCATTTTGTTGAATTATAGGAACTTTTTTGTCGTTTACCTTTACCATATACAGTGGATGAATTCAAGATTGATCTCTTGTTGAAAGACACAATGGAGAACAAACTGGAGCCACCTCCATATGTTCATATCAGGCGAAGTATCCTCAATTTATTTATTATAATTACAAATTATAAATATTATTTAACTTTAGTTAAATAATATATTGTTCTTTAACGAAAATTAGATATATATCTTGTAAAGAAAAAACGTGATGACACAAATACAAATACTGGATGCACTGATTGTAGTTCTAGTACTTGTTCTGAAGATTGTGTATGCAGGTATTTAATATATATATAAAAAAAAGGTGAAATTTATAAAAAAAAAAATAAAAAATGTTTATAAATTTTGTAATTTGATAAACAGGCTACAATGTATAAGCTGTTCAAAGGCATGTAAATGTTCAGAAAGGTGTACAAACAAGCCCTTCCGAAAAGACAAAAAGATCAAAATTGTTTTGGTAATTTTTTTTTAAAAAAAATAAGTAAATAACTTTTTAGTTTTTACAAATCTTGTTCAAAGTTTATAATTTTATAAATTTTTGTAGACTGAAAGATGTGGTTGGGGAGTTGAGGCTGTTGTGCCTATAAAAAAAGGTGAATTCATTATAGAATATGTAGGAGAAGGTAATATTTTAATTACATTTTGTGACGTTTTATTAAATTTTACTACAGTTTTGAGTTAATTAATTATTTATTAATTTATTGTTTTAGTTATTAGTGATGCATTGTGTGAACAAAGGCTTTGGGACATGAAGCACAAAGGGATTAAGAATTTTTATATGTGTGAAATTCGAAAAGATTTTACAATTGATGCTACTTTTAAAGGAAATGCTTCTCGTTTTCTAAATCATAGTTGTGGTCCTAATTGTGATCTTGAAAAATGGTAAGTTTTTTATTTTTTTTTTTTATTTTGTTAGCATAAAGGGTATTTTGGTCATTTAAATTATGTGGACTTTTTTTTAGGGACGTTGATGGGGAGACTCGTGTTGGTGTCTTTGCTGCTAGATCTATCAAAGCTGGGGAGGCTTTGACTTATGATTATCGGTAATATATTTTTTTTCTAATACAACATTATTGATTTAAATAATTAATTATGTAATAATGTATTACAAGTTTACAACAATTTTGAAGCTTTTTACAAAATGAGAAGATTTTTTGGGTTATTGTTAGAAAAGTCCAAGTATTTTGTCTTAGTGTAAGGAAAAAAAGTTTCGGTTTTTATTTTTTGAAAAAAAAGTTATGATTATCAATAATCTCTATTTTATTTTTTAAATAAAAAATGATAGATTATTGTATAAAATTAGATCATTAGGACGTTTGTGTTCAAAAAATAAAAGTTTAAAATATTTTATAAATTGACAAAATAATGAGACTTATAATAATGACCCAAGATTTCTTAACAAAAATCTTTGAATTTTGGCATTATAATAATCTTAAGTAAATCATTTAATGGTGACATGTAATAAAAGGTGTCAAAAAAGACAAACATTTCATTTACAAAACTTAAAATGCTAACCAATAAAAACAAATATTGAGTTTTATGTACAAAAATCCTATTATTTTAGGGAAATTTTTGATAAAGTCTTAATTTTTTTAACAGAAAAGTCCCGGTTATTTAACATTTTGCACCAGTTAACGAAAAAATCCTTATTTTTTATTTTGGGTATTATTCAGAAAAGTCTCATTATTCTAGGAAATTTTTTTGAGAAAGTCCTAAAAGATTTTTTTGAAAAAGAAAAGTCTCGATTATTTAACATTTTGTTCAAATTAACTAAAAGGTTTTTTATTTTATTTTATTTTATTTAATAGGAAATGACAGATTAGGGATGAACAGTTTGTACCAAATCCGATTCCGTATCAGTACAACCGATACCGTCGGTATCGGTACCAGTACTGAAAACCAGTACCATTCCCAAATACCAAATTTAGGATTTTATCAAAAAATTTTCCAAAATAATAATACTTTTCTGTATAAAACCCTACAAATATTTTGAAGATATGAATTGTTGTAATACTTAAATTAAACATCAATAAAAGACTTATGGCATATTGTAGATTTGTGCAATTTGGGCCGGAAGTGAAGTGTCATTGTGGGGCTTCAAGTTGTCAAGGGTATCTTGGGAATAAAAAAAAGATAGCAAAAATGGAGCTTCTTGATTGGGGTGCAAAGCGTAGAAGAACAACAACCGCTAGCTTAAAGATCATCAAAATCAAATCATAAAAATTCCACAAAAGGTTAATCAAATCATGTTGTATATCGGATTTTGTTTTTCACCAATGGAATATAAACAATGAAAAAAAGGTATAGTGGTAAAATACCTACATTTCTTTCACATCACGTAGAGATGTTAGACCAAAAACTAGAAAACAATTTATTAATTGTGAGTCTCAACATCGTCTTTTTTTGCTTTAGGGACATTGTGTATTTTGTATTTGAACAAAATACAGAAAAGTACAACATATTATAGACATCTTATTGAAAATACCGTATATTGATTTTTTGACTGTTTAAAATATTCCATAATATTGTGATCGATGATAATTTTTGAATATTTCTATAATTAGTTTGTACTAATCATCTTTGCCATAATTAGAAATATTATGTGATGACACCATAATGTCAAGAACTAATTTTCTCTATAAATTTTGTACCAATGTATGTGGTCTCATCTTAGATCTTCGTTTACCCTCGTTTGTTTAAAAGATTTATGTAAAATAATCAAGTAGATAAAATCAACCAGTTATGATGTTATTTATTTATCTGTAATTTTTTTATTGTTAAAAACTATCACCTGATTTTCTATAAAAATGTTATGCCTAAACAAGAAAACTAGAAAGCCAAAAAAAAAAAAACATAAGATTATTGAATACATAATTACAAATATCAAACAAGGATATAGACAACCTCAAAGTTCATAAACTAATGATTCAGTATTTTAATTTGTAATTTAATAAAAGCTTAAATACATAAAAATGAAAAAAATAATATGTTTTAAATTTTTTATTATTGCTACATATATTTTT
Organism: Lactuca sativa; assembly: GCF_002870075.4. Lineage (NCBI taxonomy): Eukaryota > Viridiplantae > Streptophyta > Magnoliopsida > Asterales > Asteraceae > Lactuca > Lactuca sativa. The sequence goes on from NC_056629.2 coordinate 73,730,550, forward strand.
ATTATAATAGTGCGTTTTAAATCTTTTTTACTTGTTATACAATCTCTAATTTGATTTATATAATTTGTTACGCCCATATATTCACCAAAACCTATCACGTTTATGCATCGCCTTGGTGTGAAATCCTTTCAATTATCACTTGGATTCATTATTTTGGAGCCCAAACACTCACTAATAACACTTCTACTCACACACACGTTTATGGAAACACAAAGATGCAAATGTGATTATTTGGCACTTAAACCCATCGTTAAACGAAGTATAAATTGGACACAAAAGCTATTCTATGTGATATGTGTACAATCCTCTTCATACCATATTCTCATGTTTTTTAAACGTTAGGCAATTTTCTTTGGTCAACGTATAGAACCTCCCGAAAAGAAACCTTTTGGCAATTTTCTTCAAACAAATAAGAATTATCAAGGTTTTGGCTTTTCTTGGTGATTTAAGGATCACACATTTCTACACCAAATGATCGTCATTGTTGATCATTATCTAAAAAGAGATTACCCCATATGATTATTTAATATGGTTAATTAGTTGATTCAAATAAGAGGCATATTGGGGTTTAGTTTTAATAAACCATTTTAAATTTAATTGCATTTATGATTTGGTGTATATTGTTTTAATCAATCCATGACTTGAACCACACAACTAAGCTATAATAGGCACAATTATATGCGACCTGGCTGGCTGGGTATAGTGACGGTTGTTGATGTATCAAGTATGTGAAGCCCATATTTGGTAATAGGCCCAGAAGCACGCGACCCAACTTCTATAGCATCTTCTTTAAAATCTACAATGTTCATAATTTTGAACGACTTAATAGGTAACTTCATTTTTTATGATTATTACATGCCATTTCCTTACAATCCTAAATCCAATCTTCAACAAGAACCTTGTTATCTTTATGAAAAGAAGAATCCAATTTGTAATCATCACCCCTTTTTAATTGCATCAATCTTTGAATTATGAGCAACTGAATTCACATACATGAACCCCCAATAGCGAAATCCCCCGCTAATACTATCTTCATTATGAATATTGTTGTAATTTTCATCAAAGATATAAGGAGTTGAGACTAGATCCTAGTTCTCCCATTTGATTTTTTTTGATGATCTATTAGTTATTAGTGACTCAATGACATTCTTATCGTCTTTACGAAAAAGAGCGTTGAAAATAGTGGGAGAGTAGCTCGAGCACTCTTTTGTTAACATAGTTGTGAGAATGCCTCCCAAACAAACATTTTTTAAAAACACCCAATGATCGAATTTGGATTGGAAAGTAAGCATACAAGTTAAGTTGCCACAACCTATATCAGTATCTAAAGCTTCAACAAAATATTTCTCTGCAATTATACTCACATTCTCGACCGTAGTTTTTCCATTTATGTTGAAACTCTCCGTACGTTATTAATGAACATATTTTGAGAAATAGTTGTGTTGAAGACATCATTTCTATTAAATTGGGCAACTGAAACATACATACTACATGACCAAATCAAACAACTCAAGTGGATATTGCAATCAGATCGAGGAAGAAAAATAAATTGGATCTCGTCTGTAGCAAAAGAAGGAAAGAGTATATGGATAATGTATGCTATGTTCTCGGTTTTTTTTAAAGAGGAAAAAAGGAGGGGAGGGAAATGAAATGAAATGAAATGAACTTCACTTTACTTCCCCTCCCTATCATCCCAAAAGTAAGAGGAAAGATTTAATGGAAAATAAGTATTTTCTTTCTCTCCTAATTCTTATATTTCATTTTCTTTCTATCCTTAAATAAAACTCGAGAACATAATTCCTTCCTTTTCCTTCTCCTTCCCTTTTAAAAAAAACTCAAGAACACTTATTTCTTCTAATTTCCTTCTATTTCTTCCTTAAAAGAACTCGAGAACATGGCATGAGAGAGAGAGAGAGAGAGAGAGAGAGAGAGAGAGAGAGAGAGAGAGAGAGAGAGAGAGAGAGAGAGAGAGAGAGAGAGAGAGAGAGAGAGAGATGGCAGGTCCATCTATTTTCTTTTTATTTACTTAAAAATAATTACAAAAAATTTAAAAAGTTTAAAATAAATTAAAAGGGATATAAATTTCATTTTACATGCATAAATGACTAAGAGGGGGGATGTTTAGTTACCACACGGACCATTTACATAGTTTTTTTTATAGTTGCCATACGACTTTTTGCAAAACAAAACCACATGACCAATCGTAGAAAAATTTTCTTGATTTTAAAAATATCATATTCTCTAGTTTGTCTTGCTCGATCTTTCTTTAACTACAATAGGATGTCTTACTTTTCAATGTTGTTTGTTTGACTTCTTTTGAAGCATTAAGGATTTTTCCTTATCTCCCCTATTGTTCAAAGATCATTATAAGCTATATATATATATATATATATATATATATATATATATATATATATATATATATATATATATATATATATATATATATATATATATATATATATATATATATATATATATATATATATATATATATATATTTTATAAGTTGCATGTTTGTCTTTTCCTATGTTAGCCTTCATGTTAAACACATATAATAATTATGAAAGGGTGTGCATAACACTCATGTGTTATTGTATGGAAACACATTCAAATCAATATTATAATAAATGACCATCAATTTGAAGGAACTCAAGAATCACACTTCGAATAACTATTTCTAAAATGTATACATTTCTACAATAGTTATGTTTATTTTTTCAAAGTCCAAAATAAAGGGGTTTTATAGTGACATGCCAAACTTGGTTTACTAGATATCATTGAAAAGATTATATAAGAGTATGATTAGAAACAACTTTAGTAGAATATAGTTTATGATTTCATAAATTCAACCCAAGCACAACATAGATATTATAATTAACTTAAGATAATTTAAATTAACTATATCGATGCAAACTCCACATCTTTTTTTGATAAGGCGGGACCCAAATGTCAGAAATGACCCTACAAACATTTAATCATATTTGACCGAGAGTCAAAATATAAAATATAATCCATAGATTCATGTAATGATACTATATTATATTGTACTTTATGTATATATAAATTTATGTTTGTACTTTATGCTGTTGGATTTGTACGTTTCTTTTATACTTACAAACTGCAACTTGGGCAACCCCACAACTCCATCCAACCGAGGACGTATGTTAGGTCATGTTAACACACTCTTTCATGGTCAAGGGTATTTCTGTCTTTTGCAATTACACATAGAATTTGTTGTCTTATTCAATAAACTATAATATTAAATTGTTAATATTCACCGATAACACTTTTTAGTCTCTTACAAACCAATAATTGTGGACTAAAGACTCGTTGATTAGAGGCATGGGTCCCATGACCGGATTTTCAACATGAATCACTCTTCGATGAGATTTTTAGGTTGGAACTTTAGTCTATTAATAATATGTGTTATGCCACCTTTATTTTAAGTGGAGTTTTCTTATAATTTATGTACATTTGGTAAAATTACTCAGAAGGTATGTTCAGATTACAGAGATTTTAAGGGCTGTTTTATGTGCTTCATACTGGATCTGGTAAAAAATTGGTTGATCTGACTTATTAGATTCAGACTGTTTGATATCACATTTAGAAGTCTCTAACTCAATTGCTTCTGTGATCCTTTTACTCGGTAAGATTTAAGATTTTGTGGATATTGAATCAATTAGATCTAACTCAACCAACAACAACCAAACAACCACTATTTAAGAAAAAAAAAACTCTAATTAAAACTAAACTTTGTTTGAAAATACAAACACAATACTTTTATTTTGGGCAAACATAAAAAAATCCAACATCTTTAATTTAATTATAAAAAAAATAATTATTTTAAAAATTTTAATGCATTGAAACTTCTATGTTTTTTAGAAAAGCCAATTTAAGTTTTTTTGACATAAAAAACTAACCTATTTTCATTCAACAATTAAAAAACCAATATACTATTTTTCAAAGTGCGTTAAACCCCTATATCTTTTGAAATTTTTTAATCTAAGAGATTGTAATTAGCAAATCTTTAATAGTTGGTTACCCATTATTTGTGACTGTCTTGATTTATCGGTTTCAAAGCCTTAAATCAGAGAATTTAAAAAAAAAAAAATAAAGTGTTTAAAGCACTCTAAAAATAATATAATTGGTTTTTTAGAATCAGATTAAAATATGTTGAGTTTTTCTAAGTTTTTTTTTTTATTATTATTTTTTTTATTTTTTACTTTAAACTAAAACTCTAATCCAAAAATTGCATCAAGAGTTTTTGCTTTATGTTTTATTTCATTTTATACATTTCAAACGTTTATAACTATTTTTTCTGAAAACACAAATAAAACTATAACTTTTAACTTTAACTATGAGTTGTTTTTGCCAATATTCCGGCTTCTAAAATGCTCGTTTTGGATTCTAGCATTATGTTGTTATTATCGGTGATGTGGAGTGGGTTTCTTTGTTAAAAAAAATTCAATCATGGGTTTAACTTTATAATTGGTTTTTACTAGCTTTTCTAGCACTTTTATTTTATAATGCAACTCAAAAAAAAAACCCACTAAATTTTTAAAAATGAAGAAATAATAATTTCTATTCAATTTGTCCTACTAAATATAGCAAAATGTTAAATTTCAGGTTGTTTCCAAATTAATGTAACATCTTATTTTGTGTCCAATTTTCATTTACTGATTTACATATCGAGTTGTCACCATTTTTCATTTACATATCGATTTTTTCTCATATAACTACTATAATATATCAATTAAAAAATAATATATTATAAAACCCTTTAAAATAATTTAATATACGTATTTGCATATCAGGTATTGAGGATTTGAGGTTGTTGCTCAACTCATCCATGTTTTCTCAAGAAAATTTGAAGATGGAATTATTTTATGCATCACTATTACAAATACATTCTTGTATCTGTTGTGTAAAAAAGCTAAAAGATTTTGAACTATAAAAAAACACATAGTCCTTATCCGTGATGTATATGAAAGGGCAAAATAGGGATTTTGAAGATTGTAAATTGTGAAGGGTATGAAAAAGAAGAACAAAATCACAAGGGAAAGAAAAAGGACATAAGACAAATAAGTTTGCTTTGGAGCAAATCTAGCAAAAAAATTGCGCTTGTGGGGCGAAGAAAGGGGTAAAATGACACTTTACCCAAAGAGAAGGAGGGGTAGAAAGGGAAATTACTTGTAGGTTTTCATTTTGGCCAAACATCTCCACCTAAAGCTTCTCCCAAATAGAGAAAAGAACATTCTTCTAGGTATTGAAAACAAGTCCCTCTAGTTAATAGAAATTCCAAATATGACCTTTAACTTGAATGAAATGCAAACAAGTCCGGTTATAGAAGGATAATTTTATTATTTGTGCACATCAAACAACCTAAATTATTGATAAAATTTTGATTATTTTTTGTAATATATCATGTAATATGTTCCATAGGGAAAATGTATGCACAATGTTCAAGGTCTAGCTCATTCAATATTTTTTTTAGCAATGAATATCTTCAATTTATATTATATGACATCACTACAAGACTAGAAGTGTTTGTAACATAATATATTTTATTTAAGTTTTTTTCGTATTTTCATAGACACAAAAGAATTACTGTCAATATAGTGTTCCAATTTTCCCAACTATTTTCGTGATATTTAGTTATATTGTTATTTGCATTTGAATTAGACATATAGCTTTTGTATAAAAATTGATATGTCCACACCAGTCACCAAATATTGAAAGTACGATCTATATAATTGAACATTATGAATTTAACATTAGAATGTGTAGAGTAATTTAACATATAATGACATTATCTTTTTACTTAAAAATGATTCATCTATAAAAATATATGTTTTACCGATTTTTACAATAACTACAATGATATTATATCTTATGTGAATAAATCGATTTTTAAGTAGAATAATCACCTTTTTTTAAGTAAGGTGATATGAAACAAATTGTTTGTGGTTGAACCAAAATTAATAGAAGTAGATGGATATATTTGCACATTATTGAGTCCATTAGTTATGGGGTAACTAAATGTCAAAAGTTCATAGAAAAAGGTGGTTGAGTGTAACTTTCTATATTTGTATTGGACACAGTTCTCTTTCTTGTGTGGGCTTTTCAAGATAAGACAAAAATACCCATCTCACCAGCCCTTAAAAACAGACCCATCTCCACGACCTCACTCTGTTTTTCTCTCCCTTCTCCTTGATTTTATCGAGTTATTGTTTATTACTTTATAAAGAAAACCCATTTTTCAAAGAAATCTCATTAAAATTTTGATCCAAATGTACAGAAAAACCTTTTTTAAGACGCGGAGGAAACGAATCTGGGAAAAAATCCATATTTTCTTCTCATTTTTCGGTGTTTTTTTCACGATATAGGGTGGCGTTTGGGTCTCGGCGGCGGAGGTTGTGGTGGTTATGGTGGAAGGTTACGAGGGTATTTCCGTCATTTGACATGAAAAAAAGCTTCTGGCTTCTGCTGCCTTTTCTTCTGAAAAGAATAGTGGTTGGTGGGTGTGGTGTGAAATCTCTCATTTTGAAGAAAAAGTTTCTTGCGGCGGAGGCTGTGGCAGAAGGTTTACGAGGGCATTTTCGTCATTTGACTTGAAGAAGACGAATGCCTTGTCTTGTCAAGAGAAATGGTGATGATTTGTGTGCATTGTTCAAAATGTTGCTTTCTGAAGACCGGTTTCATGCGGCCATGGTTGGTCATTTTCCGGTGGTGGTGATCGGCGGCGGAGGTGGTGGTGGTGGTGGTGAAAGGTTACGTGAGTTAATGCTTCCGAAGAAAATGGTGATTGGGCTTTTTGTAAAAGCTTGCATTTTGATGCCCAGTTTGTTGTAACGATGCTTGGCCACTTCTACTGACGGTGGTGGACGGCGGCGGAGGTGGTGGTGGACGGTTGTGATATTGGCGGGGACGGCTCAATCTAGATTAATATGGTCAAATCTCAAAACTACATATGATATTGTGTTAATTTTATCAGGTTTGTCGTAATTAATTTCTTTAATATTAATATTAGTTTGTTATGAAACCCTAGAAATGTTGTAATTAGTAATTATGATTTGGGGATTGAATTTTGTTAAAAGTTACATAATACACCCCTTATCAAATATGAACTACTTTTCAATGATTATTTTATAACTTAGCAACAAATACGATGACTCTACTGTGAACAAAATAAATAATTGTTTTTTCTAGTTTAACATTGATTTATTTGTAATGAAAAGACATATTGTATGTCTTGAAAAGTTAATCACTTTGTTTTGTTTTGATTTAAAATGATATGATTTGATATTTTATCGTTCAAACTAACGACTCAGACGAATAATATGGTCTTAGAAAATTGTATTTGAAATAGAAGACTTGATTGATCATTCAATGGTTTAACTCCAAAAGCATGAACACGGACTTTAGGTATTGTTCATATAAATTAAGAAAACCAGATTCAATTTATAAACAACAATTATAAAATGAAAAGTTAATTTCAATGCTTTCATGACTTGATTTTTTGCTCCTCTATGGTAAAATAATGTGAATATCATATATTTTTTTGGAAGAGACAATGTGAATATCATATTTTGTCACCTAATTTTTGGTTTTAAGGTGTGTCTGATTGATTTTTTTGAAAAAACTTTTGTTTTTTTGTTTTTTTTTTTTTCTGTTTTTTTGTTCTTGTTTTTTTTGTCAAACATCTTTTTAATTTATTGTTTTTTTTATAAAAAACCAATAAACTAATAAGTTATTTTAAAAAACACTTCCAAATACCTATTATTTGGTCGTTTTTGTCAAGGTGGTCATTATAATAGCTAACAAGAAGTGTCCATTTTTTAGGTTTTAAGGGTATTGAATTTCTTTTAGGAATTTAACATCATTGAACTTTTTATAGTCTATAGTTAACCAATAAATTTGAAATTTTGTTCATTCGCTTTTATATATATATATATATATATATATATATATATATATATATATATATATATATATATATATATATATATATATATATATATATATATATATATATATATATATATCTTTGTTTTTACATGTTTTTCTTGCATGATAATCAACATTCTCTTTAGAGTGGAGCCGATAATACTTGCACATTTTAAGGTCCCATGAGTGTTGTAGACTTGTCGATGATCTAAAAAGACAAAAAAATAGGTCGAGTTTTTTGTAATTTCACAGAAAAAGCATTATATTGTAAGTAAACAAATATTTTTGACACAATTTTGAAAAAATATATTCGAACACATAATTTTCGTGTTATTCATATGTTCACAAAACAGTTTCGAACCCGGTCATGATTATGAAGCATAAAAAAAACCTAATATGATGGGAACTGTCACATATATTTTGTTCCTATGTCGATTAACTAAGCGCAAAACATTTTAGAAAAAAAAAACCGTGCAGATAATCTAATAATACAATTGTCATGCTGAAAAACAAGTTTGAAAATCCTGATATGACTTTTGAACTTGTTCTTCCACTTTGAAAGTGATATTTATAGTGAATAAACTAATAGGCTGTTTGATATTAATGCTAACACAGTCACAAGGAGGGACTCAGTCCTCAGTCAGAAATTGTTATGTTTGATTTGGCTTGTTCATCGTCAAACTCGGTCCAAAGAAATCTGATGATTCGATCCTCATCTAAAAACCTCCTGACCGAGTTTTTGTCTCCAGTTAGCCCCAAACGACACACTTTGCCCCCTTGTTCTTGACTCAACTCTTTGTCTCCTTCAATCGATCACACAACTTCTCCTCTTTAAATCAATTGTCTCATGATAATACATACCGAAATCCCCAAATTTCGAATCTTCATCAGAAATAAAACCTAAAAGCCTCATCAGCATCCTTGCTATTCAATAGATTGATGGCGAGTTTAAGACCTAGTGTGACAAGAGACGATAAGAGGAAGAAGCTAAACAATAAAACTTAAAATACCATAAGCTTCTTGGCGACGAGAAGAGGAAGAAACTCGTTGTTGATGTTGATCGTGAAGATGATGAGATCCTCGCTTAGTTGATCGTAGTGATAGAAATAGAGGAAGATGGAGATAAAAAAGGTTACTTTGCCATGGATGAAAGTTTGAAAGCTCCACTTCATTGATGAAGGGGTTGCTTTTGGGGTTTTATGGGTAGAAGAAGGTATACTGGAGTGCAACTATGCAAGTTTAGGCAACGAAAGACAATTATTGGCCTTCGTTCGATTAAATTTATTATTAATAAATAAATGGTAAGTAAATAAAAAAGTCACAATTGTTCGTTTAAATTTATTTTTAATTAAATAAATGATAAGTAAATTAAAAAAATTGACAAGAGTGACAATTATAAAAATAATTGGTAAAATATAAATAGAACTATGAAAATTAATGTGATAAAATAATATGTTGTAAATATAAGGGTAAAATGGTCATTTTTATCATTCATCAAAGCTAGGGAGACATATAATCAAACAACATGGTTTCAATCAGAAGTTAACTCAATCGGAACTTCTAACTCAATCAATTTCTAACTCAGTCAGCTCTAACTCAATTAGCATCTATTAAACAACCCCTAAGTATTAACACAAGTTAGCAAATAGCTAACAATCAATTACAAAGAATTAGAAATACTACAGTTCAAAAGTGAATGTACCGGAATCTTCAAAGTGAGAGAAACAAAAATTATCTTCCACATATGAACTCCCCCTCGAATAATCATCACTCCCCCTTGAATCTTCAACAAATACGATGGAGAGAATCCATAAAGTTAAGAAGAAGCAGCAACAATCTTCAAAACCCGTCAGATTTGATGAAATAAATTCTTGCAGAATAAACCCAATTCTCAAAAATTAAAACTGGAAAAATAACTAAAATTAACTTTGTATTTTTTGATTTTTAAATCTTGACAAAAGAATAGAAAAAGAAGCAATAACTTAGAAGGGATTAAAAAGAATAAGACCAAAGAAAAGGATTAGAAATTAATTTTTTTTGGAAAGAAGGGGTAAAAAGTGGTAAAATCCCAAGAAATTGAAAAGAATTTTGGAAATGGGGTAAAATATGTGAAGTTCTGAAAGTCAGGGGCAAAAGTTGAAAATATAACCCATTTTCTGTTGGATTAGGTGTCTAAGCCCATAACTATTTTTGGTATGTACTTAATTTGATTATCAGTATGATCATTATGGAGAAAGAGGATTAATTATGATTTATTAATATATTATAGGAATAATATATTAATTGAGAAATCATATTATTTAATTAGTATTGATCAGAAATTAATTTGGTGATCAATAGAGACTGATTAAATTAACAGAGACTAATTATGTAAATCAATAATATTTATATTTTGGGCTTATAGACCTTATTGGTATAAGGTGGACGAAATCTCTATGAGAGTCCATAAAGATTTCGTCCAGGGCTTGTCTAATGGAAGTCCATATGTTGCTTATGGCCTAAGCAAGGGAATTAGGGTTTCCAAGTTGATAACCTTAGAAGCCTTAGCTATAAAAGGAACCCTAAAGACTCTCGAAATCGCCCCTATGAGTTCTAAGAGAACCCTAGATGTTTTTGAAGACTTCTCTCTCTCTCTCTCTCTCTCTCTCTCTCTCTCTCTCTCTTTCTCTCTCTCGTTCTTCCTTGTTGCTAGTGGTGTTTGTGACTCCGTTAGAGGTGCAACATTTGAGACACTAAGCTTTCAAAGGTCAAAGGTATTCAAGGTGAACTTGTTATGCTACATCACAAGTAAGGTAACGTTTCTAACCCTAATCATATGTGATTTTTGATAATATGTATGCTAATCATAGGGTTATTGTTTGGTATTCATAGTTGTATGTTCAAATTAGAAAAACCTAGATCCAAAGCAAATAGGGTTGCATGTACACCATAGGAATGATGTTGTGCTCATAACCCAACAGTGGTATCAGAGCCTAGGTCGTTTTTCTATTAAATAGATGCAAAAGTGAACTGCTAAAGATCAGGAAATTGAAAAACTTGTTGTCTGACTGGTTTACTCGTCAACTCCATGTATGGACTCGACGAGTTGCATGAACTCGACGAGTTCCATAGTGGACTAGACGAGTTGAGTGTTCTGGTGCCGGGATTTTTGATTTTTTGGCCAGATTTTGATTAGGATAATTACCAAAACTCGTTTTTCTTGCCTAAATTCGACTTTTTAAGATTGGTATGGATATCCTTATCAAAATTGGTAGATTTGGTTAAATATGGATAATATATGATTATTTTGATTCAAATATTTAACCTAGTAAGTTTGAAAAGATTCAAATTACATCATTTACATTTTATAGTTTAAATTTGAACTTAAAAGTTTTAGTTTTTGAAATTTAAATAGTTAAACCCTAATACTTTGAAATTTTTAAAAATTTTTAAAATTGTTCCTCAAGGTTTGGAATTTAAAATTTAATTAAAAGATATTATTTTGAAATATTAAATTCTAAAACCCCAGTGTTTTGAAAAGTTCAATTTACATCCTTATGGATTTTATTAAATTAATTAAGTGTTTAATTAAAAGAGAGAATTAATAAATCCATAATAATATGGTTTAAGTTTAATTAAATTAAAAGTATAACTTATTAATAGATTAAACCACTTAGTATTTTAAGTGTATAAAATACACTCTTATACTATATACTATTAAAAGTTTAATATATTATACATATAAGTAAAAAGTCAGTCTTACCGTTAGTAGACCTCATTCACGAAGCTGGTCTATAAGGATGTTTAAGGAAGCGGCCTGTAAAATGACCGTCATTGGGTATCCATTGTTACCCACCGCACCCTTAACTAGTGGTGGGTCGTTAGCCGAACGGGTAGGATATGGCACAAACTTCCATTATAAGTATAATGAAATACGAAGTAACTAAACACTTTTATAAATTCTCAAATCTTAGTTACTTTAGGAAAAATGTGAATTTGGTGCTAATCAATGAAATTTCACATTGCACTTTGTTGGTCGTTAATGAAGCGTGTGTGGATAACGGGCACACTAATATGGGACCAATGAAGGATGACAATGGGTAGCTCGTAGATTCTCATAGATCAATGGAGTGTGTGTGGTTAACCGGCACATTGATTAGGTGATATACATATTTGAGAGTACCAAACTAATTTGCATGGTTATTCACACCTTGTTTGTGATCCTTGATATCCCAGTCACAAACTTGAAGGGCATAATCAAGATTAAACATGCCATTGAAAAGTTCAATGAATCTCAAAAGATCTAGGAATTTCAATTCATTTAAAACCTAATTTTCATTTTCGTTTTCGTGGTGGAAATTGGTAAATCGTCATTTACCTACCTTCAAATATTCTGCAACTGGATTACGGCATCCCTCTTCCGAGTTGTAGAATATTGTGTTGGGTCCTAGCCTTAATATTTCATTTGGGTGTTATATTAACGATTGAATCAACTAACTTGAATTTCTCCCGTTTTGTAGATGTCAAAATTTAACATCTATGGTCTTCCCGAATCCTCTGGAAAAAGCTTTCCACATGAAGATGATGTTCTACAATTGGATCATGGAAATGGAAATCATTCTTCACTTCCTCCACCTCCTCCAATAATTCTCCCTTACCCACATGTTTGAAGACTTGAAAAGTTCAAGATCACTCCAGCCCTGTTGGCAAGCAAACATGAAGATGGAAGGTCTGTGTGTGTACACATCATGGAGGTGAAGTCACATATTGACAAGTTGGGAATGTTGGGTGTCAATGTCTCAAGGAAGTTGGTTGTTGATTTGGTTCCTCAATCACTTCCTAAGTCATGTAGTGAGTTCATTAAAGATTACTATATGATGGACTACGGCGTGACCCTCATTGATCTTACCTATTTGATAATTGATGTTGAATCAGCAATGATTTGGCGCACTAGTAAATCAAATTTGACTGGTAGATCAAAATCCCAAACTTCCATAGACATTGACAATGGCAACATTGGAAGTCCAGAAAAACTTACTCTTCCGAATGGAAAGGGATTGACCAAAGTCAAACCGTTTGACCATACAAGACTCACTAAGTGTAGAGTAGAAAGGTTTCTTACTCTCGTACATTTAAAATTGGTAAGTTGTGATGTCTTGGATAAGACAAAGACCAGCTTGGATTGATTGCGTGAAGTGTTTGTCTTGATAAGAACCCACACTAACTCTTGAATATTTTTTTCAAGGAATGTTTCTTAACAAGAGAATCTTATATGTCAAGAGGTCAGTGGGAGTCTTAATGGTCTTGAATAGCTTGTTGGATTAGATGTCTAAGCCCATAACTATTATTGGTATGTACTTGACCCGAGAGTAGCATGGTCCATTTGGGTTGCATATCATCAGGACAATTTGTTAGGATGGATTCTTGAGAGAATGTTATATATGATTTGTTAATATATTATAAGTTATAATATATTAATATGAAATCATATGTTTTAATTAGTATTGATCAAGAATTAATTTGGATTTAATTTTGTGATCAAAAGAGACTAATTAAATCTATGGGGACTAATTATGGTAATTAGTTATATTTATATGTGTTAGGCTTATGATCTATGTTGGACCAAGTTTATGTATGGATACATAAGGAGTTGGGCCACATGAACCATGGATCATAAACCCATGGGTATGGTTTTGGGTTATACCCATGACCCTTGAAATCCAACATATAAATACATGTTCTTAACCTAAAAAAACGCCTACATGCATGTTCTTGGAGTTCATGGGTGTTTTTGGGTGCATAGAATTCTCTCTCAAGTTCCACCTTTGTTCATGATGTGTTGTGATTCCATTTGAGGCTTCCACACTATTAGGGCTAAGCTTTTAATGGCCGAATTCATCAAGTTCTACAAGCTACACAAAGAGGTAAACTTCTAACTAGTATTTTATGTACTTTAAATCATTTATATGCTAGTTGTAGGTTTGAAGCTTTGGAAACAATATTGCATGTATAATTAGAGAAAACATAGATCCAAAGCTTTTAGGGTTGTATGTGCACCATAAGATGTTGTAGTATACAGAAACACTACATAGCTTCAGGAACCAATCAAGAATAAACCTATTGTCTATCACTAGCACACGACTTGAGGTTTATAACCTATCGTGCTAACATATTCTTGTTTCTGTGCCATTCCAGTTGAGTTGAATACGTATGTGAGTTTTATGAGTTATCATTTGAATGCATAAAGACAAAGCACCTTGATCAATGAAAGTACATTGATCTGTACGGGTAAGCTGTTGAACAACTTGGAAGCAATGGTAGGCACTCGTGCTGCGAAGTGGCAATAAATTAAGATTGAATAAGTTCTGCCCATATGAGTTTGGATTTGTCACAACTTTGTCTTATGATTATGAATAATTCACATGGATAGGAACACATACACCATAAAATCTAAGTGAAAAGGTTTCTCTCCGCCTCATGAAAATGATTGTGAGGAAACGCTTTCACTAGGAAGATTTAAGGAGATAGCGATTGTGTAAATTGCATTCTCAAAATTCGATTATGATTACGACATCCCTCTTCATAATTCGAATTGTGATATTTGGCAATTAGTTTGAACATTTAGGACTTACTGCTGTAAGTTCTGAAATAGTTTAGATACACATATGAGCTATCTAGGGGAAGGTTTATAAGTTTAAGAAGTCTAGATAAAGGTGTTGGATACAGTGTCTAAGTCCATAACTATTTCTGGTATGTACTTGACCCGGTTGGCATGGTCCATTTGGGTTGCATGGCATTGCAATACTTGGATAGACCAAATGAGAGAAAGGACACTCAAGGTTTATTAATATATTATAAGTTCTAATATATTAATAATATTATTTAATTAGTATTGATCAAGAATTAATTTGAAATTGATTAAGTGATCAAAAGGAGACTAATTAAATATATGGGGTTGATTGTGTAAATCATCCATTCTTGTATATTAGGCTAATGATCCATGGTTTATATGAATTAGGCTAAAACCCATAAGGTGCTCCATGGAGAGTCCATGGAGGTTATAAACCCATGGATCATGGATTATTAAAAGCCATGCTCATTAGGGTTTGCATAGAGTAACCCTACATGTGACACACTATATAAGAAACCCCATGGTAAGCAAAATCGGCCACTAAGTGAAGAACAAGAGGGCTAGACGATTTTGAGTGATAAGTGAACTTCTCTTAAGGTTATTCCAAGTGTTGTGGTGTTGTGTGAGACATTTGAGGCATCACACTTGAGGTTCTAGGCTCACATGGTTCTTAAGGGATCCAAGAAACAAAAAGGTATGTTCTTCTACTATCTTTCATGTTTCATAGTTCCCCATGCCATGCTAGTTAGGTTAGGAACCTTGGAAAATCAAATTTACATGTATCTTAGTAAAACATAGATCCAAGGTTTCTAGGGTTGCATGTACACCATAGGAGTGTTAGAATGTTCAAACCCTTCAGTGGTATCAGAGCCTAGGCTTGTTTTCTTAATACTTGATGCAAATCGTTGAAAAAACTCAAGTTTTATGCATTCTGCATCATGAACTCGCCGAGTCCATGGAAGGACAAGACAAGTCCATGTGATAATTCATCCTACTCGTCAAGTAGGTTCGTGCACTCGACGAGTAGGAGCCCCAGAATGCAGATTTTCAAGTTTTGCTACTCGAAATGGACTAGAAACATTACCATAATCTGTTTTGGTCTTATAAAACTTGTTTTAGATGGTGTAATGGTTATACTAATCCATTTTCATTGGCTATTATCAAAATTTCAAGTTTTGTATGGTTTATTTATGATTCTTGAAATTGTTGATATGAATGTTCATGAACTTATGAGTTTAGAAGATCATATGAATTATTTGCTACTTGCTTGTTAGTTTAATTCTTGATCATTATGTGTTTTAATGAAATCCATAATTTGTCCTCATGTTATGGATTACCAAAAGTTACTCTTTTAAAGTCCATTAAAGAAACACATAGGTTACATAAAATGAAAAGTCTCTCATTTTAATAAACCATTAACTCATAAGTTATGAAAGATGAAAAGTTTTGAAAGTTACAAAATTTTCCCCCAAGTTTTGGAACATGTAAAGTCACTTTAAAAACTTTAGTTCCAACCCCTAGAATTTTAAAAGTTAAAATTCAACCCTTATACTTTATAATATTATAAGTTTATATATATATATATATATATATATATATATATATATATATATATATATATATATATAAGAACAAGTCGTTTTACCGTTAGTAGGCCTCATTCATGAAGCCGGTCTATATGGGGGGTATAAGGTTGTTGCCTATAAAATGACAGCTTAATGGGTTTCCACTCTCACCCACCGCTTCCTTGACTGGTGGAGGGTCGTTAGCCAAATGGGGAGGACAATGAATTAATCCTCATTAAAAGTATGATGAATGTAAAGTAACTAAATGTTTTTATAAATTCTCAATCTTAGTTACTTTAGGAAAATGTGAATAAGGTGCTAACCCATGAAATTACACTTTGCACTTTGCTTAAGTCGTTAGTGGAGCGTGTGTGGTTAACCGACACACTAACCTGGACTTAACAAGGTAGGCAAAGGGTGGCTTAAGGTTTATCATAGGTCGGTGGAGCGCGTGTGGTTAACCGGCACATCGATTGAGTGATAAACATTAAGAGTACCAAGTAATTTGCATGGTTACTTCACACCTTGTTTTGTGATCCTCGACATCCCAGTCATAAAACTTGAATGACACACTCGAGATTGAAACATGCCATTGAAAAGTTCAATGAACCTAATAATTTATTTCATTTTCCAGGGTGGAAATTGGTGAATCGTCATTCACCTACCTTCAAATATTTTATATCTTGGATTACGACATCCCTCTTCTAAGTTATAAAATATTGTTTTGGGTCCTAGCCTTAATATTACATTTGGGTGTCTTATTAAGGACTATCTTTATATCTAATCTAAACTTGTCCTTCTTTCTTTTCAGATGTCTTCCAACAATGCTGCTTCTGGCTCAAACCCTAACGACTCCTTCTCTCTCATGAACCTTTTCGGGAGAGTCATCTTCGATGGATCCAACTTTATGGATTGGACCAGGAACAACAAGATGGTCACTCGTTATGAGGACAAGGAATATGTCCTCGACAAGGAGCTTAAGGACTTGATGATTCGTCTGCTAATCCTGAGGAGATTGCTGAATACCAGACTCATGAGAGAGATGCCACCAAAGTGGCATGTATCATGATGGCCACAATGACAGCCGAGCTCCAAAAATCCTAAGAGGACTATTAACCTTTTAAGATGCACCAGGATTTGATGGACCGCTACCATCAGAGTGCTCGTCAAGAGCGGTATGAAATCATCTCCTCCGTGATAACAACCTGGATGAAGGATGGTGAACCCATCACGAGTCACACGTAGAAAATGCAAAAGTATGTGGACCATTTGCTGAAACTGAATGTGAACTTCCCCGAGGAGTTGGCAATTTACATCATGTTGCACTCCTTACCTTCGTGTTATGATCAATTCCAAATGACATACCACATGAACAAGGAGGAAGTTACACTCAGCAAACTTCAAGGACTCTTGAAGACCGCCGAAAGTGGTCTTAAGGGTAATTTGGTTGTTATCACTCCTACTCCTACCGTGGCCCCTGTCTTGGCAATCGGGTAAGGAAAAGGAAAGAAGAGGTAGAGCCCTTTGAAGGGTACCAAGGGAAAGTCCCTTGATGGCTCCTATTCAAGTGGAACCAAGAAAGGTTCTGTCACTCCTTCTGCTAACCCTAAAGAGGCTGACTGCTTCTATTGCCATGAAAAGTCACACTGGAAGCGAAACTGCCCGTAGTACCTGCAAGTTGTTAAGGATGGGAAAGTAAAACCCTACCATTGAGGTATTTACACAATATTGTCTAATAATTCATCCTATTCTAATTCTTGGGTCCTTGATACAGGTTGTGGTATTCACATATGTATTGATTTGCAGGGACTAAGAAGAAGTAAGAATGTGGAGCATGGGAAGATAAACTTAATCATGGGGAATAAGAAAGCTTCACTTGTCACCAAGATTGGAGTTTATTCTTTGTTTCTAAGTAGTGGGTTTACATTAGATTTGAATAAATGTTGTTACTCGTCTAAAATGGCGAGAAATATTATTTCCTTTCATGGTTTGTACAAACAAGGTTTTACCTTTTCGTTTGATAAAGAATGTGGTGGTATTAATGCTTTCTTTAATAACGTTCTTTATTTTAAAGCATTACCTTGTGATGGTGTGTATGAAACTGTGTCGGTTGTAGATAACCTAGGAAATAATGTATTGTGTATTGATTCTTCCACTAGCTTGGATAAAGCATCATTATGGCATTGTCGTCTTGGACATGTAAGCAAGAAACGCATAGGCCAACTCCAAAAGGATGGAGTCTTGGAATCATTTGACCTAAAGTTGGATGATAGTTGTGAATTTTGTTTGGTTGGGAAAATAACAAAGTCACCCTTCACTGGTTCTTGTGCTAGGGGTGAGGGTTTGTTGGATCTCATACATACTGATGTGTGTGGACCCTTCAGAACCGCCACAAGGGATGCTAACCGCTTCTTTGTGACTTTTATTGATGATTTTAGTAGATATGGATATGTCTACTTAATCAAACATAAGTCAGAAACCTTTGAAAAGTTCAAAGCGTTTAAACATGAAGTGAAGAATCAGCTGAGTAGGAACATTAAGATGCTTCGATCCGATCGAGGTGGTGAGTATCTTAGTATCGATTTACTTGACTATCTTAAGGAATGTGGGATTGTCTCACAATTGAAACCTCCCAAGACACCGCAGTTGAATGGTGTGGCTGAGAGGCGGAATCGAACCTTGTTGGATATGGTTCATTCCATGATGAGTCGAGCTTTGCTAGTAATCTCATTTTGGGGGTATGCCTTAGAGACTGCCATCCATATCCTTAATCTAGTCCCTACAAAGAAGGTTTCCAAAACACCTCATGAGATGTGGACTGGAAAAGTTCCCAATCTAGACCACATCAAGGTTTGGGGTTGCGAGGCTTTAGTGAGGCACGGGACTCACGATAAGCTTGAACCTCGAAGTGAGAGGTGTATTTTCATCGGCTACCCACATAAATCCTTTGGTTATCTCTTCTACAGACCCAATGATAATGTGGTCTTTATAGCAAGGAGAGGAGTCTTTCGCAAGAGAGAATTTGTAAGCCAAGGAAACAGTGGGAGGCAAATTGACCTTGAAGAAATTCAAGAGTCAAGTGGTGAAGGAACCTCAAAACCTAGCAATCAACCTGAGCAAGAAACTCCTGTTGATTCGAAAGATGAGTCTGTACCTCTCAGGCGTTCCACGAGAGTTAGGAATGCACCTGAGCATTACTATGGTTTCCATATTACTGCAGAAGGTGATACACTTATCGGTGATAATACACTGGTAAGTCTGGATGAACCTAAGAGCTACACAGAAGCCATGGCAGGCCCTGAGGCTGCTAAATGGAAAGAGGCTATGGACAGCGAGATACAGTCCATGTATGACAATCAAGTTTGGAACATGGTTGACAATGTACCAGGTCGCAAGACCGTCGGGTGCACTTGGATATTCATGAAGAAGACCGACATGGATGGTAATGTACACACTTATAATGCGCGACTGGTTGCAAATGGATTTTCTCAAACTACGGGAGTTGATTATGATGAGACCTTTTCACTAGTAGCAAAGATTAAGTCTATTAGGGTTATGTTAGCCATTGCTGCATTTCATGACTATGAAATATGGCAAATGGATGTCAAAACAGCTTTCCTTAATGGATAGTTGGCTGAGGATGTTTACATGAGTCAGCCAGAGGGTTTTATCATTGAAGAGTACCCTAATAGAGTGTGTAATCTTGAGAAATCCATCTATGGATTGAAACAAGCACCTTACAGATGGAATCTTTGTTTCGATGATAAAGTTAAAGAGTTTGGCTTTTCGAGGAGAAAAGATGAATCTTGTGTATATGTCAAGGCTAGTGGGAGTTTAGTAAGCTTCTTGCTATTGTATGTGGATGATATACTACTCATACGAAATGACATCCCAACTCTGCATGTAGTGAAATCTTGTCTTGGGAAGTGTTTCGCTATGAAGGACCTTGGAGAAGCTGCTTATATCCTAGGGATAAGGATTTTGAGAGATAGGAGTAAGAGGCTAATTGGACTTAGTCAGAGTACCTACTTGGATAAGGAGCTGAATAGGTTCAACATGCAGAATTCCAAGAAAGGAGAGTTACCGATCCAGAGTAACGCTAGATTGAGTAAGACTCAGAGCTTGAGTATAGAGACTGAGATATCTGAGATGAGTCGAGTATAGTATGCTTCCGCTGTAGGCTCGATCATGTATGCTATGACTTGTACTCGTCCTGATCTGGCCTTTGCGTTGAGCATGGTTAGCAGATATCATGGGAACCCTGGCAAGGCTCATTGGACTGTGGTAAAGAACATTCTCAAGTACCTGCGGAGGACTAAGGACTGGGTCCTTGCTCTCAGTGGGAGTGATGACTTGAGAGTAGTAGGGTATAGTGATGATAGCTTTTAGACTGATATGGATAATTTCCGCTCCCAGTCAGGCTGGGTCTTTACCTTAAACGGAGGAGCAATTTCTTGGAAAAAGTTCCAAGCAGGAGACAATGGCTGATTCAACTTGCAAATCAGAGTATATAGCGGAAATCGAGGCAGCAAAGGAGGCTATGTGGCTAAAGAACTTCATTGGAGACCTTGGGATTGTACCAGCTATAAAGGAGCCTATGGAGATTTTCTATGATAGTGAAAGTGCAGTTGCCTTAGCCAAGGAACCGAGGGATCACAGGAGATCCAGACACATCAACAGAAAATACCATTTCACCAGACATCGAATATAAGGACTCCTCGTGGGAAAGAGGGTATCATCGGATGAGAACCCAACAAATCCCCTCACAAAGGGACTGGGTAGGGTTAAGCATCTCCAGCGTGCGAGGCGCATAGGGCTAAAGGATGATATGAGGTTTAGTAATTAGATAGCTTTGAAATTTGCAAAGTGGAATTGACATTTGATGATAAATAAAAATTGTTGTTTATTTATAATTAAAGTGTTGCTATCTTCTGTCAATCGTTTACTATCATTTCATTTTGCATGTTTTGACTTCCAAAATAATTATGTTATGGTATATCATATTATTCAAATTCCAGTCGGCCGTATGTTGGAATTAGATATGAATCAAGACTGTCATGAGCTGGCTTGTAGATGTCTAAGATGTTGGACATAGCAAGAGTTGCTACAACACTCATGAGTGCTCATAAGTTCTGAGTATTGGATTCAACCCACGCTCACTTGTATCATCACTTCATGGAATTTATCTCGAGTGATCGTGAGACAGTAATATCATATAAGTCTTTAAACCTAGAGATATAAGTTGTTGACTATGAGTTGGTTATACATTATTTGTACGAAAACACATTGGTAACTCGATGTTATAAAACGTGCCTTAGTGTATAATTCAACAAGTAGTAGAAAAAGCATATGAGTCGAAGTTTATATGTTCCTTCTTGGATTAGAAGCGATATCTGGGCCCCTCGATGATTTTGTTTTGACCTATGTACCGGGTGCGGTCAGAACTAAATTGATGTGTTCGATTAAGTTCTATGTCAAACAAATAGGAAATCGGGAAATAAACTGCTGGACAATAAGTAAGACATTGTTCCATGTATTTGTCTAACTGATATCTAGAACAGAGGATTATATGATCTCTTATCTTAAATTGCATATCATCATCATCTCAGTTCCGCGAGACCTTGAAAGAGCTACGATTACTGATCGGTTTCTGAAGTCATACTTGCAGTTACAGTTATTAGACTTATCTAAGTGGGAGACTGTTGGATAAGGTGTCTAAGTCCATAACTATTTCTGGTATATACTTGACCCGGTTGGCATGGTCCATTTGGGTTGCATGACATTGCAATACTTGGATAGACCAAATTAGAGAAAGGACACTTAAGGTTTATTAATATATTATAAGTTCTAATATATTAACAATATTATTTAATTAGTATTGATCAAGAATTAATTTGGAATTGATTAAGTGATCAAAATGAGACTAATTAAATATATGGGGTTGATTGTGTAAATCATCCATTCTTGTATAGTGGGCTAATGATCCATGGTTTATATGAATTGGGCTAAAACCCATAAGGTGCTCCATGGAGAGTCCATGGAGGTTATTAACCCATGGATCGTGGAATATGAAAAGCCATGAACATTAGGGGTTACATGGAGTAACCCTACATGTGACACAATATATAAGAAACCCCATGGTAAGCAAAATCGGCCACTAAGTGAAGAACAAGAGGGCTAGCCATTTTGAGTGATAAGTGAACTTCTCTCAAGGTTATTCTAAGTGTTGTGGTGTTGTGTGAGACATTTGAGGCATCACACTTAAGGTGATAGGCTCACAAGGTTCTCAAGGAATCCAAGCAACAAAAATGTATGTTCTTCTACTATCTTTTATGTTTCATAGCTCCCTATGCCATGCTAGTTAGGTTTAGAACCTTGGAAAATCATATTTGCATGTATCTTAGTAAAACATAGATCCAAGGTTTCTAGGGTTGCATGTACACCATAGGAGTGTTAGAATGCTCAAAACCCTTCAAAAGGTTTATCGAAGCATCACGTATCAGAAATATGAACTTTGGAAGTCCAACTGCTTTCTGAATACATGTCAAAGCTAGCGGGAGCATAAGTGTTATGCTGGTAAAGATATAATCATCATGTTAGTGGGAGCATGATTATTATGTTAAGTGTTGCAAGTTAGCAATATTAATTATAGAAAACAAAAGTTTCAATTCGCAAAGTTACAGAGGTTGAAGAGTTGTTTTGCTATAATTAAGGGAGAGAAATTTATACTTCATTTCAAATCTAAAAGTTTAGATCGAGAAATTTTAATCAAACTTAGTCATGGACATATATGATTACCTTGATGAAATGTTTCAACATTGGAAATTCTATATATATATATATATATATATATATATATATATATATATATATGACAATATTGTAGCAAGAGACTGGTAAAGTATCACATCTTTATGTAAGATATTATGAATCGTATCCCAGAGGCTTCGGGTAAAAGATTGATTACATATGCTTTAATATTTGACCGTTCTGTCTATTCCAAATGCCTAGGGCATTAAGAGGGAATAGGACCAGAACCGGATATGGCTAAAGTAAGTTAAACAACTGTCAAGGACGATCTAAGGTTCATCAAAGGTTGGTCACTTGTGGGCAGTTGGAAGTATAATATTAAATGGACCATATTGACATTATTATGAATAGATATGATTTTATTAAGAATGAGTTGTCATATGACAAATGTGGAAATGTTTCCATAATGGGAGTTGGATATTAAAAATCTATGTGTAGGTTAGAAACTTTTATGCAATAAGGATGTTCAAAGAAATGTACTTTGAATGTGATACTTCATATCTATGGAATTGTATTGCAACAATCTCGAATAGAGCACTTTGTAATCTAACACATTATAATAGTGGCAAGAATTTGGTATTCTTACACTAGTGGTAAGGATTAAGGATTGTGAAATGAGCGTCATTGAAAACGTGTTCAATTGATTTATTTCACAAAGTAAGGATCATAGGCAAACATAGTGTGCATGCTTGGAGCATGGGACAACTATTGTTATAATTCAAGTATTATGTTGATTATCCAAAACATTATACAATGAATAATGTGTAATTAATATGGTGATTAAATAATAAGTGTTTTATGTATACTCAAAAGTTTGAGACCATATTGGATTCGATTATTCTTGTGTTTCACTTCGCATGTTTTGACTTTCCGAATAACTAGGTTATTCAAACATCCATAGTCAATAAAACAATAGTAGTGGAATATGAAATCATAAGATCTTGAATTTGCAACTTACATTCAAGAGGACATGAGTTGTTCTTATGTACTAGAATAGAAGGATGTATTCCATTAACTTTATTATTATGTCCAACAACAATCGATGCATATGATATCACTTCTAAAACTTTTCCAGTTGCGTTAAAGCAGACTCCCTTCTTTTCTTCTGTTGATGTTGATCATGATGATCCCTTTGACCATTACTACCCTTATTAAATCGTGCCCATGATGCATACACAGATGATAATTTCCGGTCTAGATTTTGTTCAAGTCATCAACAACAAGACATAAATGTTTATTCTTCAAGCATTTAACAAAAACAAATCTCTTACCAATCTTTGATAATTTTCGGGCAATATAGACATAAGAATACAATACCATGATGCTCACATAGCTTATCCTTTATTGCCATAGTTTATGTGAAATTAGTAACAACATTAACTTATAACTCATCAACTTTCTTGTAATTCTGGTTCATAGAGTCATTGCTGTTATAAGGATCTTCGATTCATATTTGGTGATTCCCAAACAATTAAACAATTAATATTTTATTTTAAGATTTGTTCATTAAGAAATTTGATGCGTTTGTGTTTGTTTGTCTATCTGATAAATGAATTTAAATAAATATAAAGGTATTCAAGCGAACTAAGACGAACAAAATTGAAGCAAGGCAAACTTAAATAAAAATAGACAAACAAACAAAACGAATTTAAATAAACACAAATAAACCTAAACAAAAAATATTTTATATTTTTATGATTAATTTTAGTTTAAAAGCCTTTTACGAATGTAGACCGGTCAAAATGCATAGTAGATTGGTGGGGACAAGGCATGGGTGAAGATCTAACATGAGACAAATTAATTTTTGACAAACCATCTCAACCAACACCATCAATGTTGATCAGCTGTGAATGTTGTACAATACTGTATTTAATTTTGTACTTTCATATATTAAAATAATATTTTTCTATATTATTATATTGCATTTTTCTTTAGTTCTCTTTTTGGATTTAAACTATTAATATCTAACATAATATTCGACGTTAAAAGTTATAATCTTGACTTATTTAATTATTTATATGAAAATTAATCAATTTAGTTGCTTTTTATTAGTATGTAGGAGCATATTAAATAAATAAAGTGGACAAATGTAGTTAAACGTATATGATATAAAAAATGCCTTAAAGGGTCTACAATTTTTATTTTCCATCTTCCTCATCTTCAAATGTTCATCGGGTCCATTCTCGTACGTTTTCTTAAAGATGAGTGACAAAAAAATCCAGATCTCTTTCATTTTCGTCTAAAAATTTACATTGAAGGAATCTCTTATTTTTTTCATTAATTGACAAACAAATTTACTTTGATTCATTCATGGATGGTTTAATTTTTTGGGCATATATAGATGTCATGAGCGTACTCCACACACACACACACACACACACACACACATATATATATATATATATATATATATATATATATATATATATATATATATATATATATATATATATATATATATATATATATAAAGTGTATTTATTTATGTTGTCTATATATCCTGTACATAAAGATAATTTATCATTATTGTGTACGATCCATGACCAGATCCGAATTTTTTATTTATCTATTTAAAATATGAAAAAACAGTATGAATGTGATTTTAGATAATATAGATATTGAAATAATGAATTTAAAAGTGTCAATTACACATGACTGAATAAGATACTGGTGATTGAAATAATTGATAAACTATTTGACGCATAAAATCATATTTTTGAGTTATTATAATGTTTAGCAAGACTATTGAAATAGTTGATAAACTATAACAAGTTTCCCAAATAACTCTTGTATGATCAAAGTATTTTAAAACTTGTTTTATAATTTTGTTTTTACATTCTATATAAAACTTACTTTTTATTACATAATTTTTGTAAATTTTTATAATTTATTACAATTTTTTCTCAATTTTCTCTTAAATTTTTAAAGATTTTTTATTTTTAAAAATGAGTGAATTTTTACAATTTATTTTCGTACTGTTTCTTACATATTTAATTTCATAAATGTAAGGTTGTAAAAATCTAAATACTCTTTACATATTTGAATTATAAAAAAAAAAATGCCATCAAAAAGTTAACTGCAAATAAACGTATAAATAATGTTCTTTTATGTCATTTTACATTTATAATAAATCTAGTTTATCAACTACTTTTTACCAACACCAACATGTCTTTGGCCTAACGATATGATGATATACATTTGTTCCAAAAGATTTCAAAAGGTTGAAGGTCCAAGCCCCCTTTGTAATCTTTGTGGAAACTATGAGAAACTATTCTAAAATAAAACTAATACGAAAGCCTTGAATGTGACGGTTTTTGATGTAATTTCAGTTCGGTTATATATTTCGTGGTGCTCAGATTGGTAGAGAGGGGTTATATTCTATGCAGTCGATCGATGTATTGTTCATTTGTTCCTTGGTCCCCATTGTAAGTAGAATGTTGAAAACATTATATGGATGCTATGGTGTTTTCATTTGGTGTCTCGATTGAAAATTAACATTCAAAAATCAAGTTGTATGAAGTGGGAGTCTCTAAATTCTAACTTCAAGATCTTGTTGGGTCTATGAGGTGTGCTTCAAAAGTCAAAACCTTGGCATTCTCGTGGGTTCAAATATGACTCGTGGTCGAAGTTGGATCTTATTACAAAGAGGTTTCAGAAAAAACCTTAATAAATGCTTTGGGTTTTTATGCTATCAAACCGAGAATATCTTATTTTTGATAGTATAGTTGTGACTTCGTTTACATAGTTTGTGTATAGAAATTGTAGAATTAAAGTAGATTGATCAAGTCGTTTTAAAACCCAATCCTTAACATTTATTTCTACTTGTTTTCTTTTTCTAGCTTTTTGCTAGCTATGTTCAATGGTTTTAAAAAAAAAATTCATCAGCTAGCTAAACAACTATCATTTATTTTACTAATTAAAAATTAATTTGTTATCTATAAATAGCTTTTTTGTTAATTTGGCACTGAATCACAAAATAAGATTGAACGGTATGGGCAGCGTCCACTCCCGTTATCGTGACATGACATCGAAAAAACGGTGTTACCACCCCCCTCCCCCATGTTTCTCGTTTTCCGCCTTTATTAACATTTTTGTTGCCTCTTGTTGCTCCCATAACGAATCGCAACGCCACAAAATCGAGTGAAACGGTCAATTTTTTGACTGTTGGAAAACGATCAAGAGTAAAAAAAAGTTACCTATTTTAATTTTACATATAGATACACACATATACCTCATTTTTTACCTATACAAATCTTGTATTTCTGTAACGTCCCAAAAATACTGAGTAAAAAATTTTCATTCCGAATAGTCAAAACCATTCACTCATTATCCCAAAAGACGATTACATCAAAATTATTCTCAAAACATCATCGTAAAATAATAAACAATCATTGTGGAATAAATCTCCATGGGATGCAGTGAGATCAAGCCGGACTCTTCCTTTTGAATCTGGAAGTACCTGAAAATGTTTAAACCAATAAACCGTAAATACAAAGTTAGTGAGTTCCCCAAAATACCACATATCATACATATAATTTCCATGGGCTACCCCCATGGTGTTTTCCCTGGAATGCCATAGGCTACCTCCAGGGTCTTACAACCAAGTGTTATGGGCTACCCTCATGGTCTTTCCTTGAAATGTCATGGGTTACCCCATGGTCTAACATCCAAGTGCCATGGGCTACCCACATGGTTTTTCATGCAATTGACATGGGCTACCCCCATGGTCTTTCATACAAATGCCACAGCCTACCCCCAGGGTCTTCCATGTAAGTATCACAAAGACAACTACCATTCTACATAATACAATCCAGTGGGCCGACATTGGTTCCTTCGATCCACAAGTAGAATGAGAAGAATCACCTCTTACACAGGGCGAGCCCTTAACTCTTCTTCCAAAACTAGGAGTTTGACCAAAAGTCAACTCAAGTCAAAATATCAACGGTCAACGTTGACTTTAGTCAACCGCCACGTCGTGGCCATCCATGGCCCTCATACAACGATACAGTAGGGTATTTCCCAATTGCCACATCGTGGTGACATAAGGCCACGTCGTGGGCGTTGGGTTTCCAATAAATTAACTATTTTGTTCGATTCCAAGAGATCCAAAGCTCAGATCCAGTCCATTCCCTGGTCTAAATGGATAAAGTTTCCAACCTTATCCATTAAGCCACCCAAAGAGATCAAAATCTCAAAGCCTAGGTCAAAATAAGGCAAAATACCACAAAGACTTAACCATTAATCCTTTAATTCAAAAAGTCCTTATCCTAACCACTCCAGATGAGTTACCAATACCAAATCTAGCATAAAGGTGGGTGCTTTATAAACATGCATGTCCAATGCATGTATAGAATCCATTTTAGGTCAAAATGAGCTAAAAGTGACCAAAAACCCATGCAAGGTCAAGAATCCCAACCAAAGTCTAGACCTATAAGATATGTTGTTCATGGAACACATGAGAGTCATAAAGTTGCAACCTTTATCACTTCAAACCCACCAACCATTTCTTATGGACCAAAATATGCTAAGACACTTAATCTACAACCAAAGAATCACCAAGATAGAAACTTAAGGACTTACAAATGGTCCAGAGAGTAATTCCAAAGATGGAGAGGAGTTTTTGCTTGATCCTTGGGATAATACCTACTTCTTTTTCCTTCAAAATGCAAGAAAGCACCACAAAGAGCTCAACACTCAACAAGGGAAGCTAGGGTTAGGGTTTCTGAGCTTGGAAAGGTGATGGAGGCTGATAAGGAACCCTAGGTTCAAGGTAGAGAGGTTTAAATATAGAAGAAACCCAAAAAGAATCATGAGCTTGGGACAGAACATTTGTCATGTCGTGACCGCTGAAACGTCCCAAAAATAGGAATTAAAAATTTCATTTTTAATTTAAGTAAAAACAATATTCCAAACATTATCCATACATCCCAAATAAAATAAGTGTATCAAACATCATAAAAATCAGAGCGAAGTCGTAAATGCGGAATCCGTATGGTGTGTGCGATGCAGTCAACCCGAGCTCTTCTCTTTGGAACCGTAAGTACTTGAAACATAAATTGAAAAACGTTAGAGCAAAGCTTAGTGAGTACCCCAAAATACCACATAACATACATACAAATAAACACATAATGGGCCCCGCTCAGTCATCGGGCACCACTCGGTAATAAATCGGGCCCTGCCCGACATACATATAACATATATCAAGTAACCATATACACATACAATAATCACAAAAATACATATCATATAAAATGGTTGTCGGGCCCCGCCTGGTAAGCATAATAACACATAACACATGCAAGAGTCATGCAGACAACTAGCATAACATAAACACGAGCCATCATTGGTGCCTTCAACCCACTAAACCTAGTGAGGAAACTCACCTCGAATTGCTGGATCAAACGAATAATCCCCGGCTGTTGATTCGACAAATCCCCGAACTATCAATATCAAATAAAATCCAATTAACATTTGAGATCTAACCCATAACCATAAATCCATACTAGGGGTAAAAAGTCCATTTTACCCCTAACTTAGCTTGGTCCAAGACCAAAGCCCAATTTCCTAATGTAATAGGCCCAAAAGTCGAATAACCCACCAAGGCCTAATTATGGTCCGATTTCTAATTGGGCTTAATCACTACTCATGGGCCTTAATCCAAAGCCTAATAATTGTTTCTGGTCCCAAAGCTCCCAAAGTCCAAGAGATTGCCTAAAACAAAAGTCCACTGATCATCGCTACGTTGGGTGTAATTCCTAGTACCCCCCGTGTACCAGACTGCTTTGCTAGGATCGGGGAGTGTCATGAGTACGCGCAACGTACTCCCATTTACGTTGGGCGTAAATGTTACAAGGACAAAAAGTCTACTAAGCACTTATTGCTTAATATCAAACGTCCAAATCATAGATCTAGCTCCTAATAGACATCTAGCACTATAAAGTCACTGACTTGGCGACTTTGCATGCCTTAAAAGGTCCCAACTTCAAAATATGGCAATTTACCTCCATAATATGGATCTAAACTCATGCATGGGTGAATCCCAACACAAAAGATGCTAATTTTAAGACTAAGAAACCTCAAAAACGTCAAGAGGAGCAACCCATAACTTCTGGTATTGTATCATGCCACCAAATCTCACTCATCAGACCAAAAGTTAACCAAAATCAAGCTAGAACTAGATCTAAGCTATGACACATCAAGTCCATAACTTCATACCTCCAAAGAGTGCCAAATGATGATGATGTTCCAGATCTAAAAGATCTCACTCTTCCAATGAAGCTTCAAGATGATCTCTTTCCTTCAAAAACACCAAAACACATCCAATTAAAATGACCTTTTAAGCTCAAGATGTCACACCCCAAAACCGGAACGGCGGAAACGTTCTGGGGTGGATGACGTCATGTCAAGTATCACAACACATGCATTATAGTAATCAAAGTACAACAAAACATTGCATTAATAGTAATACTTTTACATAGTTTACATAACAGTACATCAAAGTAATACAAATGAATATAAGTAAGTACAACATGGTACTAAGCTATCTTCATCAACAGCTCCGAGGATGTACCTGTCTAATGCTAACCTGAGAATACAAGTTATTTGAAAAGCGAGTATCAACATTTTTACAAATGCTGGTGAGTTCATAAGTATTTAGTGACATTTTATTCAAATAACCTTATAATGAAGTAGTTTGAGAGATTTCAGTGTATTAGAGTTCTTTCCAGAAAATCCTATATTTTCTTTAATAACAGCAGCCTTCTACCAAGGCTGGATAGAGTTATGTGGTAAAAAGTAGTTTTTCCCTTAATCACTATCATTATCAAAATACAGAATTTGATTATTAAAGAAAGCAAGAGAAGTCAGGGAAATAACATACGCCTCAGCAGTGAGGACTGCTGACTAAGGCAAAGGAATCATAGACTCCAGGAGAGTATCGAACGAACGACACGCCTGGTTCCGTCTAACAAATGGAGACACAGACCCCAGAAGGTACCAAATGAAAGGTACAGCTGGTAAGGTCTAAAACAGTGAATACAGACCGCAGACAGTATCAAATGAAAGATACATCTCGCAAGGTCAAAACAGTGAATACAGACCGCAGACAGTATCAAATGAAAGATACATCTTGCAAGGTCAAAACAGTGTGACTCTAAAAATGAGTTACCAGCATACAGTGTAAATTGCCGGTGAAATACCGTTACCTTAAGACCATGAATTATAAGGCAACCTGGGATACTCGTAACCATACTAACCGACACTAGAGAACCAGACGCCCTACAAGCGTCTAGAGAATATGACATTTGTCACCCCTTGGCTTGGTAGGCCGTGGACTGTAGCTAGCAGTCAGGGTGCGGGGGTGTCAATCCCGTATAGATCTATACACACAATGTCCGCTCTCCCTATAGGAGACTCCGGTTACCAACTAGACGACGGAGAAGGCCGTGTCCTGAAGATGCATCCCAAATAGTGGGTAGAGACTTCCAAATAGTGGGTTTCTAATGTAAGTGCTGAACTAGAGGTAGAGACTCATAACTGAATTGACTAAAGTAAACCCATATGTCTATGCTTGTGTACATAATATATAACTAATGAATCAAACGACCTTCAGATGGACATCCGATCCCACCAGACCACATCTCAACGAAGAAAAGGAAATAGGGTGGACAAACCTTCCTAAGTCCTTCAATCATTACTTATATGCATCTAGACAAGCACAAACATACATCTAACTACGCTTGAGTGTGTAACAAGTGGATTCATATCGAGAAGTATAAGTGTATAGTGTGGAATAACCGAATCGTGAAGTATAAGCGTGCCAAAAGTATGTGTATCACGAAGTAGAAGCGACAACAAGTGAAGTAGGAGCGTATCGAGTTTAAGTGAAGTAGAAGTGATATCAAGTATAAGTGAAGTAGAAGCGTATCACTAAGTAAGAGTGTGAACAAGTGTAAGCGTCCAGCAGGTATAAGTGTATCACGAAGTGGAAACGTTATCAAATATAAGTGTATCACGAAGTAGAAGCGACAACTGGTGAAGTAAGAGCGTTTATCAGGTATAAGTGACTACCAGTATAAGTGAAATAGAGGCAATAACAGGTATAAGCGCTTCAAGAAGTGAAAGCGTTACCAAGTAGGAGTATAAATTAAGTGAAGGCGCAGCAGTGGTAACTAACAAGTAAAAGTATAAGACGTGAAAGGGAAACTTTGATGAAAACTTTGGAAAACCCTTTATACTTAGGAAAAATCACATTTTTGGTATTCCTTGGTAAAATAAGTTTGAAAACCTGTATAAATCTTTGGAACCTTTATAAACCAGTTTGAAGTTATTTTAGATACAACAGTATAAGTAAGAGTTTTGAAACAATTGAAAACCTTTTTGAAAACCATTATATTATCCTACTCGGTAAAACAGTGTACAGTGTGGTAAAATCTCGTGCATGCGGGTTATCAATCACATGTGATTGATATGATAACTGGCATGTTTAACTTGTATCCCCCCCTATAAAACATATAAAATCATTTAAAAGGTTCATTCAGGGGTATGAACTCACCTGGTGTAAGTGGATCCGACAAAGGCGCCGGTTGGGTGCTCGGTGTCAAGTAAAGACTTGGACACACTTAGTGACCTATTTAACATATGATAACATATGTTTACATACAATTAGTACATATAATACTAATTAAACAAGTATACGCACCCTAAAGAGCGGAAAACACTTTGGTTAAGTGTTTGGGGTGTCCCCGGTAACAACTAAGGGCTTAAATGGCTTAGGAATGGAGTTTGCTCTCCGAGAGTAAACTCTCTACACTTAGTTTACGGCCCAGGGACAACTCCCCATGAGTTTACGGCCGTAAACTCATGGTGAGGGGTTCTAGTGTGTTTTAACAGTTCAATCTTGTTTGTGGAATTATTCTAGGTCCAAATCTAAATGGTATGAATGAGTTTAAGGTCTTTAGGGGCTCCATTGTGGATTTTATGGCCCATGAACCATCCCTAAGGGAGTTGACGGCTGTGAACTCTTATTCTTTGAATTTAATGAAGTTTCAAGCCCCTAATACCCTCCTAGTAATTTATAATGAAGTGTGAGACCATTTAGGGGAATAAAAACCAACATTTTGGCATGTTTGAAGGTGTTTACGGCCTTGACACATGTCTGGGCCGTAAACTCCTTTTACCCCTTCATTTCATTGTGTTTTAGTGATCTAAACCCGAAATGATAAGCCCCTAATTTATGTATTAAGCCTAAGGGTAGTTTGGGAGTGTGTTTGGGGCATTTTCGACAAGGTTTAGAGGTGTTTACGGCCTAAGCATGTGCTTGGGCCGTAAACTCTCTTTTATGCCTCATTTTGATTGTTTTACATGAGCAAACACTCCTAGGCTAATTCCTCAATTTAATTCCAAGCTTTTAGGGACAAGTTTGGGTCTTTTTGGCCTCAAATAAGGTGTTTACAGCCGAAGGAGGATCTTAGGCCGTGAACTCCTTTTCAATAGCTTAAATGGTCGAATTTTTAAGCTATAATCACGAGTCATAATGTTTAGAACAAGCTAGGGTAAGTGGACTTACGATTTGGAAGCGTTTGGTTGCGGATTCGGGTCAAAAACGAGTCTAGAGAGAGAGTATAGAGAGAGAGAGAGAGGGTGGAAAAGGCTCAAATGGAGTTTACTCCCCTTTATATATGGGTGGGAGTTGGAGCTCAGTGAAATTCTACCCGATACTGTCGTTATACGGGGCTTTTGGTCGCACCCGATTT
This sequence comes from Lactuca sativa, assembly GCF_002870075.4. Lineage (NCBI taxonomy): Eukaryota > Viridiplantae > Streptophyta > Magnoliopsida > Asterales > Asteraceae > Lactuca > Lactuca sativa. Next base: position 73,764,239 of record NC_056629.2, read on the forward strand.
AGTGGTCGTAATAATAATAAAAACTAACTTTTCCAATTAAATGGAAATGTGTATTACGAGTTTTTATTTCTCTTATCACGACTTAACGACATAGAGATATATAAATAAATGAAACATTTATTTATATTGACGACCTCTAATTAACGGAACTTTTATACAGTGGAATATTCCGTTAACGGTAACGGGGAAATGTAACGGAACAAACTTGGGTTGTCACACAAGAACACTCAACTATGGAGTTAGGGTTTCATGGAGGCTGATTAGGGACAAAGGGAGGCTGATAGAAAAGATCCTTGGGACATAATGGTCTTTAAATAGTACTTAAACCCAAAATATTAAGGTTTTGGGTCTGAACACGTACGCCACGCGTACCCACATCGTACGCTGCACGTACGTGCATGGCATCCGCGACTCACTTACTCGTGTACGCCCTGCGTACGACACACCCCAAGCCCAAAAATTAATTGCAAGATCTTCAAAGCCTACAAATAAAAATTAAATGAATAACCAATTAAATAAATAAATACCTTAGAATTACTGGGCGTTACAATTCTCCCTCACTTGAATCAGTGTTCGCCCTCGAAGTCAGCCGCCCTGAATAACTCTGGATAGTGCTCTTTCATCTCATCCTCAGGCTCCCAAGTCCACTCTGATCCCTTTCGGTGTTTCCACTGCACCTTCACCAGCTCGACAACCTTATTCCTTAGGGTCTTTGTCTTCCGATCCAAGATCTCCACTGGTCTCTCAATATAATTCAGGCGGTTATCCACCTGAATATCCTCCAATGGTACCACTGCGGAATCATCCACTAAACACTTCCACAGCTGAGAGACATGAAACATGTTATGTATCGGACTGAGCTCTGCTGGAAGGTCTAACCGATATGTAACCTGGCCCACACGAGCCAAAACCCTAAAGGGACCAATATATCTGGGACCCAACTTGCCTCACTTTCATAACTAGATGACACCTTTCGAAGGTGACACCTTCATGAGAACCATATCTCCCACCTGGAACACTAAATCTGACCAGCCGGTCAGTATAACTCTTCTGCCAACTCTGAGCTATCTAGAGCCTGCTCCGAACCTGCTAAATCAGCTCAATGGTTTTGAGTACTACCTCAGTACTCCCCATAACCTGCTGACCGACCTCGCCCCAACAAATCGAGGTCCTGGATTTCCTCTTGTAGAGCATCTCAAAAGGAGGTTGATTGATGCTGACGTGAAACTGTTGTTATACGAAAATTCTGCTATCGGAAGATACGTATCCCCAACTCCCACCAAAATCCAACACGCATGCACACAACATATCCTCAAGGGTATGGATAGTCCCATCACTATGACCATCGTTTTGCGAATGAAATGTTGTACAAAAATGGAGACGAGTGCCCAACTCGTCATGAAACCACTTCCAAAATCTGGAAGTAAAATGAACATCCCTGTCAGAAACCACCGATACCGGCACCTGATTGAAGAGAATTGATTCTGATGGCATGTGCGGAATTAGAAAGATCTAGTGAATCATCATGTAAAATCAAGAACACAAGGAGTAAATAAATCTTTGTAAGCTCTTATTAGATCTAGAAAGAATATACAAATGGGTTTGTATAAAGTTTCTCTCTCTAGTATAACACTCCAAATGGATTCACTTTCATAATGGGAGTCACTCACTTCCTATTTATAGGAAAGACTCAACCCATTTACACATACAAGAGGGTAAGCCTAAAACACTACATCCAAGAGTGACTTTGCACCCTAACATTCTCCCCCTCAAAGTTAGGATTGGATGTCCGGCTTCAATCTCCAACGAGCTAGCGCGACCAAGACCAAACTCCCCCTCGAAGTAACACCGGTCTTCAAATCCGCAAATGAATATTCGACAAACGCGAGGAGCTTCGAATACCCATCATTCTCCCTCTTTTTATAATCAAAAAATGATTATAAAACCCACTAAGGATGAGAAGCGCCCGAGGAATAGTCTTCACGATACTCCCCCTTGATGTGTACCAAAAATGAATCACCAAAAATCTTGCACGGAAAAACAATCACGAAAAAGCCACAAAAAATTTCCATTTTATGAAATTTTTTGACTTTTTGGGTGAAAGTTGCAAGATTTTTCAAAAACCGGGTAGAAATTGTCACTTTCTGAAACTTGCAGGGACCCGTTGCGCCAAAAACAGTCAAATATGCGAAACTCTAGTCCATTTGCGAACCCAGGCATAAAGCGTAAATTCGCACAAACTGCAGGGACCAGAACTGAAAATTCTGCAATTTCTCAGCTTTTATTACCCATTTGCGAAGTTGGGTCAATTTTGACATGTTTTTGAAATTTCAGGGACTAATTTCGAAACTTGTGTGTTTTCTTCCCCAATTCATTAACCAGTGAATACTTTGCATCGTCAAATTCTTCGCACGTCACTGAAACATGGATGCGAACTAACAATATCACTATCTTATATGCGAATCGTTCTTGACCTCAAATTTGTTTAACCAAATGCGAACTCATGTTTGAAACCCAGATGCGAACTCCATATCACATCCTTATATGCGAACCATTTTGAGACCCAGATGCGAACTCGATTTTGATTCACCCATATGCGAATCTTGTTTGACCATCAACGACAAAATTGTCTCACCAAATGCGAAATCGAAATCTAATCACTCATCAAGCCATCGATTCCAACCTGAAACATTCGCATCTAACGATCCCAAGAAACTATTCGACCATTGAATCCATAACATCAAAAATTGACTGCCTTTAATCCTTGACTTCGCATAATCGATTCAAAATCAAAATCGCTACTCCAAGACGTACTTCATCTGCTTTCCAAATTTGATTCTTTAACTTTAATATTGCTTTCAACTCAAAAAAAAACATCAGTCGAAATTGAGGCTAGACATCTTGAATCAAATTTCGATTTCAAGCGATTCTTCATTAATCGAACTCTATTTTGACATTAATCGATTCAGGCTTTGACTATCTCGCTTCACCTGTTCGTTATCAAAATTGACTTCTACACATCACAATCAACTGTACCCCAAATCGACTTGACTATTAGATGTCAACAAGTGTAAACTCAAAACCGATTAACTCAAACTTGATTCTGTGATTCGATTTCGGACTCCAATCAATAGTATTAGGTCACGATTTTCAAACAATTTTAATGAAGATATGACATAGATGAAATCGACATCGATTCTAGACCAAATCGAAAACTAATTTGTCTTTAGCCTTCGCAAGTCAAAATTTCTCAAAACTCTTTCAATTCGATCAACAAACATCAGTTGAATCGACGTCCGTTTTTCAATCGACTCATTCCAAGTACAAACAAAATCGAAATCAATTATCGACCCCAAATCAAAAGGATGCGAACGAAACAGAATCAAACACATTTGACCCTCAAAACGTTCACACATGCGAACAAAAACCAGATGAAATTGAAATCACAAAAACCAGACGAAATTGAAAACACACCGTGGAGGTCTGAGCATAGTAACAAAGGCTCGATTCAAAATAAATCGATTTTTCGTTTGATTCTCATATATTGATCGATGTAACTATGCGAAAGAAACAATTGAGAACAGATGTTGAATTGGACTCAGCTGACGAACAAGGTTCATATTCTATCTGGGATCAATAATCCGAACAATGAACAGTGACAATTCAATTAAATGGGCTTCTAATTGGATGTAAAGTAATCAGATCACGATATGGATTTAAAATCAATTATGAACAATACCGAATTTAAAATTTTGTTTTTGGTTGGATTTGATCTTAAAAAAAATTATTGGATCATCAATGGGGTTGAAACAAATTTGATCCAATGAGGCAAATCGATCAAAAATGAAAAACGTAAAGTATGAATCGAAATCATGGACGTTTTGGAATCCATTTGAGAATTTGAGTTACCTTTTTCACGAATCAAGATCAATTTTCAACGAACGAATCAAATATGGAAGATCTTGGTTCTTTTGTCGGAATGAGAAAATCTCCAAATCGAACATTGTACCACCCACCATGCGAGATGTACAACTCGTTCTTTGTGTTCTTCGTGTTCTTCAACGATCCAAGAACATCTTCAAAAGAACCACCAACACTTTTGGGTTTTGACTTGAATTTCAATGCAACATTTGGAGATTGTTGCTTTGGAACCCTAATTTGCTTCACGGATTTCGGCTTCACAACATTTGACGATTTTTGTGAGTAAACCCGCTTGTTTTTGCGATTGATCTTCTTCTTCTTTTTCTTTCTCATCTTTTTGCATCTTGAAGACTTGACTTCATGAACAAACCCACTTTCCACAACATCAACTTTGTGAATTTGAATCAAATCTTTTGGAGTTTGATATTTTTGATTTTCTTGGATCACCGGCTTCCGATAAGGAATCATTCCTTCAAACGAATCACAAGAACACAAAATATCATCGGTTTGAACTCCAATCGAGCAAAAAACTTTTTCATCATGAGAATCAACTTGAACTCATTTTTCTTGAACATCAAGAACATCACATTGAACTCCATTGTCAAGAACTTCAACAAGTTTAAGAGCACGAAGATCATTTGGGTCTTCAATAAGAGAAACATATTTCTTATTGAACAAATATTTTTCTTCTCCAATCTTATCATTACTACGTGATGATACAGACCATGTAATATCAACCAACCATTTGATCTCACGAAGTGGTTGAAATATCAAGCTTCCATGATCATCCTTCAATCCTCCATAAGAAACCATAGTTTTCCAATATATCTTCTTGTTTAACACCAACCCATAATATTGATCTTTATTGACTATGTATTTGATACCTTCAACGATCACAATCCAAGAATTGTAAGGCAAATTCACCATGATCACAAAAACTTGAAGATTTCTAGAGAGAGAAAGTGATTTTGAATGGGTTTTATAGAGAGAGAAAGTAAAAATCACTTGAATTCTAGTGAAGAAAATCGAATTATGAATAGAATCAAAGATGAATTCGATTTCTAGAATCCAAAAACTCTCTAAACCACGAAGATCCAAGATCATAAAATGAATCACCAAATCAAGAAAGCCACCATGGATAAATTCTTGATGAAATCAAGAACACCCGCTCTAATACCAATTGAAGAGAATTGATTCTGATGGCATGTTCGGAATTAGAAAGATTTAGTGAATCATCATGTAAAATCAAGAACACAAGGAGTAAATAAATCTTTGTAAGCTCTTATTAGATCTAGAAAGAATATACAAATGGGTTTGTACAAAGTTTCTCTCTCTAGTCTAACACTCCAAATGGATTCACTTTCATAATGGGAGTCACTCACTTCCTATTTATAGGAAAGACTCAACCCATTTACACATACAAGAGGGTAAGCCTAAAACACTACATCCAAGAGTGACTTTGCACCCTAACACTGATGACGTGCCACCACCTCCCTGGTATAAACCTCGGCTAATTTCTATGCATAAATACTCTCTTGAACCTCTGCCAAATCTTGAGGGTGAACACCACAACCCCAACCCCTCTCCATCAACACTGCCCCCAAACCAAAGATCGAAGCATCACAATAAACCAAAAAAACATCAACACTTTCTGGTAGGGTCAGAATCGGCGCCTCACACAATCACTGCCGAAGAGTTTCAAAAGCCTCCTGCTACTCAGGCCCCCAACGAAATGTAACCGTCTTCTTGGTCATTCGGGTCAATGGAACCGCTATCTTGGAGAAATCCTGGATGAATATCTGATAGTAACTTTCTAAACCAAGAAAACTTTGAATCTCAGATGGTGATTTCAAAACCTCCCACTGCATCATGGCCTCAACCTTGGTTGGATCGACCATAATACCTTTCTGGTTGACAAGGTGCCCCAAAACTGCACCTCGCGCAACCAGAACTCGCACTAGAGAGCTTTACGAAAAGTCTCTCCCTCCTTAGTGTCTCTAGCACCTCCCATAGGTGCTCCTCGTGCTGCTCTTAAGTATTGGAATAAACCAAGATATCATCGATGAACACTATCACATATCGATCCTGCATGGGTCTGCACACGTGGTTCATGAGATTTATGAACACGACCAGAGCATTGGTGAGCCCAAAAGGCATCACCACGAACTCATAATGATCATATCGAGTCTAAAAAGTTTTCTTCTGCACATCCTCATCCCAAACCCGCATCTAATGATAAATCGATCGCAAATCAATCTCGGAGAGCCAAGATGCGCCCTGAAGCTGGTCAAAGAAGTCGTCAATCCTCGGGAGTGGATAACGCTTCTTCACCTTTACCTTATTCAACTCCCAGTAGTCGATACACATACGGTGAGACCCATACTTCTTCTTCACAAACAGGATCAGGGCTCCCTAAGGCGAACTGTTCGGTCGAATAAATCCCTTGACTAACGAATCTTGCAGCTGTGTAGACAACTCCTGCATCTAGGGAGGAGCCAACCGATATGGTGCTTTGGCTATTGGAGCCGAACCTTGGACCAAATCAATCCTAAACTCAACCTGCCTCTCCGGAGGCACCCCAGGCAAATCCTCCGAGAATACATCTAGGTAGTTCCGCACAATTGGTACATCATCCATGGTTGCCTTACCCTTATCCCGGGTATCCATGATATATGCGACATAACCCAAACAACCCTGCTGAAGATAGTGAGTCTAGCCTCGCTGCATAACACATAATCGACCCAAGCCGCGGTCTCTCACCATGAATCACTAACTCTCCCCCACTTGGGGTCCAAACCTGAACTAACTGCTGCTCGTAGTTGATCACTGCGTCGTTAGGGCTCAACCAATCATTACCCACGATAACCTTGTTCCCATGCAGTTGAATAGGAACCAAATCAACCGGATACTCCTCCCTGAATAACTGGAGAGTATAATCCCGATTGACCCTCACAACCTGAACAGAAACTATCGTCAGCAATCTTGGTGTCGAGAGGACAATCTAGCTCCCCCGGAGCTCCAACAAATCTCTTGCTAAGCGCAAATGATACAAACGATCGGGTAGCCCCCAAATTAAACAATACCAATGCAGAAATACCATTCACAAGGAGCAATCCTAAAATAAAACACACAAATATAAGCAAGCAATTCAATATAAATAAAGAGATAAGGAGAAGATACATACCCATCACTACATCGGGAGCTGCACACGCCTCCTCTGCCATCAACTGGAAAGCCTGGCTCTTCGCTATAGGTGCGTCTGCCCGGCCCTGACGGTCGTCAGTAATCCGAAGAGTTGCAGGAGCGGGTGCTGATACCGGTCCTACTGCAACTAAACTCAGATAATGGGCCTTCTTGTGGCCCCACCGATTGCAATGAAAGCAAATCAGATCAAATACCAGGGTGGTGATGGTGGTAGCAGTTCAATCCCTACTAATATGACCAGTCCCTCCTCACTTGAAGCAGCCAGAACCACCCACCCTGCACGCCCCCTCGTGCATCTTACCGCACTTGCGGTAGTGGCTACGACCCTAATGACCTCTCGGTCTAGAATCAGATACCCTGGGCCTCTTGCCCGAACCCTCAACACTCAGCACATAATCAGGCCCCCTCTTCTTCTCCATCTCCAATACAATGTCCCTTTCCATGGCTCGAGCTATCATATCCTCCAACGTCTTATAGTTGGATCAGCTTACAAACTGCCGAACTCCTCAATATCTCATAATACCGGGCCTTATTCATCTCCACGTCCGCCACATACTAAGGAACCAAAAGCGCCCTCTCCCTGAACATAGCAGTGATCTCAGCCACCATTTCAGTATTCTGACGAAGATCCTGAAACTCTCGTGCCAACTGCTGCACCTCAATCACCGGTGCAAACTCAGCTCGGAACCTGGTCGAGAAATCATCCCATGCCATCAAATCAACAACATCATCACTTACAGCACGCCCTACCTCCTCCCACCAGTCTCGTACCCTGTCCTTCAGAAAACATGAAGCTAGTCTGACCATGTCCCCCTCGGGACAACGACTGGTGCGGAAGGCGTTAGCAACTTCCGCTAACCACCTCTGGCTCGCTATCAGGTCCCTCGACCCGTGATAATCCAGAGTTCTACATGCTCGGAACTCACTGAAAGTCAAAGAACACGTCCCAATCAAGGCCATCATCTCACGGCGAAAGTTGCTCAACCGCTCATCTAGAATCTCTAGTATACCCTCCTTGACCGTGCCAAAGATCACAGAAGTCTGCTTAAGAATACTATGTGTAATCTCAGACGAGATAAACTCCCTCGTCTAGTCATCAAGCTGCCCGACTCTAGAACCCGAGCCTGAACCCTCACTAGCACCAGAGCTACCAACAGGTCTGCCTCTTAATGCCACCATACTGAAAATAGACTATATAAACCCTTTGAGTACGCATCAATATATATATATATATATATATATATATATATATGGAAAAGTTCAATAGAGAACCATAATTATTGGTTGTTCAAGGAACCAAATCTTTTTTTCAATTTCTAGAGCTTATTCTTTATCGAAAAAAAATCTAAAAATATCTAAATTCATATATTAACATTGTGAATGTGAAAAATATTTTTCGGATTCACCGTGTGAATTTTCAAAGATTCACATTGTGAATTTGACGTAAAAAAAATTCGAATTTTATATCATTGGAAAAAGGATAAAAGGTTATGAATTTCTGTTTTTTTTATTTATTTATTTATTTATAAAAAAATAGTTCTAAAAGTTGAAAAAAAGATTGGTTTCTTGGTTCCTTGGTTAATTATGGTTCTCTATTGAACCTCACCCTATATGTATATATATAAAAAAATAGTTCTAAAAGTTGAAAAAAAGATTGGTTTCTTGGTTCCTTGGTTAATTATGGTTCTCTATTGAACCTCACCCTATATATATATATATATATATATATATATATATATATATATATATATATATATATATATATATATATATATATATATATATATCGAAGGAATCACAAACTCCACAAGTTTCCTGCTTTCATCGTAGCCCTCCTTGAATCGAGTACGGATCCTCTGCTTTTAGTAGTTCGGGCCCATAATACCTTCCACATCTATACGTACTTTCCTCAACGATTGCCTTGAATCTACCAGGTCACTTTGTATCCATACAATTTCTCTCACATATAAGGATCCCAACACTAGATCTCATTATAGGTTTTCCTAGGGCAAACTCCACACCACTCTATGCCATCAGTTGTAAAAGGAACTCCTGTTATCTTCATCTAACTAGCTCATGAATACAATTACATATTACTAAACCAGATAATTCTTCGAATGAGAGGTTTTACACTACAATGGTTGGACTCAAACAAGAGCTCCACAATAGAGTTAAAATCTAACTTTCTAAAATTATTTAGTTCCCATAATATGTAACTTATCATATTCGTTTACTAGTTAACGGAAGCCAGTTAGAACTCCTAAAAGCACAAAGCAAGCAGCATTCGAGCATCAAGTAATCAGAACCAAACGCAGTCTAATCAGGCCTTCCTATTATTGACTGATCAGTACTAGCATGCAAGTCTACAAGCTCATACAATAGGCATACAAAGGAATCTCTCCTAGCATTCTATCATGCAAAAACTGAGCAGATCCTTAGCCCTAACTAGCATGTGATTTACAGATTCACAGATCAAAGCGTATCAAATAACATGTATGAGTATTTTGGGAAGACTTACTTGAGCTCGGATGATTGCATGCACCAAACCCTTCTAATTTAGAACCTCCCCCCTTTTTTTAAAATATATTTCTTTTTGAAAAACTTTACCAAATCTCAATTTGAGTTCCGACACACCCTAGAGTGTGCCCAAATCTCTCAAACCCAGACTCTCATACCAACTTGAAACGTCCCAAAATTAGGATCCAAAATTTTCATTTTTAATTTAAGTAAAAAACTATATTCCAAACATTATCCATACATCCCGAATAAAATAAGTTTATCAAACGTCATAAAAATCAGAGCGAAGTCTCAAATTGCGGAATACATATAACATATATCAATTAAACATATACACATGCAATAATCACCAAAATACATAGCATACAAAATGGTGATCAGGCCCTGCCCGGTAAGCATAATAGCACATAACACATGCAAGAGTCATGCAGATAACTAGCATAGCATAAACAAGGTCCGACATTGGTGTCTTCGACCCGCTACACCCGGTGAGTAGATCAATCTATATAATGACTTAGAATCACTGATAAATCTTATTTGTAGGTTCATAATAACGACTATGAACATAAATATAAATTACTCTAGAAATAAAAAAAAGTACAACTTAACTTACAGGGATTTTAAAGAAAACTGGGAAATTACGCAGGCATAATATCGACCCAAATACTACTTTTCTTGGACTCTTAGATACGTAAGAGCTTCGCTAAAACACTCAGGAAACACAAAAAAAATTTGAATCAGGAAGGAATAAATTCTTAGAGAGAACAGAGACTTGAAATGGTGTGGAAATGAAGAAAATCGAGTGGGTATTTATACTGCAGCGGGAGCATGCCGCACCCTCGAGCTTTGCTGGCCCATCCGATTTGTGACACGTATCATCGTTCTGTTCAGCCTCCTCCCACTCTTCTATAAGCAGCCACATGTCCTCTTTAGGTGGTGCCATGTGTCATGCCCACGTTGCGCCACATCACTTTGTCTCTCGGAGGAAAGGGAGGCCGACCATGCCATGTGGCGTACTCTGGTGCTGCAACGTCACCAGTGCATGTAATTTCTCCCAGATCTTTGGACAGCCATAAATTTTTCATATGAGCTTCGTTTTCAACGCTCTTTATATCCCCAGAATGCTCTTGACGAGCACTACAACTTTCACTAAGGTCTCAACCACTAACTCTCACTCCAACTAAAATTCGGATTTAGACCAGTTTAGACTGTTAAAGTCTGTGCGAATTTCATAACTTCCTTATACGAACTCTGTTCTTGACTATCTTTATATCGATGGGTTCATATTCATGATATCTTCAGTTCTCGTTTAGATTGTTTCGGCTAACAATCAACCAATTTGAATTTCAATTTTCATGTTTGTATTGTTGTGCTGAACTTTGAAAAATCATAACTTCCTTTTATGAAGTCAGATTTGGACGTTCTCGATATGCATGTTTTCGGTTTTATGATTACTACGACTTCGTTTGGACTACTTAGGCTAATAAGCAATATATATATATATATATATATATATATATATATATATATATATATATATATATATAATTACTTTTTATGATTTGCATAGTTGCACCGGTTTAATCACGAAACTTCAAAGAAACATAACTTCTTCATACGAAGTTGTATGTCTGATTTCTTTATATGTACGGAATCTTTGTCACATTTACTATAACTTTGGTTAAAATTATTTATCCTAAATAATGTATTATCAAAATGTCGTTTAGACGCTTATTATATCTTAAGTGTCTAGCTCGAAGTTGTGGGTGTTACACAATGTCTTCTACGTCTTCATATGTCTTCTACATTAAGGGGGTCTCAAGCATGATTTTTCAATCAAGTCTTCATATGTCATCTACCAAAAGCTATAAAACTGATCAATGACATGGTCAGATGTTGATTGATGATTCAAACATACATTTACATGAGTAATCGATAGGAACCTATGAAGGTATAAAATGGATTATGATGAAATACAATACGATAATGATAATACCGAGCACTAATAATATAATAATGATAGTTATGGGTTTTAAAATTTTGATCATGAAGAAAATAAAACTACTTTATATGGGTTGGATCATCCACTATTGTTCCCCAAACTCTCAGCTCACTTACCCACAAACTGTCATCACATATAAAAGAGAATCAACTGATGCAAAACAAAGAATGCATGATTCTAACATTGAGAATCAAATGTGCCCGTGAGGGATTTCAGATTAGACTCACCAAATCAACAAAAAAATAGGCTTGAATCAATTTTTCATGACGACATGAATTTTACAAGTTTGCAAGTTAGTGAATGATCTTAAACAATAACACAACTACGTCCTCATCACATCAAGCCAACAAATAAATGATGAGTTACTTAATAAATAATATATTGGTTGATGGTACACACAACAAGTTGAATGGAAAGCAGATTGCCAGGACTTTCATTAACCTATTTAGTGTTGATATTTCATACTCACAAGCATGGTACAACTATTGAGGGGGTTCCCATGATGATGATTTTTCAAGACACCCTATATATTATTACAATTTAGAAAGGAAGAATCAATAACTGGTTATCTATATTAAGACGGGTGACAATCACCACTTTGGGCGTGTTTGGCACGGAGCTTTTGGAAGCGTTTGGGAGCTTCTAGCTTTTAGCTTTTGATAAAACGCTCTAGTTTAAACAAAAAGTTTCGTTTGGCAGTACGAGCGTTTAAGTTTTAGTTTTAACAAAACGCTTCGATTCTAAAAGCTACTTCATGTAGCGTTTGACAAAACGCTCATGAACTTTTGAAATCAATTTCCATAATTACCCTTAAAAATATATTTATATATTTTTAATCAATTGTCCTTTTATGTAATTTTGTATATTTCAAAAGCTTCCAAATATTCATATAACAAATAAAAGCTACAGCTTCCCGCTACCAGCTACCTGCTACACGCTACCAGCTAACCGCTACCCGCTTCCAGCTAACAACTATTTTTGCCAAACACGCCATTTGAGTACTTCTGCACCACTATCGGTTGGCTGGCATGACTATTTCTAAATTTTATTTGATGTTTCGTTTCATTAAAGTAATTATCCAAGTTATCTAATATTTATATATATTATGATGTGTAAAAACTATTTGCGCTCATCTCCACGGGAAATACCTGGGAACTATGTTCCCAACATTTTCCATGAACAACAACCAGATCGTGATGCTTTCCTTAAGATTTGGAAAAATGTTGAGTAGAGAATCAGGGTATGGTTTTTATCAATGCTGAATGAATGTATTCCGTATTCGGGACATGAAGAATTTAGCCATCATGTAGGAATAAGTCTAAGTTTAAGGTGAATGTCAATCAATCACCTAATCAACAATATCTTGCATTTGGTTTAAATAACTTGTAAAATTGTAAAATATCCTGCATTTGGTTTAAATAACTTGTAAAATTGTATGTTTATCGTATGGAATGTTATTTGGTGTTCATAAACTTAATCATAGATTTTTATTCATTAATATGTATCTTAGTTCAATCAACTTACTCGTCACTTCAATAATAAGTTATAAAACAAGTGAATATGAAAATTTAAACACTTTCACTTTCACTTATATATATATTATATAATATAAGATCCCCTAAATATTAAACGGAGCCCCACTCAGTAGAGTTGGTATTTCTTCCTCTTAGACATGCAAGTCATCTACCATGATTATTAAGCATTGAGTCATCGACACTAGGGATGAAAGTGAGTCCAAACCCGGACCGGATGGACCCGGACCCGGAAAACCCGGAACCGGTTAACGGGATTTTATAGAACCGGAAACCGGACCGGTATATAGGAACCGGTTCCGGTTCGGTTCCGGGTATGGTTCCGGGTAAAGTGGGTCTAGAACCGGAAAACCCGGAAACATCAAAGTGGGTAGGTTGGAACCGGATAAAGTGGGTTTGGACCTGGAAAACCCGAAAAAACCGGAATTTTTTGGTAATTACTTACTACTTAGTGGGTTGAACTTTGAAAATTTTCATATTGATATCCCGACTTTGGGGGGCTGTAACTTATTGAATACGAAACCACAATTAACAAAATTAGAGTCTAAAATCATGTACAAACTCTAAAATACACTCTGGAAAAACCCGCATGCCAATCCGAATTTAAACGAATGAGATATACTTGTGTTAATATTTTCACATAATATAAAGTACAAAAACAAATAGCTGAAAAGTTGAAAAATTTCAGTTTTGATATCCCGACTTCGGAGGACTGTAAATCATTGAATGTTAAACCAAAAATGACAAAATTATAGTCTAAACTCATGTACAAACTGTAAAATAGAAGTTGGAAAAAACCACATGTCAATCCGACTTCAAACGAATTAGATATGCATGTTTTAAAACTTTCACCGAATACAAAAAAACTAAAAAACTAAAAACTTTCAGCTTTCGTATCTCAACTTTTGAGGACTGTAAGTCAATGAATATAAAACTAAAAATGACAAATTTATAGTCTAGAATCATGTACAAACTCCAAACTACATGTTGGAAAAAACCGTATGTCAATTGGAGTTGAAACAAATAAGATATGCATCTTGTAAACATTTCACAAAAAGTGGTTCCGGTTCCAAAAACCGGTTCCGGATTTTAGACCCGGTTTACCCGGACCCAATGGACCCAAACCCGGATTACCCGGAACTCGGATAAAGCTAATTTTTAAACCCGGAACCGGACCCGGTTCTATATATTCCGGTTCTAACGGGTCCGGTTCCGGTCCAGTTTTTTGGTTCTAAATCTCATCCCTAATCGACACCATGACTTATTTGATATGTAACCTAAACATCGGTGCCTAGATCAATTTCTCATATGCTTCGACCATAAAAATTGAAACAATCACAATTAATTTTTAGATCTCTTATGCTTCGACCTTAAGTAACATACGTTAACAAAACAAAAGAAAAATCACTAAGATTTTGAAACAATGATGTTTAGGTCATACATATTAGTAAGTTTGAAAACCGAATTGTAATTTGATTGGTTCGATTCGGATCACATTTGAATTTAGTTGGCCTACCTACTGAGACATATGTTTTGAAAACCGAAATGAATTTGTGTTAGATTTGCATATTGGCGGTCCCATCTCACTCCGATCTTTTTCAGTCTGGTCTTGCGGTCTTTGCGTGTATATTTTTCAGTTTGGTTTCGGTATATTTCAGTTTTTGTGTTTTGGTTTTGAGTTTCATATTTTACAAATGTGTGATTGACACCAACATGATACATTATTTTATTTTATTTATTTATTTATTTATTATTATTTTTTAAATTGATATACTAAAATTTAACATATAAATTATATTTATATAATCATGTATTTGATGGGCTTGTTTTCATATTCTGATAATGGGCTCAACCCTTTGCTTAAACTCAAAGCATGTATTTAAATCCTCGAATCAAATATCGTCCCAAGAACAAGCAATTGCTTTACTTCAATGGCAGCAAGCAGCTCCGCTTCAAATCCAATTCTATGTGCTTCTTTCAATCAAGATAACAGGTATTGATCCCCAAACCGATTCGAAAATCCTTCTGATTCTATATTTGATTTAGGTTTTGCTAACTCTGCAAACGAATTTAGTTGCTTTGTAATTGGGACAAAAGATGGTTTCAGAATCTTCGATTCGAATTCAGGGAGACTCCTATACGAACGAGGTATGTAATCGTGTATTCTCATATGAAAAAGCAGTGTTTATGCTTGTGATTGATCGTGTTAAATAGATTCCAAAATTCGAGAAGTTTTAACTGTTTGGGGAAAAGTATCTTTATGCATTTGATCTAAATGTACTATTAATTTCAAATCAAACAAGGTTGAATCAATTTTCACAGTGACTCGATTTTCCATTCCTCAGTTATTGGAGCATTTGTTATCGTTGAAATGCTTTTCAGCTCTAGTCTTCTTGCCATTGTTGGAGCTGGTGAACAGGTTCTATGAAACTTCCAAAAATTTCATTAATTTCTCATTACACTGTAATTTAGTTACCATAATTTGCTTTAATTTCAACAGGCATCTTTGTCACCAAGGCGTTTATGCTTGTTCAATACTCAAACTGGAACTGCTTTAAGGGAACTAAATTTCTTAACTTCAATTTTGTCTGTTTGTGTAAATAGAAAAAGGTGAATTATCAATTATCAATTATCAATTATCATGCTTTAAGTTTCTAAACTTCTATACATTTTTATTCACATGTTATCAATTTCACATATAGGTTGATAGTGGTTTTACAAGGAAAGACATTCATATATGACATCAACAGTCTTGTTATCCTAGACACAATTGACACAGTGCCAAATTCAAAAGGTGATTTTTCTTTTTCTTCTCTTTAATCTTTCTTCACATTCATCTAACACTTTTCTTATTTATTTCTTCAATCAAAAATTTTCAGGTCTTTGTGCATTTTCACCATGTTTAGATGGGTGTTTTTTAGCTCTTCCAGCAAGTTCCACAAAAGGGTCTGTTTTAGTCTACAATGTCATCGATCTCCATTCACACTGTGAGGTTATAATAATAATAATTATTATTATCATAAAATGATTAATATATGATTTCAATTCATATTTTCATAACCCAAAATTTTTGACATTTGAAATACAGATAGATGCTCATAAATCACCATTAGCTGCAATAGTGTTTTCTTCAAATGGAATGTACATAGCAACAGCATCTGAACAGGGGACTTTAATTAGGGTTCATTCTGTTTCAGAAGCAACAAAGGTGATTTAAATTTTAAATTCAATCAATTCAATTTGTTTGAATACTAATTTCCAAGTTTTTTTTTTATTCAGTCTTATAGTTTTCGAAGAGGAACATATCCATCAACAATATTTTCGTTGTCATTTGGGCCTTGTATTGGGCTTCCTGATGTTCTTGTAGCTTCAAGCTCTTCGGGATCTATTCATGCTTTTTTTCTTGGAATGGCTATTGATCAAAGGTGAAGAAACTATGGATTTTGTAATTATCGATCACCAAGGGTAAATTTGTCCAAAAATAGCAATTTTGGATGGAAAGTAGGAGTTTTGGGTAAATTTGTTTTGCCACATCATTTCGCTAACTTTATGAAACAAAAATAAGTAGTACTAAATCTAGAGTCAAAAAATATTGGTTAAATATAACTAGAGGAGTAAAAATGTAACATTAAATAATAAAGGAGGTTAATTGTACATTTGTACAAAACATAAAACTTAAAAAAAAAAAACATTACTAGAATCTAAGTGGGGATATGAATAAATTGTTATAGTCGAGTGGTTAAAAAATATTACTAGATAACAACACATTTTTTTTCTTAAATTATGTCAAACTTTTTTTTTTTTTATTTTTTTATTTTTTTTTTCAGAAGTAAAAGGTCAAGTAGCTTTTTGGGATCAATTATACCTAATTCTGTTGGTGATGCACTTGATGCCACTCATCATCATATTCTTCATAATGCTGTGCCACCCGGAGTAAAAAGGTTACTGTCTGTTTCTTTTTTTTACTTAATGGACTTAACAGACACATGACTTGATCCGGTCTGATATATTTTTCTTAAATAATTTTAAACGTCATTAAACTTTTTCATAATATGATTTTTTTTTTACCATAGTTATGTAGTGGTCCGCAAGGTCGACAAAGTTGCTGACGTGTCAGAATCGAAATCAAAGTCTACAACGTTTAGGTAAAACAGTACATTGTGGTTTTTTGTATTTTTAAAATACTAAATGATTATTAATTTAACATATATGCTATTATATTTTTTCAGAGCCACAGTATCTATTATTACATACAACGGATATTTCCTTGAGTATTTTCTTGACATCAACCACTTGAATGAGTCTTGTTGGACGTTGGATCGGGAATTTAATCTTGTAACAGCAATATCTGACTCTGAAAGCAGTGCCACGTCATCGTGAGCTTAATTGGGTGGCTTGTAAACTATGTATAGCGATAATTATATTGGCTTAAAGTTTATGAGTTATATTAAGCAAAACGTTATTTCAAAGCTAAAAAATATCAAATCATGTGGTAATTATCGTATATTGAAATTCAATTCAGGAGTATATAAGTCAAATATTTGGATTTCATATTCTAAAGCAACTTAACATATATTTGGAATGATCAAAATCTATGTTGTTGACATTTAGAAGGTTATAAATATCAAGGTAAGGCTAGGGGTGTTTGTTTGGATGGATCTGTTTGATCCGATCCAATCAAGTGAATCCAAATTGATTTCGGTTTTCAAAACATGGATCCGAATAGTCCAAACTAAATTCAAATCCGAATCAAGTGAATCCAAATTGATTTCGGTTTTCAAAACATGGATCCGAATAGTCCAAACTAAATTCAAATCCGATATGATCCAATCCAATTACAATTCCAGTTGGATCAGTTTTTATTTTTTGGTTTTCAAAACCAAAACATTTTTTAGCGACATATAATCATAATATTAACCAACTTTATACAAGAAGCGAAAACAAATTATTTAGTTGTGATTTGAAATTTATAAACAATTACTAACAATATATATATATTATAGTTAAATATTTTATAGATATAAAACTTTTGAGAAAAAATACATATTAATGTTTTTTTATCGGGTGAAACGTTTTGAACCTATTTGAAAAAATAAATTACAAAATTAATAAATAACTATAGATATATATTATAATTGAATAAATTATAAATGTTTTTTGCGGTTATTTTGGACTATTCGGTTCTTATTTTACAAACCAAAACCAATCCGAAATCCAAAATAATAATTCGGTTTTGTTAAAAACCAATCCAAAAATCCGAATACCCGAACCAAATAGTCCAATCCAAATTGTCCAATTGGATAATCCGGTTTTATCCAAATAATAAACAGCTAATGAAATGATAATTCAGGTACATGTGATGAGAAATATTGAACCAAGAGCAAGAAACTGTGTTTTTATTGGATACCTACTGGAATAAATTCATAAAAATTAGTGGACCTTGAAACTAAGCATATTTTTGTATCATGAGATGTCACGTTTTCATGAAGATACGTTGCTTTTTATCATTAAGAACATAAGTTTCAAGAAAACCCTTTTGTAGTGCACGTGCTTTTGATTGTCAATGATTATAATACCGATTCTAAATGCTAACACAATCAATCAAATTCGATTAGCATGACAAGAATACTACTATCCCCACAAACCCAAATGAGCAAATTTCAACACATCTATTCTCTCAAGGTTTATACGAGTTCGCATCCCTCCTTCATATCTTAGAGATTATTGTTGCAACTTGGTACAAAATAAAGACCGTCATTCATCTAATTGTTGATATCCTATATATAAGATGTTCTTTTGTATAAGTATCCTCCAATTATCAAGCTTACTTTGGCCTCGTCTACACAATTTGAACCCAAGGGGTTATACCAAGGCAGTTAAGTCAATAAAATGGTAAGATACTATGGATGATGAATTATAAACCTTAGAATTAACTAAAACATAACGGTTGTTCCATTTATAGTGAATAGAACAATTCAGTGGTGACCTTGGGGTGTGCAGGCGGTGCAATCGAACGGGGTCTCTGATTTTAGGGGGCCTCCAAATTTAGGACAAATCTATACTTATGATGTTAGTATTTTTGTAAAATACATTTTTATGTCTTATCATTATAGAAATTTAGCCGTGTCGGTTACTTATATGTACGATGTAACATCTATTTGCAATCCCGAAGTCATTTTACCTATGAAAAAAAATGAAAGAAAAAAAAAAATCAAATCTAATCATAAATTCTAAAATTTATCACCAATTTATGAAAAACACCTATATCCAAAGAAAAATATAGATACGTTTAGAGTCTCATTTTAAAATCTTTGTCAACTATAAGCTAGGAAAATAGAATTGAAAGTGTGATAGCAATATGACTCAAGCTCCTGAAATAGTAAAATATATGTATAAACTTGTTGATGAAAAAACATATATAAAGATCAAAAGTGAAGCTACTTGTCTAGTAGAGTATAAACTTGACAATTTCGACCTTATAGTCGATATGATTATATGGTATCATATATTGGCTAAAGTAAATAACATGAGTAAACAAATTCAATTTGAAACTATGCGTCTTGATGAGGCAATGAGTAGTGTGGGGGCAATTATTGAGTTTTTTAAAGACTACTGAGAGAATGGGTTTGACAAGGCTTTGGATTATACGAGAGCTAAAACTTATGATTTAGGAATTGATCCGTTATTTGTTGAGAAAAATAATAAAGGAAGAATTAAAAAAATACATTTTGACCAGAGTAACATTGGTCATTAGAACCGATACATGAACTTTCATTCATGATTCAATATATATTGTGTATATAGTTGATCAATGTATTGGTTCATTGGAGGGAATGTTTGAACAATAAAAACAATATGAAACACTTTGATTTCTTATTCGAAACAGAAAAGTTGAAGTCACTGAATACTATTGAGTTAAAGGAAAGTTGCAAATTTTTTGAAAAAATGTTGCAAAATTGTCATATCCCAAACATCGATGTCGAAGATTTATTCAACGAAGTGGAATTGTTACAAAAACATTTAGCACTTGAATATAATACAGTTAACAAAAATACTAAATTTCTAAAAAAAATGATAAGCACTTATCCATTTTCTTGCCTAGCATACACAATATTGTTGATTGTTCTCATTACAGTTGCATCAATGAAAAAAAAACTTTTCAAAACTAAAGCTTTTAAAATCTTTTATGTGTTCGACTATGTCTCAAGAGAGATTAAACGCTTTGGATTTAATTTCAATTGAGAACGAATTTCCTGATAATATTGATTATGAAAGTGTAATGAATTTGTTTATAAAAATGTTAGATGATCGACGTTTAGGAAATAGTAATCCGTTGACATTTTTTTTTGAAAAGTTGTTTATAACGGTTACAATTTATAACTAATTAGTGAAGACATGATGTTGTGGTATTGAATTTACGAGATGTTTTTTTAGCACCTTTAAGTTTTGAATTTAGAGATAGAAAATTAACTTAATAATACTTTACAAAATGAAAATTAAGGTGCCTCACTTTTGTTTTTGCATATGTAACAATTGGCAAAAATAGGATTGATCGTACGATACTATGTTTTGATTATTAAGCAATATGAATATCTTATCAAAAATGGTTGAAGGAATTTAACATGTTTTATTTAGATAAGTTCTTATGAAAAATAAAACAAGTGATAATGATAAATTCCGTTACGACGTATGACTACGAACCATCACCGGTTTGTGAAAATTAGCATATAACGTCATTTGAACGCAACAAATTTAATTACCGAATCAACATGTCTCCAGTTGATGAGTAAATTAAATTATATATAAAACATGTGCTTAATAGTTGTGAATGATCTAAATTTGACCAATATACGAATCAAAGTGATGAAACGTGTTTAACGATATGGTTAACCAGTTAAATGTCACGAAATTATACCTTGGTCAATAAATTTTATATTTAATTAATAAAAAATATAAAATGAATTATTTTAAGGCATAATTAGAATGTATCTAAGTGTTTTTGAATAAAAAGAATAAAACATAAACATTTAAGGTCAAATACACAAAAACTATATTGTTATTTTATACCAAGAATACATGTATGTATTTGTACATATGTATTATTATCTTGTGGATAACTAGTTATGGGTCATGAATTAAAGTGATTTCATGTAAGGAATATTGTGTCTAAATAAATTAAGATAAGTGAAATGGTTGAGATAAGTGCCAAGTTAACTAATAAGTGCTTAATCACTCAAGTCATTTTGCTAAAAACACTTCTTAATTCTTCTTATGATTTTCGAGATTTACCACCTTCCCTCTCCATAACTAAAACATCTAACTAACTAACTAACTAACTAACTAATAACTAATTAGTTAACTAAATCCTATCCCTGACCAACTAACTAACTAAGTGGCTAGACAAGATCATATCTAATCATTTTCCCATCTCATTCTTCTTTCATTATCCAGAAATTAATCCATAGAAAAGCTCTCAATCTTCATCCCATTTTTAGCCACACAAACTTCCTTCCAACTCTTCAAAACCGTGAACCTTAAAGGGGCTGTTGTCCCTTGGTGTTTCAGCCACCATTTCACCCATATACACATTCCTTTTGTTTGATATTTTCACCACCAAATACCCATGGAAGTTATTTGTTATGCTAATCTAAATTAGGGACTCAAAACAGTGGCTAAACTACTATTATTTTACCTTCTTGCTGAGAATTTTCGTGACAGCAACACAACCAAAACAATGGATGTTTTCGATCATCAAACCAACACCCAAAAGTCCTCCATTATTCTGCCCATTTTCAAGATTCAAAGTAGAACATATGTAGCTACTTTCAAACACTTAAAACCCCAAAGAAAGATACATTTCACCTCTCAAAAAGCTTGTGTTTTCCACCATCTTTTGGCAACATACTTTATATCCAAGTTAAAGCTAGGTATATTCTTGATTTCTACTCTTTCCTTTTATCATAAAGTTCACTAATTTTAAATGATTTAATACATGATAAAAGTATAACATACATGTAAATATATTTCTTTATGTGTTGAGACATCCAAAAGAATACTCAAATCACAAACTTGAGTGGAACCGGAAACCGTACAAACCATTCTCAAACCGAATAACTCTACGCAACAAAAGTGAGTTTTCTACGGCCCCTATTTTATGTTTTACAAGTTTTGGGGGAGAATACACACTAAAAAAATTCTAGTTTAATGATTTAAAGGCTTAGTTAACTGAAAATACAAGTTATATCACTAAACATATCTAAGCTTGAATTTCATCTTTGTATAGAAAAGTTGTGGTCTGTTCAAGGAATGTTTTGCCCTTCTTAAACCTTATGGATTTCAAAACTATACAATATGCAAATAGTTCAGGTCTATACCTTTTCAAGGACCACTCGCATGCATTCATACGATTTTTCTATAATTTATGACGATTTTTACAAAACTGTCTATCATTTCAGAACATTTTCAGACCAGTCTGTAAAAATCAACATTTTCACTCTGGTTAGGAACCACTTAAGGCCAGGGTAAAAATTATGGACAAAGTAGACTCATTTTCTAAGCTCGGAGAGTTTATGGATCCTAATTCTGATTGATGATGATTTTTCTATAATTTTTATAAAAACATGGACAAAATTGCCCTTTTGATTAACCTTGCTGTTTGGTCTTTCAAATATATACACAAAGATTTGTTGTAGATAAGAGAAACATAACTTATGACATCATTTAATTAACAAACTTTAGGATCACAAAAGTGTTAGTGATAACAAGTGTTTCTAATATGATCATGTTGAAAACCTTATGGCATAAAATGATTTGAAACATGTTGGTTTTGGTCACTCACAGCCAGGGTGCTGTATAAACATTTGTTATTGTCACTTACAATTGGAGTACTGTCTAAACATTGTTATGGTCACTTATAGTCAGGAGAACTATCTAAACATTGATATGGTCACTTACAGTCGGAGTACCGTCTAAACATTTGTTATGGACGCTTACAACGACGTGCTGTTTAAACTCGTGTAAAGGCACTTACAGCCGAAGTCCTGTTTAAACTCGTATAGGGACACATACGACCGTTGTCCTGTTAAAACTTTGGTAGCTTACATTATTAAGCATTACAACCAAAAGTTTTCGAACACAAACAGTTAAGAATTATAACAAAATCCCGGATACAAAAATACTAATACAAACTAGGATGAGGTTGTATGTAGTATAAAATATTGTTTGTATATCGTTAAACCGATTAGTAGTGTATATTTATATAAGCACTTAATATTTTGCTTCACAAAAAATGTTAATATTTACTTTTATCATAAGTATTTTAACATGGATACTCGTATTGGATTTCAAGTATGTGGTCTCACACGAAGCATATCGGTAACATTGATTGACCATGTTTTGCACAACTTATTTGTTAAACATTTCACGTTTTATAAATATTTCTTTTTATAAAACTCATGGAGTCAAAACCTGTGGAACTCACCAACAATTTTTGTTGACGTATTTTAAAAATATGTATTCTGAGGTAAATAAGGAGCCGGAGGTAGGACATCGGTTCTAAGGAAATTATAGTTCATTTATTTTGGGAATAAACTTGACTTATATTTTATTTACCGTTGTGTGTTTAATTATGAATATGTAAACTTCAATTACAAAACTTAAAGGTTTGTCATATATTGATTTGAAATATGTTAAGTGTTCGATATATGTGGTTGACTGTGATGCAATTGTATAACGTCGCAACCCCGCCGATTTCCGCCGTCGGTCGGGGTATGACAGCATAAGGCCTCCGAAATGTCAGGGACGAGTCTAGAACAATTCTTAAATGCAAGTGGTATAGAAACTTAATGTTTGACTTTGAATTTGGTGACTTGAATAGATAACTTGACCCAAAATGACGTGAAGAAAACCCGACACCATATATTGACTAGATAAGTGTTTGGAGTAGGCTTAAGGATTATGAGTATGTTTAAGTATTTAGTATTTAATATTTTTCTATATATGGGCTCAACCCTATAGTTGCTAAGGTTTTATAGCTATAAATACTTGTAGCTTGGGATTCTAGTGTAATCACTTTTAAAACTGTCTAATAATACAAGAGTTATTCTATTCCTATCAGTAGACATGTCACATCAACCGAACCTCGTTAAATTTTGTGTCATTTTATTGCTTTGTAATTATTTGTTGCATAACAAGTGGTATCATAGCTACGGTTGTTCGAGTGGAAAGATTTGTTGGTTTAAGGATGACGTATTACAAGTTCGATTCGGAGAAGTTCAATATATCGAACGATTTGACATTGTGAAAGGTGAAGATGAATGCTCTTCTGGTTCACCAAAGTTGTGCGGCGACAATAGAAGAAGAGGCAAAACTACCGAAGGATGTGGAGACATATGTGAAGGTGAAAATTCTGGAAAAAGAAGACAATGAGATTATGTTATGCCTGGCTGATAAAGTGTTATCGGAGGTTGTGGATCAAACGATTACTGTTAGGCTTTGGGAGAAGCTAAGCGGCAGGTATCAGAAGAATTATCTCACAAATCGGCTACATTAAAAAGAACGTTTTTACACACTCAACATGTCTGAAAGTTAAAGAATCATATTGATATCTTTAATTGTATTATACAGGATTTACAATGTGTGGAAGTTAGGATTGATGAAGAGGACCAAGCTCTTATTTTGTTGTGTTCTCTACCAAATATATCAAAATTTTGTTGATACCATGTTGTATAGAACGATGATCACTTTCAATGACGTTAAAGATTCCTTGTTGTCCAAGGAACCAGAATGTAGGGTTTCTAGGAATGAAGAAGGTTCCAATTCTGGTTTGTTTGTTGGTAGAGGAAGAACACGAGAAAGAGAGGATGGAAATATGACGAAGTCACGTTTCCAAAAAATATTACTAAAGTTAAATGTTACCAGTGCAAGGAATGATGACATATTAAAAGAGAGTTCCACAACGCAGTAAGAGAATCGATAAGGTTTAATCAAGCAACAATGGAAGTGTTGTTGTGGTTCAAGATAGTTCCAAAGAAGGTGACATAGGTGATGTTTTGACTGTATGTACGACTAGTTTACATAATTATTTAACTCGACTTAAACACAATAGGAAATGTACCCAGTCGCACAGTAGTAAAATAGAGTAAGTAAGGAGTCGATCACATGGAACAAAATTCTAATTAGGAAAATAATGCCAAATATTAAGAAACAAACTTTGAAAATGGGGGGGGGGGGGGGTTATCTGATTTTTTAAGTTTAGAAAAACTTAATTAAAGCAATATACTAAAACACTTTAAACTAAAGCAAACAACTAGAAAACAAGATTTGGTCGAGAATTAAAAGATACTTCCATTTAGCTTCCAATCCTCCCTTTTCCTATGGTTAATTTCAAACAATGGATTAATTCTATTGGTTACCAAATTAGAAGTTACTAGTTATTATGATCAGACTAACTAGCATACGTCAATCCATGAAGTTTACCCCTAATGATCATGCAAGTTAAGTACACTAAATTGAATTTAAGATATATTTGGATTATGAGTGAATAAATCTATGAATTATCTAGCTATGATCAAGATAAACAATGAAGCACATATTATGATGTAATAATGCTCTCTAACACTGTTAAACAACTAACTTTACTAAGTATACTAGAATATGGTCAATCTCTAGCTCTAACAATTTAATGATCATAAAAAACTAGGTAAACAAGCTCATGAAATGAACGGCCGTTTAACTATAGAAAACTTGAGGACAAGGCAGTAAATATTGAAACTTTAACATGCTAGAATAATGATCTACCGAACACAGACCAAAAACAATATCATTAATCCATAAAAGTAGAAACTAACACATAATATTACAGTTTATCTAATCTAAATGAAAGTAAAGGGTTATTAGCCCATGATTATAGAAGAAACACTCATAATTAAATAGAAAACTAGGTTAAACATTGTAAAATCTAGGAAAACCGAATCATTAATGATGATTCCTAGATTCAGTCTCTTTAAAACTTTCTCTCCAATCGAATTCAACCCGCAAGAAGGCTTTAGGTTGCTTTTAGTCTAACAAAATCACAATCTATTGGAATTGATCTTTGAAATTCGACCTAAAAGTCATAATTTATAGTTGCCATAAAATGATGTGCACGTCGTGGCCAATAGCCCGCCACGAAGTAGGAGTCACTTTTGATATGTATGAGCCAAGTTTTCCATGTAGATCCAGAGAAGCTTCTATGATGGACATGTGGTCATGTCATGGTATATAAGTGTCTACAATGTGGGATCTTCTTTTAGACCGTTTTCTTCTCTTCTTTCTCCTTGATGTAAGTTCCATCCTCTAAGTTCCTAGCTTTGCTTCGTTTGGGTCCCTTTTCACGAGTATACCCTTCTTTGGCTACAAAATAAGATTTATACTTTATAAGTACCAAATGTCTTTGTACTTAATCAAATTAAAGGTAAAATGTATTGAAATAATGCATATATATATATATATATATATATATATATATATATAACAATATCACATACACTTGGATCTTGGACACTAATGCATTTCATCATTTGACTTTATAATGAAATCTATCTGGTTCTTTCAAAGCATGTTTTGGTACTGTAAAGTGAGGAGATGATGGGATATGACGTATGAAGGGTAGTGGATAGTGCAAATTAAAATGCATGATGGAATGGTCATATATCTAGATTGCTGATATGTTCCAGATTTTCGAAAGAACTTCATTTCTCATGGAACCTTAACCAACCAGGGACTGAAATATTCTGGTGAAGATGATTGGGTAAAAGTCTCAAAGGATGCTCTCCTGGTAATGAAAGGGAAACTAAAACATGGGATTTATTTTCTAGAAAGAAATTCAATGACATGCACAAATGATGTTTCTCAATCTTTAGAGACGCATGATGAAGAATAAGAATTATGGCATCATCGATTGGATCACATAACCGAGAAGGGAATGTTGATATTGAGTAAATAGAGATTGCTTGGAAGATACACAATTGGGAAGATGAAATTTTGTGAAGGTTGTGTAAAAAAAAACAAAGGTTGAAGTTCAGTTATGTTCAACACATAAGCAAGGAAATTCTCAAATATGTTCACTGAGATTTATGGAGTCTTTATTAGGTGAAATCACACGGTGGATGATTGTATTTTGAGACATTTATTGATGACTTATCCAGGAAAGTTTGGTTGTATTTCTGAAGATAAAGGATGAAGTTGGAAAGTTCAAGGAGTGGAAGACTATGGTAGTAAAAGGGACAAGGAAACCAGTCAATACACTCAAAATGAATTAAAGGTTAGAGTTTTACGATGCACCATTTGAAAACTTATGCAAAACATAATGTATAATGAAGTAGACTATTGTACACAACACACCACAAAAAATGGAGTTGCAGAACGAATGAACCAAAAACCGATGCACCGTGCATGATGCATGTAATTGTTTGTTGATTTATCATAGTAGTTCTAGTCAGACTCGGTGAAGCAACTTACTATCTGGTGAATAGATCTATATCAACTATAATCAAGTTATAGACATCTCATGATGTATGTTTCGGTAAACCCTCTAAAAATTCCAATGTACATATATTTGGTTTTCCTGCTTATGGTCACATTAATGACGGTTATGAACTGTATATTTTTAGTATGTGCAACTGGAGTGAGAGGTTATCTATTGTGGTGTACATAAGAAGGTAGGACACCAAAATTTATTATTAGAAAAGATATGACGTGTGATGAATTTTCTATAAGTAACCAGAGAGGAGAAAGTAGAAGTTTTGCAGGGAAACATGATCAAGATGCTAGCCAGAAGGTGGAGTTTGTAACACAAAGCCAATATAGAGTTATCATAAATGAAGAACAACAAACCGACACAGAACAAATTAGATAAAAATAATCTCAAGAACAACCTAGGGAGCAAGAGTCTAGAGATGCTGGTGTCGACAGAGATAGAGATAGATAGATAGATAAATAGATAGATAGATAGATAGATAGAGAGAGAGAGAAGAAAATAAGGAAGAAACTATAGAAAAAAGAAAGTAGAAAAATAACATTCAAAATCCTGTTAGATATATTGGATATGTGAACACTCATGACATCAGTTCTATAACATTTTTATTGGTAATTAAAGAAGACATTGATACAGATAAGCCTCAGTCACACAAAGATGTTGTAGCATAGTAAATTAGAAACAAACTTGTTAATGGAAATGAAAGAAGAAATTCAATTATTGGATAAGAATGAAACATGTGTTCTTGTTCCATTACCAAAATGAGTAAAATCAGTGGAATGCAAGTGGTTCTTTAAGAGAAAAGAAATAATTCCCAAAGTTGAACCCGCAAGGTTCAAGACATGGTTGGTGGCAAAAGGTTTCTCAGGGAAGGGAAGGAATCGACTCTTACGAGGTAGTTATTACCTGACGTGAAGCACAAAACGATTCATATTCTATTAACCTTTGTGAGAGCACTTGATCTAGAACTTGAGCAAATTGATGTAAAAAGTGCATTTCTTCATGGCAATCTAGATGAGAAGATTTATATATCTAAACCAGAAGCGTTCTTTGATTACAAAAAGATTGCGTAGGTGTGACATCCCCAAAATCACGGCCAGAAAAGACCGGATTAATTTATGCTTTTAAAATGATTTCAGAGTAATCCTTTGATTAAAAGAGTTGCAAAATTTGTTCCCAAAACAAAATATGATAAAATAAGATTTACCAAAGCATTTCTTAAAGATATGTATTTTTCATTATATTACAATGCTCGGGATGTCATGTTCCGATAAACAGACCAAACGCATAAACATTTCAATACAGACCTTACAACAATTATTTATAACAACAGGTCTATAATCCAAAAGTAACTTGACAAATCATCCAACTTATGCTCTGGCGCCACTACCTGTAATACAAAGAAACTGAGTGGGTCAGACTTGGGAGCCTGGTGAGCATATAGGGTTTTCAACCCACGGTAAATAATTATATTTAATTCCTCCAACCAACGATAACCCAATTACCCATTCCCATTATTCTCACTTTACGTCCCTAAGACAACTAACATAAGGGACCTAGTCTAAGAATATTTCATCGGGGCGACAACACATGCTTCGGGGGTTCCTCAACAATATAAGTCTAATAAGGCAACCATGAGGGGGATGGAGTACAACGAATGAACACCCAGGCTCATTAACACCTACAGGTGGCGAGCCTGCTAACGTTCCACAAGACTGTCTAGAAAAGTCTGTGGTCGTCATCTAAACTCCGCTAGATGACTAAATCAAAAACATCGAGGCCTTTCATCTTTTTATCACAAGACAACTATCTACCCATGTTCTACCCAACATTTTAGTAGATAAAATATACATTTTTATACATAGTTTAAAACATGTATAGTATGTTCATTCAAAACACATTCCAGATAAAATATGAGGCACATAAACATAACACGTATTTCATAGAGAATAAATCATATCTATGAGATTAGAAGATAACATAGATACACTCACATAACACATATACTTAGTACGTTAAATCGATACTTGTATAAAATCGTGCATTTGAAAAAGATTATGTACCCTCTTCAAATCAACACCAATATATAAACACATAACATGTATTTCATAGTAAATACTTCGTATTTATGTATTAGAAGAAAGTAACCACACACTCACTTGATTAGAAGACGATAAGATAGCACTACGGCTTGTAATGGTAGTATTCTTCGGTGAAACTGGGATCACTTCACACATCGGGCTTCTCGTGGGCAGAGCTTCGGCTCGAAAACTCTTTTCTTCGCGGGATCTTCGAGCTTCGGGACCTGCTTCGGGTATCGGGATGAACACCGGGGGTTCGGGGGGTTAAAATAGGGCTTAGAGAGAGTATCGGGAGTGGGAGAGTAAGAGATGAGCAACCAAACTCGGTTGACCCTGATTTCTATTTATAGGGTGAATTTTTCTGAGTTCACCTCGTGAGTTTTTAATATTCACCTCGTGAACTGACTCACCTCGTGAGTTCAATACGTCATTGTGTTCGTCATGACCACTTGCCCTGGAAGACGTCCATCAACTATTCACCTCGTGAGTATCTAATACTCACCTTGTGAACTGTCACAACCTTGGGGTTCACGCCCCGATCTTCAGAAATTCATAACATTCGCATACAAGCTCCGTTTTTGACGTTCTTTATATCCACGCGTAGGTGAGATTATGCTCTACAGCTCTCGTTTAGACTCTATTGGAAAATTTTGACTTTAATTTTAATATATTATTAATATATTATTTTTAATAGGTTGGGACAGGAAAACTCCGTTAGAAATTCATAACTTCTTCATCTGACGTCCGTTTTCGCTATCTTTTTATTGTTTCACTACTCTCGATGAGATCTTCGATTCTCATTTAGATTGTTTCGGCTAAAAATCACTCGATCTCAAATCGTGGATTCGGGCTGCATACTACTAAGTCGAAACTTCGGAAAATCATAACTTCCTCATACGAAATCAGATTTGGGTTTTCTTTTTATGCACGCTCTCAATTTAACAAACCCTACGACTTTCGTTTAGATCACTAAGGCTAGATATCGCTCTATCTTAAATTCATATTTTACGTCATTCAACGTCGTGCCGGTTCTGTCGCGAAACTTCGACAGGTCAAAACTTCTTTGTTATAACTCAGATATCGGTGTTCTTTATATCTCAGGAATCCTTGTTTCGACCACTACAACTTTATGTAAAAATATCGGGCTTATCTCACACTTTAATTTTGACGCTTATTTTTATCCTTTATTAATTATATCTTTATAATTAAGTAATAAGCACACAAATACACATAATTCACATAATACTCAAATATTTCATCATTAATACTTCAAAAAGAGTTACAAGGGTTAACCTAGACTATTACATCAACGAAAATGCCTTGCATGGAAATGCGAGGGTTACAATTCTCTCCCCCTTAGGATGATTCCATCCCCGAAATCACACATCAAAAAACAAATGCGTATAGCGACTCAACATGTCACTCTCTGTTTCCTAGGTGAGATTTGGCCCATTCGAATGTTTCCAACGGACAGACACTAATTCGACCATCTTGCGTCGAAGCTTCTTAATCTTTCGGTCAAAAATTGCCTCTGGTTCTTCAATTAACCTCTTGTTTTCATCAATTCTCAATTCAGAAATTGGAATCATATCGGGAACTTCTCCCGTGAAATTCCTCAAATAACACACATGAAAAGTGTTATGAATACCATTCAGTTCTTCTGGTAGTTCTAGCTTGTAAGCTTGGTTCCCAATTCTCTGAAGAACTTTAAACGGTCCAATAAACCTTGGACTAAACTTTCCCCTTTTACCAAATCTTATAAGTCCCTTCCACGGTGAGAATTTAAGTAAAACCGAATCCCCAACTTCAAAAGTCATCAGTCTTTGCTTCTTGTCAGCATAGCTCTTTTGACGATCTTGAGCTGCTAACATACTTTCCCTGATCACTTTCAACTTCTCAGCAGTCTGATGGACCATCTCGGGTCCCATGAACTGCTTTTCTCCAGCCTCAAGCCAACAAGACGGCGTACGACACTTCTGTTCGTACAATGCTTGATAAGGTGCCATCTTTATGCTCGAGTGAAAACTATTATTGTAGGAAAATTCTACCAAAGGTAAATGCTTAGCCCAATTACCTAGGAATTCTAGGGTACATGCTCTCAACATATCTTCAAGTGTTTGTATTATTCTTTCACTCTGACCATCAGTCTGTGGATGGTAAGCTGTACTTAAACACAACTTGGTACCCATTTCCTCTTGTAGAATTTTCCAAAACCTTGAGGTGAAACGGCTATCACGATCCGATACAATCGTTAACGGAACACCGTGAAGCCTTACAATTTCCTTCACGTAAGAATTCGCGAGCTTATCCATAGACCATTTCTCATTGGCTGCTATGAAATGCGCACTCTTAGTGAAGCGATCAACGACCACCCATATCATGTCGTGACCGTTCTTTGTTCTGGGCAGTTTAGTGACAAAATCCATGACAATGTCTTCCTATTTACCCATAGGCACATGTAAAGGTTCTAAACTCCCATATGGTTTCTGATGTTGTGTCTTGACTCTCGCACAAGTCACACACTCAAGCACATACTTTGCAACATCAAGCTTCATCGTTGGCCACCAGTAGTAGGGTTTCAGGTCCCTATACATTTTAGTACTGCCAGGATGAATTGAGTACATGGTTTTGTGAGCTTCTTCCATCAGAAGATCTCTTATTCCTCCTGACTTAGGCACCCAAATTCGATCTTGGAATACCTTTAGTCCATGACTGTTTGTATCAAACACCAACGTTTTGCCCAAACGTTCTCCCTTTTGGTCATTCTTCTCAGAAGCTTCTTCTTGAGCTTTCTTTATACTCTCCACAATTGTCGAGACAAATTCTATTCTCAACACTCTTGGGCTTTTTCTCTCAACATTGACTTTCTGACTGAGAGCATCAGCAACAACATTAGCTTTACCGGGGTGGTAAAGTATCTCACAGCCGTAGTCCTTGAGTAACTCTAGCCAGCGTCGTTGCCTCATATATAACTCTTTTTGATTAAAGAGATATTGGAGACTCTTATGATCAGTGAAAAGTTTGCACTTCGTGCCATAGAGGTAATGCCTCCATATTTTCAGAGCAAAAACTACCACTGCCAACTCCAAATCGTGAGTAGGGTAGTTCTTTTCATGCTCCTTCAGCTGTCGAGACGCATATGCTATCACCTTTTCTCTTTGGGTCAAAACACAACCCAACCCAACACCAGACGCATCGCTATAAACAACGAAGTCTTCAACTCCATCGGGTAGAGAAACAATCGGTGCCTCACATAGCTTCTTCTTTAGCTTCTTGAATGCTTCCTTATGCTTCTCGCTCCAAGCATAAGTAGCTCCTTTGTGGGTCAAAGCTGTTAATGGAGTAGCAATCGGAGAAAAGCCTTGGATAAACCTTCGGTAATATCCGGCTAATCCTAAAAAGCTTCAGATCTCCATGGGACTTTTCGGTTGTTCCCACTTCATTACAACTTCAATCTTTGCTGGATCAACCATTATCCCTTCTTGGTTGACCACGTGACCCAAGAATTGGACTTCTCGAATCCAAAAATCACATTTGGAGAATTTATCATATAGCTTCTCCTTCTTCAAAACTTCTAACACTGCTCGTAAGTGTCTGCCATGCTCCTCTTGACTTTTCGAGTAAATCAGAATGTCATCTATGAACATTATCACAGATTTATCTAAGAACAGATTACAAACCCTATTCATTAAATCCATGAACACTGCTGGAGCATTGGTTAGTCCAAATGACATAACCAAAAACTCATAGTGTCCATATCGTGTTCTGAATGCAGTCTTCTTGATATCCTGCTCTCTCACTTTTAGCTGATGATATCTTGACCTTAGATTGATCTTCGAGAAATAGCTCGAACCTTGCAATTGATCAAACATGTCATCAATCCTTGGCAACGGGTATCTATTCTTTATTGTTGCCTTATTCAGCTCTTTGTAATCAATGCACATTCTCATGCTCCCGTCTTTCTTCTTTACGAATAACACTGGAGCTCCCCAGGGCGATGAACTAGGTCTAATGAAACCTTTGTCCAATAACTCCTGAAGTTGCATCATCAGCTCTTTCATCTCCGTCGGTGCTAATCGATACGGTGCTTTTGCTATTGGTGTGGTTCCTGGTAACAAGTCTATTCTGAACTCCACTTGTCTATTAGGTGGTAATCCAGGAAGATCTTCGGGAAATACTTCCGGATAATCACACACCACTGGAATACTCTTCATCACCTTCCTTTCCTTCTTAGCATCGATCACGAATGCTAAATATGATGTACATCCCTTGGTCAAACACTTTCTGGCTTTGATTAGGGAAATGATTCCAGAATTTACTCGCCGTTTGTCCCTGTATACCATAAATGACTCTTTCCCTAGCGGGTTTACTTTTACTATCTTCTTTCTGCACAATATTTCGGCATCATTGGCGCTAAGCCAATCCATTCCCAACACGATGTCGAAACCGTTAAGTTCGATAGGCAATAATTCCTCGTGCAACTTATTCCCATTATGGTCGATTAAGATGTTTTTCATACGATGGCTAACAGGTATAAACTTGCCACTAGCAACTTCGACTAATAAAGCATTATCTAGTCTATCAACAGGAAAAACTAGTTTTCTTCCAAATTCATGCGAAATAAAGGAGTAGTTGGCTCCAGAATCAAACAAAATTTGAGCAAGTAATTCGTTTACGAGAAAGGTACCTGAAGCGACATCAGCTTCATCCTTCGCAGCCTCAAGTGTCATCTGGAAGGCTCTTGTTTTCGGCTTTGGTGGAACGTTGGGCTTAGCTGCCTCCTTCTTCTTCGGACAGTCTTTCAAAATGTGCCCCTCTTCATTACAACCGACACACATCCTTTTGTTGGACGGACACTCATTGGCAAAATGCCCAATTTTTCCACACTTGTAGCAGGTTACTTCCTCACTACATTTCCCAAAGTGCTTTTTCTTGCATTTATCGCACCATTTTGCTTTGCTTCCTTTTCCTCCAAACTTCTTCGAAGTAGACTTCGAAAATTTACTTTTCTTACTGGAACCTGAAGTTCCGTCAAACTTTCTCTTTTCACCAACTTCAACCTTGTCAGTGGTTCTTCCCTTGATCTTGTTCTCAACAGACTTGGCAGCCCAATTAGCTGCCTGATGCACTGGCACAACGTACTCCCATGGGAGTCCTTTTGCGTATCTGGCACGATGCGCAAAGTAAACTCCATCTTGTCTGTGAAAGCATTTGTGTATTCATCAAATGACATGCTGCCCTTTGTCAATGTCAGAAACTTTTTCTCCAAATCCAATAGATTTTGGGCCGAACAGAACTTGCGCTTGAACTGCACCAAGAACTCTGCCCATGTTAGTTACAGTGGCTCATTAGGGCTTAGGGTCTTCCCTAAAGTGTTCCACCAACGAACAGCTCCACCCCTAGAATGACGTACTGCAAAAGTGGTCTACAACTTGCCTCTACAGCCACATGTCATGAAGGCTAGCTCCATTTCTGATATCCAATCCATGACGCCAATCAGATCCTCCTTTCCAGTGAAGGTCGATGGTTTGCAAGTCAGAAAGTCCGTGTAATTGCATCCCATTCCATCATTCCTTCCATCCTGATTGTTTTGCCTAACTATCGGTGGGTTGGCTTGACCAACAGATCCACTGAAGTTTCCACCTTCCGAGTGCCCTTCATTTAATTCGGGCTCTTCCACTTGAATTGACAGTTTCACAATTCTGTTGAAGCAACCACCTAGTCTCCTCTATTTGACGATCCAACATTGTTTGAATCATCATTTGTACATCAGCCATTGTTATTGGCTCAGGTGTTGCAGCTATAACAGGTATTTGTTCAATCACTGGTGGTTGATTCCTGTTTTCATCAGCATTTCCAACTCCACTCCTCGTTCTCACCATTTTTGATCTATACACCGAATAAGGTGAAATTAGATCCTCATTCATGATAGATATTCAAATCATCCTTATCACTCCGAAACGTTTACATGCTAGTTCTAATATCGTAGACGTACGTTTAGAATCCTACACACATAAGGTTTCCAGATCCGGTCGGCAACAGACCATAGATCCGAACAAATAATATCATATATGGAAAACATATAACATTTAGCACTTAAAAGAATTTTAGGCAATTTTCCTAAAATAAACTAGTGCTCGTGTCTAAAATATAACAGACACACATCTCACAATTTCACTTAGCATTCTAAGTTTAAGTCTAGAAATCCTACAAATTCCTAGTTCGCGTAAACTAATGCTCTGATACTAACTGTGACATCCCCAAAATCACGGCCAGAAAAGACCGGTTTAATTTATGCTTTTAAAATGATTTCAGAGTAATCATTTGATTAAAAGAGTTGCAAAATTTGTTCCCAAAACAAAATATGATAAAATAAGATTTACCAAAGCATTTCTTAAAGAAATGTATTTTTCATTATATTACAATACTCGGGATGTCATGTTCCGATAAACAGACCAAAAGCATAAACATTTCAATACAGACCTTAAAACAATTATTTATAACAACAGGTCTATAATCCAAAAATAACTTGACAAATCATCCAACTTATGCTCTGGCGCCACTACCTATAATACAAAGAAACTGAGTGGGTCAGGCTTGGGAGCCTGGTAAGCATATAGGGTTTTCAACCCACAATAAATAATTATATTTAATTCCTCCAACCAACGATAACCCAATTACCCATTCCCGTTATTCTCACTTTACGTCCCTAAGACAACTAACATAAGGGACATAGTCTAAGAATATTTCATCGGGGCGACAACACATGCTTCGGGGGTTCCTCAGCAATATAAGTCAAATAAGGCAACCATGAGGGGGATGGAGTACATCGAATGAACTGTTGGAATAGTGTCTAAGGCTGCAACTATATTAGACAAGTATTTGACCCGATTGTGCATGTTCCTTTTGGGTTGCCTTCACCATAGCAACTTGACATGATGATTTATTATGAGAGAATAAATATTATTAATATATTATGAGAATAATATAAGGAATAATAATATTGTTATTTGATTAATATAAGTCATAAATTAATTAGAATTAATTTGGTGACTTAAAGGGATTAATTAAATAGGAGGGTATAACTGTCAATCGTTTGATAGTTACACTTTGGGCTGTAAATCCTTTATGGATAGGGTTGGACGATTTCTAGGGCTTAGAACAAGCTACAAATCGTCCAAGGGCTTATCTTGGAAAGGATTTGGATTGCTTTGAGTTAAAGTTATCCAATTAGGGTTTAAGGGTGAAACCCTAGGAGCCTTACAAGTATAAATAGACCCTTGGGGCAAGGGAAATCGACACACCTGCAAAAGCAAAGAATCCTTGGCCGATTTCTTCCCTCTCCTCTCTCTCAAATCATCCTCTTGCTAGTTGGTATTTGTTAGCCATTAGAGGAGTGACATTTGTGACTCTAAAGCTCCAAGAACAAGAAGATCAAACAAGTGTTTCAAGGTAAGCTTCTAACTCTGATTTTGTATTGTTCTTATACTCTATTAGCCATTAAAAGTCTTGGATTCAATGCATGTTTAATTAGGGAAACCTAGATCCAAGCATTAGGGTTTGCATGTGCACATAGGAATGTTCATATGGCCAAAACCCATCAGTGGTATCAGAGCCTAGATTGGTTTCTATTAAATTGATGCTTGGTTATTTGTTTCTTGCTTGCAAAATTCGAATTTTGAGGTTCTGAGTCATGGACTCGGCAGTCCCATGGTGGACTCGGCGAGTTGGCCTGACTCGACGAGTCTAGTTGGGCACTCGGCGAGTCCGAGCGTCAAGAAGTGCTAAAATCGGGATTTTTTGATATTTATCTTATGGAAACTTGCCTTTATCATATTAGATCAACTCTAATCCGATTTTTTGATATATTTGACTATAATCTTGATCTAATTGAAGATATTTATCAATTAATAAAATATTTAATTTCCTTATGTGATAATTAATTAATTATTTTGATTAAATTGGTAAATTATTTTGCAAGAAATCATAAATAAATCAAATATAGATAATTATGTGATTAATTGTTAATTTAGATTATTTGTTGTTTGATACTCTATGTTTTGAATAAGTTTAAAACTTGCCCTCAAGTTTTGAAATTTATGTTTTGTGATTAAAAGTTTAATTTAAACAATTTTAAATTTCAAACCCTAGAATTTTACAAGTTTATAAATTCAACCCTATACTAATATAATATTACAAGATTAATATGTATATATATGTATAACTAAAATGCTAGTCTTACCGTTAGTAGGCCTTATTCACGAAGCCGGTCTATAAGGTGGGTATAAGGTTGCGGCCTATAAAATGGCGCTTAATGGGTGTACACTCACACCCACTGCTTGTTTGATCGGTGGAGGGTCGTTAGCCGAACGGGTAGGATAGGGTAACCTCATCTCTCGTTAAAAGTATAATATGAAATACAAAGTAACTACATGTTTTTCAAAATTTCCCAATCCTAGTTACTTTAGGAAAAGTGAATTGATGCAATCCCATGAAATTACACTTTGCACCTTGCTAAGAAGTTAGTGGAGCGTGTGTGGTTTACCGGCACACTAATTGGTTCTTAGCGAAGGTGGCAAAGGGTGATTCATTGTTTATCATAGTTCGATGGAGCGTGTGTGGTTTACCGGCACATCAAATAGGTGATCGTTACAACGAAGACACCATGTAAATTTGCATGGTAATTCACACCCGCTTTGTGATCCTCGGTATCCCAGTCACAAACAAGAGGGGCATATCCAGATTTAAACATGCCATTGAAAAGTTTCAATGAATCTCATCTAAACCTAGGAATTCTCAATACATTTAGAACTTAAAGTTATGTTTTGTGGTGGAGAATTAGTGAATCATCATTCACTTACCTTTAAATTGTTTGCATGTTGGACTACGACATCCTTTTTCTAATATGTAAATATTGTTGTTTGATCCTAGCCCTAATTTTCTTATTGGGTGATTATTAGGGATTCATATTCTAATCTATCTTTGTCCTTTCTATTTGTAGATGTCGAACGCAAACAATGCTGTTGCTAGTTCATTCACATTGATGATCCTTTGTCAAAAGGTCACTTTCGATGGGATGAACTTTAGCGAATGGATAAGATACATTCGAACTATTGCTCGCTATGAGGACAAGGAGTATGTCCTCGATGAGAAGCTCGAGAAAATCAACATTGAAATCGCTACTCCGGCTAAAATGACCGCTTTTGAAACTCACGAGCATGATGCAACGAAGGTACATTGCATCATGATAGCCACTATGAACTCCGAATTCCAAAAGTCCTATTAGGACATGTACCCGTACGAGATGCACCAAGACTTGTTGGAGAGATACCACCAAAACGCGAGACAAGAGCGTTATGAGATTTTCACTAACATGATTTCCGCTAAAATGAGTCATGGAGAGTCTCTTACCGTGCACCTATAAAAGATGCAAAGGTATGTCGACCGTATTCGCAATTTGAATGTTGACTTTGGGGAAGACTTGGCGATCGACATGGTGCTTCACTCTTTGCCTCCAAGTTACAATCAATTTAGGATGACTTACCACATGAACAAAGAAGAGGTCACCCTAAGCAAGCTCCAAGGTCTCTTGAGCGTCGCTGAGAGCAACTTCAAGGACAAGTCTGTTGCACCAACTCCCAATCCACCCGCTGCTCCTGTTTTGGCTATTGGACAAGGAAGGGGAAAGAAGAGGAAGGCTTTGTCTAAGAACCATCGCAAGGTTAAGCCCCGAGATAGTGCCTCTTCTAGTGGGACCAAAGTTGATCCTGCTAAACCCTGCCCTAACCCAAAGGAGGCAGAGTGCCACCACTGCCACAAGATAGGACAATGGAAGAGAAGCTGCCCAGAGTACCTGCAAGCCATCAAGGAAGGAAAGATCAAGCCGTCTTTCGTAGGTATATACACAATTAAATCTAACGATTCATCTCATGCTATTTCTTTGGTACTTGATACCGATTGTGGTTACCACATTTGTTCTAATGTGCAGGGACTAAGAAAAAATAGGGATGTGGAGCATGGAAGGATAAATCTAATCATGGGGAACAGAAGATCGTCGCCTGTGACCAAGATTAGAGTGTATTCTTTAGTGCTTAGGAATGGTTTATCTTTAGATTTGAACAATTGTTGCTATTCGCCAGAAATGGCTAGAAACATCATTTCATTTCATGGTTTGTTTAGACAAGGTTTTAGATTTTCTTTTAATAATGAGAATGGTTCTATTTTGGCTTATCTAAATGGTGTCTTTTATTTTGAAGCAATACCGTGTAATGGAGTTTATGAAACTGTTATGATTGTTGATAACTTAGGAAATGATGTTTTGAACATAGATTCTTCCAATAGTATGGATAAAGCATCCTTGTGGCATTGTTGTCTTGGACATGTCAACAAGAAACGCATAGCCCAACTCCAAAAGGATGGAGTGTTGGAGTCATTCGACCTTAGGGAAGATGACACATGAGAGTCTTGTTTGCTTGGAAAGATGACTAAGTCACCCTTCGCTGGTACGTGCGAAAGGGGTGAGGGTCTATTGGACCTCATACATACTGATGTGTGTGGACCGTTTAGATCAACCACGAAGGATGGGAACCGCTTCTACATGACTTTTATCGATGACTATAGTAGATATGGGTATGTCTACTTAATCAAGCAAAAGTCAGAAACTTTTGAAAAGTTCAAAGAGTTCAAGAATGAAGTGGAGAATCAATTGGGTAGGAAAATCAAGATGCTTCGATCCGATCGAGGAGGAGAGTACCTAAGTCTTGAATTCCACGAATATCTCAAGGAGTGTGGAATATTTTCACAATTGACGCCACCTAGGACACCGCAGTTGAATGGTGTGGCAAAAAGGCGTAATCGAACCTTGTTAGACATGGTTCGCTCTATGATGATTCGTGCTTCACTATCAATCTCTTTTTAGGGGAATGCCTTAGAGACTGCCGCCTATATCCTTAACCGAGTCCCTACTAAAAAGGTTGCCAAAACACCTCACGAGATGTGGACAGGGAAAGCTCCCTCGTTGGCACATATCAAGGTTTGGGGTTGCGAGGCTTTCGTAAGACGAGATACTCATGACAAGCTTGAACCTCGTAGTGAGCGATGTATTTTCATCGGCTACCCATAAAAATCCTTTGGATATCTCTTCTATAGACCGAAGGACAATGTTGTCTTTCTTGCGAGGAGAGGAGTTTTCCGAGAGCGAGAACTCATAAGCCGAGGAGACAGTGGGAGGCAAATCGAGCTTGAAGAGATTCAGGAATCGATAGATGAAGGAACCTCTATGTAAGGTCAAACCTTGAAATATGATGATGTTCGAAATATATCTTTCAGCATCAACGCATATCTCAGTATCAGCATCAGCGTCTCAGCAGTTCAGTGTGTTTAGTTCATTCAGTGCATTGTAACAGATTTTGTATTTATCTTGTTTCCATAGTTAGCGTAAATTAGTTAGCTGGCATATCCCTGATTTATAGGGATTGACTAGAATAGCAGTATATAATCTTTTGTAAAGGTTGTGAAAGGTTACGCCTTCACAAACCCTAATAGCTGCTTTGTGCACACGATAATCTCTTTGTGAGATTATCTTTCTTAGTGAAAGTTTTTCTTCATGAATGCTTCTTATTCTTATTTACTGTTATTGTTTGATAAATTGATTGATCAAAAGGCTTTTCAATTGGTATCAGAGCAGGTTTCTTTTATCAAACAAATGGCTTCATCTTCTTCTTCGTCAAACTCATCAAATCATCCTTCCGCTAAAATTCCTCCTTTTGATGAAACAAATTTTTCCATGTGGAAAATAAAGGCTCTATATGCTTTGGAGTCAGTGGATGAAGACATGTTGGACATCGTCGAAAAAGGTCCATACGTCCCAATGTATCAGCCTCTGAAAAACAACGTTCCTGATGGTGCTATGAAGAAAACACCTAGAGAAAACTGGACGGCAGATGACAAAAGAAAAAATGGTCTAGATGTTCGTGCTCGTGCTGCAATTAGCTACGCTTTGCCATATAATATTGTTGGGCTGGTTCAAA
This sequence comes from Lactuca sativa, assembly GCF_002870075.4. NCBI lineage: Eukaryota > Viridiplantae > Streptophyta > Magnoliopsida > Asterales > Asteraceae > Lactuca > Lactuca sativa. The sequence continues at coordinate 73,806,040 of NC_056629.2, forward strand.
ATTGCATCTCAGCAAAAGAGATGATGGATAATCTGACTGTATCTTTTGAAGGCACTGAAGAAGTCAAGGCTACTCAAATAAATGATCTTAACAGAAGGTATGAACATTATTTGCAAAGAAAGGTGAAACTTTGACTCAAACCTTTAACATATTCAATACTCTCGTTAATGATCTACGAAGATTAGATCAGTTGAAGCATAGAACTGTTCTAGTGCAGAAGTTTTTGGATTCTCTGGGTGCAGGTTGGGAGAACCATGTTGATGTGCTGAAAAATAGTGAGAAGATCAACACTATGGACCTTCAAAGTCTCTATGGAAATCTTCGATACTATGAGGAATCCAAGCTTCAAAGAAAGGAGCTGATGAAAGATTCTCAGCGTGAATCATATGTAGCTTTGTTCTCAAACAAAAAGCTAGTGTCAGATTCAGACACTGAAAGCCATTCAGACACTGATTCCTCTAAAACTGACACTAATGATCTTGAAAAGGTTGTGGCTAGTGCAGCTTTGATTGTGAAGACTTTTGAGAAATCAGGCCGAAGCTTCTCAAAGTTTCAGAAGAAGATGGGTGGAAAGTTTTCAAAAAGATCAGAAGCTGATAAAAAGCATGGTACTGATAAGAAAGGGAAAGCTCAGTGCTTTAACTGTGGAAGTACTGATCATTTTGCAAAAGAATGTAAACAAAGATCCCAAAGCTCGGATGAATACTGGAAGCAGAAGTACAACAAGATGATTGAGAAACTGAAAGCAGAGAACTTGGAACATAAAGTTCTTGTTGTTGAAGAAGAAAAATGGAAGACTGATGAGGAGTCATCAGATGATGAAGTCAAGTGTCTAATGGTAAAGATAGAAGACACGGATGTCCCTGAAAAAGGCACAAGTACATTTGATGCTGATATGTCTGATGCAGTTGAAAATTCCAGGAAGCACAACACTGACTCTCCTTCAATGTATCAGGTTAAAAACTTTGTTTCCTATTCAATGAATGAAAAAATTAAAATGTTTGAGTATTTGGGTGTTATTAATTCTAAGAAGAATCAAACAATAAGGGATTTGCAAAATCAACTTGATCTTCTTAAAACTAAAATATCCATGAAAAATAACATTATTGATTCCACTCAGGAAAATCTTAGAATCACTAGTTTGTCAAACTCATCTCTGTCTGCTGAAATTGATAATGTTAAAGATCTTTTGATCAAAGAACAAACTGTGCTTCATACTTGGGCCAAATCTCACAAAAATGCTAATTATATTATTTCTGCTCAAATTCCACATTCATGTGAGAAAATTCTTGGGGGTGATTTTGCAGAAGCTGAAAAAGTTTTTAAATCACAGGAAAAAGAATCTGAATTTTATTCCATGAATGAGATGAAAAACAATTTCAAAAATAAGTTTGTCAGTAACTCTTTTATTAATCAGAGTCTAATTGATGAATACTATGTTACTAACTCTAATGGTGTTACTGAGTGTAATGTTGAAATTACCGGAATTGATCCAACCTCTTACCCTACACATCTTGTAAGACCAACTCCTCTCACTGAAAATATTATTGCCTTCCCTATCTCAAATGGAGTGTTTCATGCTGTTCATGAACAACTTAAGCATTTTCCTAATTGCAATGCATTTGTGAATAAGTCCAAATCAGACACTGATGATAGCTCATCATCTATCAGTGATCATAATTTGTCTGACACTGAATTCAGTTGTGATTCAATGATAAACAAAAGGACACAAAGCTCTCTTGGTGAAACTTACAAGTCGAAATGTGTTAAGTCCAAAAATTTGCTCACCAAGAAGAACTTTGGTACTAGAGTTTGTTACAGATGTGGTGATACATCTCATAAGATCAGTGAATGTTCATTTGATAAATTATCTTTAAGAGCTGATAATATTAAAGTTAGAAATGAAAAATGGACTCTTAAGTCAAATTCTTTAAACTGTCTTCCTAAGGAGTGTTATAATCTATTATCAAATAACTTTGTGAATGACCCATCCTCGAATGGGTCAGTGTGTTCTAACTAGTTTCTCAACACTGCAGGGTCAGGAGCATCTTTGGTACTTAGATAGTGGTTGCTCAAGACATATGACAGGATCCAAGTCTCTCCTGGAAGATTATGTCAAGAAAACTGGTCCTGCAGTTACCTACGGAGACAATGGAAAGGGGTTCACTAAAGGATATGGAAATATCAAGTGCAATAACGTAGTTTTTCAAAACGTTTCATATGTAAAGGGTCTCAAACACAATCTAATCTCAATCAGTCAATTATGTGATGATGACTATGAAGTTCACTTTACAAAGAAGGAAGGAAAAGTTGTCAACACTGACAAGAACATAGTACTTTCAGCGAGTAGAAAAGATGATATATATGTTCTTGATATGTTCTCTTGTGACAAGGCGCTGATGCAATGCTTCTTTACAAAGTCTCAAACCAATCTCAGCTGGATTTGGCACAAAAGGTTTTCTCATCTGAACTTCAAGAATCTATCCAAGATATCCAATCAAGATCTAGTTAGAGGTCTCCCAAAATTCAGCGTTGTTAAAGACAAGATGTGCTCAGCTTGTGAACAAGGAAAACAAACCAAGTCATCTTTCAAACCCAAGTCATGTTCCAGTATATTTGTTCCTCTTCATTTACTCCACATGGACTTGTTCGGACCTATTCCTGTCCGTTCTCTAGGTGGAAACAAGTATACACTAGTGGTTGTGGATGAGTTCACTCAATTTACATGGGTGGTTTTCCTTAAGAAGAAGAGTCATGCTGCACAAGAAATCATTTCATTGATTCGTAAAAATGAGACACTGACAGGTCTCAAAGTTAAGCAACTAAGAAGTGATCATGGTACTGAGTTCCGGAATTCAACTCTTGAAGAATTTTGTGATCATAAAGGCATTGGGCAAAACTTCTCAGCTCCTCGTACTCCTCAACAAAATGGAGTTGCTGAATGAAGAAATAGAATGCTGATTGAGGCAGGAAGGACCTTAATGATTCATGTTGGTCTTCCTATGTCGTTTTGGGCTGAAGCCGTCAATACATCGTGTTTTACTCAGAATCGATCTCTAATTCACAGGACTCACAAGAAGACACCATATGAAATGCTGAAAAGTCGAAAGCTAGACGTATCCTTCTTTCACGTGTTCGGATGTATTTGTTATAGTCTAAATCAGCGTGACCCAAGATCTAAATTTGAACCTAAGGCTGACAAAGGTATTTTTGTTGGGTACTCATCTATTTCAAAGGATTTTCGTGTTTTTCATGTGAACAGGCAATGCATTGAAGAATCCATTCATGTGAAGTTTGATGAGGAATCATACACTGATGAAAAAGTCACTCATTCTTCCTCTATTTTTAAAGAGCTTCTCTCTTGCCCATTTGACGAAGTTCCTCTTGCTGGAGATGAAGCTGATATTTTTGATTCTATCGTTCCAGTTCCAAGTTCCTTGAATCAAGATACTACAGCCAGATCATCAAATAATTCGTCAGGTGCTGATGAAACCCTTGAAGCTGAAGACTCTCCTGCAACTGATGACTCGTCAGTGTCAAACTCTCTGGAATCAGCATCAGTTTCTGAACATCGATATCACCCTGTTGGTCAAATTATTGGGAATATTCATGATGGTGTCCGAACCAGATCTCGTGTATCTAATAACTTTTGCATGTATGTTAATTTCGTTTCAATGATCTTACCAGACAAGATACACTCAGATCTTCAAGATGCTGACTGGATTAAAGCCATGCAAGAAGAACTGAATGAGTTTGAAAGACACAAGGTTTGGACTCTTGTTCCAAGACCATCAGGAAAGACCATCACCGGAACTCGTTGGGTCTATCGCAACAAGGTTGATAAAGATGGAATCATTACTCGCAGCAAAGCAAGGCTTGTCGCTCAAGGGTTTACTCAAATTGAATCCATCGACTACGAGGAAACCTTTGCTCCAGTTGCTCGCATTGAAGCAATCAGACTGTTTCTCGCATACGCATCCTACATGAATTTCATTGTTTATCAGATGGGTGTAAAAACAACATTTCTTCATGGTGTATTAGAAGAAGAAGTATTCCTTAATCAGCCCCCTGGCTTTGTTGACAAAGATCACCCAGATTATGTGTACCGATTAGACAAAACCGTTTATGGACTGAAGCAAGCACCCAGGGCCTGGTATGAGACGCTGACAACGTATCTTGTTGAAAATGGATACAGACGAGGAGCAATCGACAATACTCTCTTCTTCAAAAACAAAGGCTCAGACATGATTCTTGTTCAAATCTATGTCGATGACATCATTTTTGGTTCTCCAAATGAGATCCTGAGCAAGGAATTTGCAGAGATCATGTCTCAAAGGTTCGAAATGAGCATGATGGGGAAGATGACCTTTTTCTTAGGTCTTGAAGTTCAGCAACAAAGATCAGATATTTCTATCTGCCAAAGTAAATATATTTCTGACCTGCTAGTTAAGTATTCTCTCAGTGACTGCAAACCAACCTCTACTCCAGTGTCCAAGATTGATAAGATGCACGCTGATCCAACTGGCACTGATGTCAATCACTCGCTGTATCAAGGAATGATTGGATCTCTTTTGTATCTCATGGCAAGTCGTCCATACATCATGTTTGGAACCATTCTATGTGCTCGTTTCCAAGCTAATCCCAAGGAATCTCATCTCATGGCAGTCAAACATATTTTTCGATACTTGAAAGGGACTCAGAACTTAGCACTGTGGTATCCTCGCGACTCAGCATTTGAACTTTTTGGATACACTGATTCAGACTATGCAGGATGCAACTTAGACAAAAAGAGTACGTCAGGAGGATGTCATTTCCTTGGAAATCGTCTCATCAGCTGGTCTAGCAAGAAGCAAACATCAGCAGCCATCTCGACTGCAGAAGCTGAATATGTTGCAGCTGGGAGATGTTGTGCTCAGCTCTTATGGATTCAAAATCAGATTCTAGACTATGGGATCAAGTTCTCAAAGACTCCCATATATTGTGATAACACCAGTGCCATTCAAATCACACAAAATCCTGTTCAGCACTCAAAGACGAATCATATCAAAATCAGACATCACTTCATTAGAGATAATGTTGAGAAGGGAAAGGTTGTTCTTGAACATGTCAAGACTTCAGAGCAACTTGCTGATATCTTCACCAAGGCACTGGATTCTCAAACAACTGCTTACATTATTAGAGAACTTGGAATGATTACTTTGTAATTAATTTTGCTGATTAATTTCGCTAATGTTTGGTATTGTCTTATAAGCTAATGTACATTGTGCTGATGATGACATGCTGGTGATATTTGCATACTGAATACTTGGTTTGATCTCCTATCCTTCTCAACTCTTCAACTCTTCTACACTAAAGTTGAATGATTCACTGTATTAAAACATACACTGATAACAACTTGAAAATTTTTGCCGATGGTTAGATCAAAACACCAAGATCTATCACACGCAACTATCTCTTCTTACCAATCTTACACTGATTCCGTGATTCAGTGTGACAAAACACACACTGATGAGAATCTAAAAATCTTTGCCGATGGTTAGACCAAAACACCAAGGTTTATCACACGCAACAATTCTTTCTTTACCTTCTTCTCATTCAGTGTCTAATGATTCAGTAAGATAAACCACTCACTAATAAAGACACAACTGTTGGAATAGTGTCTAAGGCTGTAACTATATTAGGCAAGTGTTTGATCCGGTTGTGCATGGTCCTTTTGGGTTGCCTTCACCATAGCAACTTGATAGGATGATTTAATAAGAGAGAGTAAATATTATTAATATATTATGAGAATAATATAATGAATAATATATTGTTATTTGATTAATATAAGTCATAGAATTAATTAGAATTAATTTGGTGACTTAAAGAGATTAATTAAATAAAGGGGTATAAACTGTCAATTGTTTGATAGTTAAACTTTAGACTGTAAATCCTTATTGATATAGGATTGGACGACTTCTAGGGCTATGATAAGCCAAAATCGTCCAAAGGGTTATCAAGGAAAGGATATGGATTAACTTAAAGTCTAAGTTATCCAATTAGGGTTTAGGTTGTAACCCTTAAGGAGTCTACAAGTATAAATAGACCCCATGGCATAGGGAATTCGTGACTTGACCTAAAGTAAGGAACCTCTGGTCAAATTCCTCCCCTCTCCTCTCTCCCAAATCATCCTCCTTGCTATTGGTGTTTGTAAGCCATTAGAGGAGTGACATTTGTGACTCTAGAAGCTCCAAGACCTCAAGATCAACAAGGAACTCAAAGGTATGATTCTAGATCTGTTTCAATGTTGTTATTTAGCCTAATTAGTAATTAGAAGTCTTGGATTCAAAGCATGTTTATTAGAAAGCCTAGATCCGAGCATTAGGGTTTTGCATGCGCACATAGGAAAGTTCTTATGGCTAAAACCCATCAGTGGTATCAGAGCCTAGCTTGGTTTTCTGTAAATTGTTGCTTGATTAACTGAAACAAACCTGCAAAATTCGTTTTTAGGTTTCTGAGTCATGGACTCGGCAAGTCTCAAAGTGGACTCGGCGAGTAGGCCTGACTCGGCGAGTCCCTTTGTGCACTCGGCGAGTCCAGGCGTCAGGAATGACCAGATTCGGGATTTCTTTGTAATTATCTTATCTAATCTTTCCATAAACTAATTAGATCAATATTAATTCGTTTTTCTGATAAATATAACTGTTATCTTGATCTAGTTAAAGGTAATTATCAACTAATTAAATATTTAATTTCCTTATATGATAATTAATTAATTATTTTGATTATTTTGGTAATTATCTTAAAAGAAATCTTGAATAAATCAAATATAGATAATTAGGATATTAATTGTTAATTGGAATTATTTGTTATTTGATCCTCCATGTTTTAAATGTTTAAAACTTGCCCTCAAGTTTTGAAATTTATATTTGTGATTAAAAGTTTTAATTTAGACAACTTAAATTTCAAAACCCTAGATTTTAAAAGGTTTAAAATACAACCCTATACTAATATGATATTACTAGTATAATATATATATATGTATAACTAAATGCTAGTCTTACCGTTAGTAGGCCTCATTCACGAAGCCAATCTATAAGGTGGGTATAAGGTTGCGGCCTATAAAATGGCGCTTAATGGGTGTACACTCACACCCACCGCTTGCTTGATTGGTGGAGGGTCGTTAGCCGAACGGGTAGGATAGGGCAACCTCATCCTCTCATTAAAAGTATAATAAGAAATATAAAGTAACTACACATATTTTAAAATTCCCAATCTTAGTTACTTTAGGAAAAGTGAATTGATGCAATCCCATGAAATTACACTTTGCACATTGCTAAGAAGTTAGTGGAGCGTGTGTGGTTTACCGGCACACTAATTGGTTCTAAGCGAAGGTGGCAAAGGGTGATTCATTGTTTATCATAGTTCGATGGAGCGTGTGTGGTTTACCGGCACGTCGAATACGTGATCGTTACAATGAAGGCACCATGTGAATTTGCATGGTTATTCACACCCGCTTTGTGATCCTCGGTATCCCAGTCACAAACAAGAGGGGCATATCGAGATTTAAACATGCCATTGAATAGTTTCAATGAATCTCATCCGAACCTAGGAATTCTCAAAAACACTTAGGGCTAATAGTTTAGGTTTTTGTGATGGAGAATTAGTGAATCGTCATTCACTTACCTTCAATTTATTTGCATGTTAGATTACGGCATCCCTTTTCTAATATGTAAATGTCATTGTTGGATCCTAGCCCTAATTTTTCTTATTGGGTGATAATTAGGGATTCATATTCTAATCTATCTTTGTCCTTTTCTAATTATAGATGTCGAACGCAAACAACGCTGCTGCTAGTTCTTTCACGTTGATGAGCCTTTGCCAAAAGGTCACCTTCGATGGAACGAACTTTAGCGAATGGATAAGATACATTCGCACCATTTCTCGCTATGAGGACAAGGAGTATGTCCTTGATGAGAAGCTCGAGAAAATCAACACCGAAATCGCTACTCCAGCCGAAATCACCGCCTTTGAAACTCATGAGCGAGATGCAACGAAGGTACATTGCATCATGATCGCTACCATGAACTCCGAATTCCAAAAGTCCTACGAGGACATGTACCCGTACGAGATGCACCAAGACTTATTGGAGAGGTACCACCAAAACGCGAGACAAGAGCGGTATGAGATTTTCACTAACATGATTTCCGCGAAGATGGGTCATGGAGAATCTCTTACCGTGCACTTGCAAAAGATGCGAAGGTATGTCGACCGCCTTCACAAGTTAAATGTTGACTTCGGGGAAGACTTGGCGATCGGCATGGTGCTTCACTCTTTACCTCCGATGTAAAACCAATTTAGGATGACCTACCACATGAACAAAGAGGAGGTCACCCTAAGCAAACTCCAAGGTCTCTTGAGAGTCGCTGAGAGCAACTTCAAGGACAAGTCTGTTGCACCTACTCCCAATCCGCCCGCTGCTCCTGTCTTGGCTATTGCTCAAGGAAAGGGAAAGAAGAGGAAAGCTTCATCGAAGAACTATCGCAAGGCGAAAGCCCAAGATGGTGCCTCTTCTAGTGGGACCAAAGTTGATCCCGCTAAGCCCTGTCCTAACCCGAAGGAGGCAGAGTGCCACCACTGCCACAAGATAGGACATTGGAAGAGAAGCTGCCCAGAGTACCTACAAGCAATCAAAGAAGGAAAGATCAAGCCATCTTTCGCAGGTATATACACAATTAAATCTAACGATTCTAATCATTCTATTTCTTGGGTCCTTGATACCGGTTGTGGTTACCACATTTGTTCTAATGTGCAGGGACTAAGAAGAAGTAGGGATGTGGAGCAAGGAAGGATAAATCTAATCATGGGGAACAGAAGATCGTCGCCTGTGACCAAGATTGGAGTGTATTCTTTAGTGCTTAGGAATAGTTTGGTTTTAGATTTGAACAATTGTTGCTATTCGCCATAAATGGCTAGAAACATCATTTCATTTCATGGTTTATATAGACAGGGATTTAGATTTTCTTTTAATAATGAGAATGGTTCTATTTTGGCTTATCTAAATGGTGTCTTTTACTTTGAAGCTATACCATGTAATGGAATATATGAAACTGTTATGATTGTTGATAACTTAGGAAATGATGTTTTGAATATTGATTCTTCCACTAGTATGGATAAAGCATCCTTGTGGCATTGTCGTCTTGGACATGTCAACAAGAAACGCATAGCCCAACTCCAAAAGGATGGAGTGTTGGAGTCATTCGACCTTAGGGAAGATGACACATGCGAATCTTGTTTACTTGGAAAGATGACTAAGTCACCCTTCACGAGTACATGTGAAAGGGGTGAGGGTCTATTGGACCTAATACATACCGATGTATGTGGACCATTTAGATCAACCACGAAGGATGGGAACCGCTTCTACGTGACTTTTACCGATGACTATAGTAGATATGGGTATATCTACTTAATCAAGCAAAAGTCAGAAACCTTTGAAAAGTTCAAAGAGTTCAAGAATGAAGTGGAGAATCAATTGGGCAGGAAAATCAAGATGCTTCGATCCGATCGAGGAGGAGAGTACCTAAGTCTTGAATTCCACGATTATCTCAAGGAGTGTGGAATATTTTCACAATTGACGCCACCTAGGACACCGCAGTTGAATGGTGTGGCAAAAAGGCGTAATCGAACCTTGTTAGACATGGTTCGCTCTATGATGATTCGTGCTTCACTATCAATCTCTTTTTAGGGGAATGCCTTAGAGACTGCCGCCTATATCCTTAACCGAGTCCCTACTAAAAAGGTTGCCAAAACACCTCACGAGATGTGGAATAGTTTCGCAATTGACGCCTCCTAGGACACCGCAGTTGAATGGTGTGGCAGAAAGGCGTAATCGAACCTTATTGGATATGGTTCGCTCTATGATGAGTCGTGCTTCACTACCTATCTCTTTTTGGGGGTATGCCTTAGAGACTGCCGCCCATATCCTTAATCGAGTCCCTACCAAGAAGGTTGCCAAAACACCTCACGAGATGTGGACAGGCAAAGCTCCCTCGGTGGCACATATCAAGGTTTGGGGTTGCGAGGCTTTCGTAAGACGAGATACTCACGACAAGCTTGAACCTCGAAGTGAGAGATGTATTTTCATCGGCTACCCACAGACATCCTTTGGATATCTCTTCTATAGACCGAAGGACAATGTGGTCTTCGTTGCAAGGAGAGGAGTTTTCCGAGAGCGAGAACTCATAAGCCAAGGAGACAGTGGGAGGCAAATCGAGCTTGAAGAGATTCAAGAGTCGATAGATGAAGGAACCTCTACCACTGGCACTCAACTCGAGGAGGAAACTCCGGTTGAACCGATTGACGAATCCTTACCTCTTAGACGTTCCGATAGAGTTAGAGTTCTACCCCAGTTTTATGGTCTTCATATTACTACCGAAGGGGACACGTATATTAGTGATGGTACACTAATAAATCTTGATGAACCTAATAGCTATAAGGAAGCCATGGCAGGCCCGGAGTCTGCGAAATGGAAAGAGGCAATGGATAGCGAGATCAAATCCATGTATGATAACCAAGTTTGGAATTTGGTTGATTATGTGCCCGGACGTAAGACCGTTGGGTGCAAATGGATCTTCAAGAAGAAGACCGATGTGGATGGAAACGTGCACACATATAAAGCGCGATTGGTTGCGAAGGGCTTTACTCAAACTCCTGGAGTTGACTATGATGAGACCTTCTCACCAGTTGCGAAGATTAAATCTATTAGAGTGATGCTAGCTATTGCTGCATTTCATGATTATGAGATTTGGCAAATGGATGTCAAGACCGCTTTCCTTAACGGGAAGTTGGCTGAGGAAGTTTACATGGCTCAGCCCGAGGGGTTTGTGGATCCGAAGCATCCGAATAGAGTGTGTAAGCTTGAGAAGTCCATTTATGGACTTAAGCAAGCATCTCGCAGATGGAATCTTTGCTTCGATGAGAAAGTAAAAGAGTTTGGATTTGTACGAAGCGAAGACGAGTCTTGTGTATATGTCAAAGCCAGTGGGAGTATAGTAAGCTTTCTCGTTCTATATGTCGATGACATATTACTCATAGGAAACGACATCCCGACTCTGCAGGAAGTTAAGTCCTGGCTCGGGAAGTGCTTCGCTATGAAGGACCTCGGAGAGGCTTCTTACATTTTGGGAATAAGGATAGTGAGAGAAAGAAGTAAGAGACTAATTGGACTTAGTCAGAACACTTACTTGGAGAAGGTACTAAAACGTTTTAGTATGGAAAACTCAAAGAAGGGAGAATTACCGATACAAAGTAATGCCAAGTTGAGTAAGACTCAAAGCCCAAGTACCGAAGCTGAGATAGCAGAAATGAGCCGAGTACCATACGCTTCCGCAGTTGGCTCAATCATGTACGCTATGACTTGTACTCGCCCTGATGTAGCCTTCGCTTTGAGCATGGTTAGCAGATATCAAGGGAATCCTGGCAAAGCACATTGGATTGCGGTGAAGAATATCCTTAAGTACCTTCGGAGGACGAAGGAATGGTTCTTAGTCCTCGGAGGGAGTGATGACTTGAAGGTGCGAGGGTATAGTGACGCCAGTTTCCAGACTGACAGGGACAACTACTGTTCGCAGTCGGGCTGGGTCTTTACCCAAAATGGAGGAGCGGTGACATGGAAGAGTTCCAAGCAAGAAACCGTAGCTGATTCAACGTGCGAATCAGAGTACATTGCAGCGAGCGAAGCGTCGAAGGAGGCAATATGGCTAAAGAACTTCATTGGTGATCTTGGAGTCGTACCTGCCATAAAGGAGCCAATGGAGATTTTATGTGATAACGAAGGTGCGGTTGCCTTAACCAAGGAACCGAGGGATCATGGTAGATCAAGACATATCGACGGAAAATATCACTTCATCAGACATTGTGTAGAAGAAGGACAACTCGTAGTGAAGAGGATATCATCAGAAGATAACCCAGCAGATCCGCTTACGAAGGGACTGAGTAGGGTTAAGCACTTGCAACATGCTAGGAGTATTGGGCTGAAGGATGATATTAGCATAGATTAGATAGTATTAGAAACGTGTAATAGATAAATGTAATTAACATTTGATGATTAAATAAAGGAGTTTTATTTATAAGTAATGTTACTGTCTTATGTTAATTGTTTAACTACTGTTTCACTTTGCATGTTTTGACTTCCAGAATAATTGAAATTATTAGGAATAATAGAATTGTTCAAATCGTCCACAATCGTTCATATGTTGGAAGTAGGTATGAAAGAAGATTGCCATGAATTGGTGTGTAGATTGTCTAAATGGTGTTAGACATAGCAAAGGGTTGCTGCAACGTTCATGAGTGCTTATGAAGTAGTTTTGAGCATTGGAACAAACCCGCGCTTGCTGGAATCACCTTATGGAATAAGATATAAAAGGGTGATCGCAAGACAATAATATCATATAGTCTTAAAACCTAGATATATGGTTTGTTATTTGTTAATTGGTTGTACATTGATAATGCGAAAACGCATCAGTAACTCGGTGTTATAAAACGCATTGTTGTGTATATTTGGTTAATGAATAAGTAAATGCATATAAGTCGAAGTTTATCTGTAACTTTTATCTAAGAAGGTAAAAGCGATATCTCGGCCGCTCGATGATTTGATTTGACTTATGTGCCGGGCCCGGTCAGAACTGAATTGATGTGTTTGATTAAGTTCTATGTCAAATAAATCAGAGATCGAGAAACCTAAATGCTTGACTAACCATTCCATAGGATTGTCGGCATGATATCTAACAGAGGACTGTACGATCCCTTATCTAAAGGACAAGATTGATTAGATCAGAGTTTGACAGCGTCTTTGAGAGCTACGATTGCAAACCGAATTGTACTTGTATAGTTACTAGACTTATCCAAGTGGGAGACTGTTGGAATAGTGTCTAAGGCTGTAACTATATTAGGCAAGTGTTTGATCCGGTTGTGCATGGTCCTTTTGGGTTGCCTTCACCATAGCAACTTGATAGGATGATTTAATAAGAGAGAGTAAATATTATTAATATATTATGAGAATAATATAATGAATAATATATTGTTATTTGATTAATATAAGTCATAGAATTAATTAGAATTAATTTGGTGACTTAAAGAGATTAATTAAATAAAGGGGTATAAACTGTCAATTGTTTGATAGTTAAACTTTAGACTGTAAATCCTTATTGATATAGGATTGGACGAATTCTAGGGCTATGATAAGCCAAAATCGTCCAAAGGGTTATCAAGGAAAGGATATGGATTAACTTAAAGTCTAAGTTATCCAATTAGGGTTTAGGTTGTAACCCTTAAGGAGTCTACAAGTATAAATAGACCCCATGGCATAGGGAATTCGTGACTTGACCTAAAGTAAGGAACCTCTGGTCGAATTCCTCCCCTCTCCTCTCTCCCAAATCATCCTCCTTGCTATTGGTGTTTGTAAGCCATTAGAGGAGTGACATTTGTGACTCTAGAAGCTCCAAGACCTCAAGATCAACAAGGAACTCAAAGGTATGATTCTAGATCTGTTTTAATGTTGTTATTTAGCCTAATTAGTAATTAGAAGTCTTGGATTCAAAGCATGTTTATTAGAAAGCCTAGATCCGAGCATTAGGGTTTTGCATGCGCACATAGGAAAGTTCTTATGGCTAAAACCCATCAACAACACTCTGTGCCGATGGTTAGATAATACAACTAGTATCTATCACACGCACCAATATCCTTGCTAGCCCCAATCAAGCAAGTTGTACCTTGAATTGACGGAGAATTATCTTCAGCATGTAACTTTTGTGACACTGATCTCAGCGCTTCCGCAAACACTGATTGACGTTTCATCTTTAGTCAACGGCTCTTTTACCCAACATCTATTTTTTGATCTGACAGGTTGTTACGATACGCCGTTATTTTTGAAGAAGATAATCATTACCTTTTTAAAGGCCTGTTTAATTCCATATTTAAACCTCTTTCCACCCTAATTTCAAACTTTCCTTCCACAATCTAAACTTCCTTCACTTATATTCAAAACCCTAGAACCCTAAAAACTCTCTAATGGCAACTTCTTTGTTCACTTTCTCCTCTACTTCACAAAGGGTAATCCCTGCCCCAAACTCTCCTCCTCTCCCAATATACATCAAAGCCACCAACGTTGTTTTCAACCCTGATATTCCAGATGTTCATCGAGGTCTTGGACTCGATGACTTTGTTAACTTCTTAGCCTCCTGCCGCCTACGATACGCCATCAGTGACATTCCATCAGAGTTCTTCCCTGAACAAGTCTGTGAGTTCTACTACACTGCAACAGTCAATGATGAAAACAATGTCATCACCGGGACCATTGGCCGTGGAAGACATTCTGTTTTTATTACCGCAGAACTCCTCAGTGTTGCACTCAGGTTACCTATCTTTGAACCATTCTCTGAACTTCCTTCTATTGAACGCTGTAGACGTCTATTCGATCAACTGGGATATGATCACTCAAAGGCTGGTGCGCGATCAGCTCTTATTCTGTGCCAATGTATGACCCCAGGATGGAAATTCTTCACCGGTGCTCTGTGCAAATGTGTGGGTCACAAGTCTCGAAGTGGTGATCAACTGAGTAATTATGAGCAACAAGTCGTCTACTCACTTCTTCTCAACAAAAGACTTGATTATGGGGCCTTATTCTTTGATCAACTTGTTCAGCTTCTTCATGCAAATGTACGCGCTGATCACGTTCCCTTTCCAAGCTGGATTGCTCTTGTGCTCGATAAATTTTTTGCTGCAGACTACTTCTCACACCTTTGAAATCCCATCCAATGCCCTCGCATGTGTATTCGAATGTATCAAGATGATCCCCTGGATACTGACATCGGAATCTCTAATAGGATGAAAGAATGGATTGCAAATCCATACACTGTTCCTTCTCTCACCGCTGATACTGATGAAGGAGCTGATGGTAACCATGAAGATCATGTCGGTCAAGAGGATGAACCACATGATGGTGGTCATTTCTCTCCTCAACTTTCTCATCATATCTTCTCTGTTATTGAGAAAGTTCCCTCAGCTCAAAAGGATTCACTGATTCAGGGGGAGCAACAATTTTAGGGGGAGCACCCATCTCAGGGGGAGCATCGCTCACAGGGTGAGAATCCACCCCAGGGGGACCAATCTCCTCCGGGGATGCCCCCATGCTCACAAGCAGCTCCAGGTACTTCATTCCTTCAAATTCCAGCCTCAGCATTTAATGAACTTCTGACACTGACTTGGGACATGAGTCAGCGTCTTCTACGCATTGAGGCTGATGTTCATCAGCTAAAGGAAGTTCTCTTGCATACTCCTTCCTCTAGCCCCCAAACTGATGATGCTCAAAAAGGGGGAGATACTGATGATGATGCTGATGCTGATGATGATAATGCTGATGATGATCCAAATGAGAGAGACACCGAACCTATTGACAACACCATTGTTCAGACTGAATCACCAAAGCCGATGCATGAGTCTGACTCTGCGGAGCCTAATAGTCCAGCAGCTACTGAAAAGCTTGTTAAAGAAAGTGAGCATGATGATGAACCAGATGATGAATGTCAAATTCTAGATATGAACTTCATTGATCCCTTTATTCCAGTCTAAGATGAAGATTCAAATGATCTTGAAAATGAATCTCAAAGGCCAGACATGAAATTCGTTGATCCTTCTGTTGATCCCATTATTCTGGTCCAAGGAGAAGATTCAGACGTTGCTAGTGAAGATTCTCATCCGTTATCTCGCAAGCGCAAGGTTGCAGATACTGACTTGGCTCATTCACAAACTGATACTTCTTTGTCTTGCAAGAAACCCAAGTCCATAGTCAGTATATCAAATTTGGTGGCTGAATGGAACATGTCTCCTGATCAAGTTAAACAAATTCTTGATGAAGCCAATGAAGCTCAGCTTCTAAAGAACATTGCTCAAGCTGATGAATCACTCATTCAGCATAAAGTTCAGGCCAAAGGATCTTTTGAAGCTTAGATGCAGAAATTCTTGGAATTTCAGTCAAAATCTCAATCGTCTCAGCCTCCTCCTAGCAGCAGTAAGCCTAAGTCTGATAGTGTTCTTGACAGGATTGATCGAAAGAGGTTTGAAGATGTTCTTAGACGACGAGTATGTGGTGATAAAATCATCAAAGTTAAAGCTTCCAAACCACACAGCGAGAAAATTCTTACGTTGCTGATTACTCGTCAAGGTCCACAACATTCATACACTGAAGTTGTCAAGAGAGATGAACTGATCAAATATGGATATACTGAATGGATGGAATTACTTGAATTAGCATCCAAGCAAACCTCAGCTCACTCCTCTGAACTGACTTGTGCTCTTCATCTGCTGATCAAGAAAGTTCAGCGTCTGGATCTTGTTCCTAAAGAACGACCTCAGCATCAAGGCAAAAGTTCATCTGCTCCTAGGATTCGAAGAACCAGATTTCAAGTTGATTGTGAAGATGTGTTGGTTCTAGACTTTGGTGCTAGTGGGATAAACAACTCCCTTCCTATCAGTGTTGACCCAGTTCAACATAAATTTATCTCAGTTCCTGAACACGGGATGTTCTATCTCGATAAAAACAGAAAAATGTGTTTTCAGCGAACTGCTGAGATTCCAAAGGCTCCAACCACTCATCTCGTTGGCTTAAGGAAAATGTGCATGAGTCATCAAGATCTCTCCGGAGAGTTTCACATCCTTATTGCTATGGAGCTGCTGAATAGAAGACAGGAGTTGCTGGATAGTCCTTACTAGCCGGTAAAAATAGAAGCTGAAGCTGAGTATGAAGAGTTCTTGTCGAGAGGTGTTCTAATTTAGTTGGTTTTGAACATCATCATATTGGGGGATATTGTAAGGTCAAACCTTTAAATATGATGATGTTTGAAATATATCTTTCAGCATCAGCGCATATCTCAGTATCAGCATCAGCGTCTCAGCAGTTCAGTGTGTTTAGTTCATTCAGTGCATTGTAACAGATTTTGTATTTATCTTGTTTCCATAGTTAGCGTAAATTAGTTAGCTGGCATATCCCTGATTTATAGGGATTGACTAGAATAGCAGTATATAATCTTTTGTAAAGGTTGTGAAAGGTTACGCCTTCACAAACCCTAATAGCTGCTTTGTGCACACGATAATCTCTTTGTGAGATTATCTTTCTTAGTGAAAGTTTTTCTTCGTGAATTCTTCTTATTCTTATTTACTGTTATTGTTTGATAAATTGATTGATCAAAAGGCTTTTCACTCTACTGCTAGCACTCAACCCGAGGAGGAAACTCCAGTTGAACCGATTGACGTATCATTACCTCTTAGACGTTCCGAAAGAGTTAGAGTTCAACCCCAGTTATATGGTTTTCATATTACTACCGAAGGGGACACGTATATTAGTGATAGTACACTAGTAAACCTTGATGAACCTAATAGCTATAAGGAAGCCATGGCAGGCCCGGAGTCTGCAAAATGGAAAGAGGCAATGGATAGCGAGATCCAATCCATGTATGATAACCAAGTTTGGAATTTGGTTGATAATGTGTCCGGACGTAAGACCGTTGGGTGCAAATGGATCTTCAAGAAGAAGACCGACATGGATGGAAAAGTACACACGTATAAGGCGCGATTGGTTGCGAAGGGCTTTACTCAAACTCCAGGAGTTGACTATGATGAGACCTTCTTACCAGTTGCGAAGATAAAGTCTATTAGAGTGATGCTAGCTATTGCCGCATTTCATGATTATGAGATTTGGCAAATGGATGTCAAGACCGCTTTCCTTAACGGAAAGTTGGCTGAGGATGTTTACATGGCTCAGCCAGAGGGGTTTGTGGATCCGAAGCATCCAAATAGAGTGTGTAAGCTTGAGAAGTCCATTTATGGACTTAAGCAAGCATCTCGCAGATGGAATCTTTGTTTCGATGAGAAAGTCAAAGAGTTTGGATTTGTACGAAGCGAAGATGAATCGTGTGTATATGTCAAAGCCAGTGGGAGTATAGTAAGCTTCCTCGTTCTATATGTCGATGACATATTACTCATAGGAAACGACGTCCCGACTCTGCAGGAGGTTAAGTCCTGGCTCGGGAAGTGCTTCGCTATGAACGACCTCGGAGAAGCTTCTTATATTTTGGGAATAAGGATAGCGAGAGAAAGAAGTAAGAGACTAATAGGACTTAGTCAGAACACTTATTTAGAGAAGGTACTAAAATGTTTTAGTATGGAAAACTCGAAGAAGGGAGAATTACCAATACAAAGTAATGCCAAGTTGAGTAAGACTCAAAGTCCGAGTACCGAAGCTGAGATAGCAGAAATGAGCCGAGTTCCATACGCTTCCGCAGTTGGCTCAATCATGTATGCTATGACTTGTACTCGCCCTGATGTAGCTTTTGCTTTGAGCATGGTTAGTAGATATCAAGGGAACCCTGGCAAAGCCCATTGGATTGCGGTGAAGAATATCCTTAAGTACCTTCGGAGGACGAAGGAATGGTTTTTAGTCCTCGGAGGGAGTGATGACTTGAAGGTGCAGGGGTATAGTGATGCCAGCTTTCAGACCGACAAGGACAACTACCGTTCGCAGTCGGGCTGGGTCTTTACCCTAAATGGAGGAGCAGTAACTTAGAAAAGTTTCAAGCAGGAAACCATAGCTGATTCAACGTGCGAATCAGAGTACATTACAGCGAGCGAAGCATCGAAGGAGGCAATATGGCTAAAGAACTTCATTGGTGATCTTGGAGTCGTACCTGCCATAAAGGAGCCAATGGAGATTTTCTGTGATAACGAAGGTGCGGTTGCCTTAACCAAGGAACCGAGGGATCATGGTAGATCAAGACATATCGACGGAAAATATCACTTCATCAGACATCGTGTAGAAGAAGGACAACTCGTAGTGAAGAGGATATCATCAGAAGATAACCCAGCAGATCCGCTTACGAAGGGACTGAGTAGGGTTAAGCACTTGCAGCATGCTAGGAGTATTGGGCTGAAGGATGATATTAGCATAGATTAGATAGTATTAGAAACGTGTAATAGATAAATGTAATTAACATTTGATGATTAAATAAAGGAGTTTTATTTATAAGTGATGTTACTGTCTTGTGTTAATTGTTTAACTATTGTTTCATTTTTTGCATGTATTGACTTCCAGAATAATTGAGTTTATTAAGAATAATCGAATTATTCAAATTTTCCACAATCATTCATATGTTGGAAGTAGATATAAATGAAGATTGTCATGAATCGGTGTGTAGATTGTCTAAATGGTATTAGACATAGCAAAGGGTTGCTGCAACGTTCATGAGTGCTTATGAACTAGTTTTGAGCATTGGAACAAACCCACGCTTGCTGGGATCACCATTGTGGAATATGAATTAAAAGGATGATCGCAAGACGATAATATCATATAGTCTTAAAAACCTAGATATATGGTTTGTTATTTGTTAATTGGTTGTACATTGATAATGCGAAAACGCATCAGTAACTCAGTGTTATAAAACGCATTGTTGTGTATAGTTGATTAATGAATAAGTAAATGCATATAAGTCGAAGTTTATCTGTAACTTTTATCCCAAGAGGGTAAAAGTGATATCTCGGCCGCTCGATGATTTGATTTGACTTATGTGCCGGGCCCGGTCAGAACTGAGTTGATGTGTTCGATCAAGTTCTATGTCAAATAAATCGGAGATCGAGAAACCAAAATGCTAGACTAATTATTCCACAGAATTGTCAGCATGATATCTAACAGAGGACTGTACGATCCCTTATCTAAAGGACAAGATTGATTAGATCAGAGTTTACAGCGTCTTTGAGAGCTACGATTGCGAATTGGATTGTACTTGTGCATATAGTTACTAGACTTATCCAAGTGGGAGACTGTTGGAATAGTGTCTAAGGCTGCAACTATATTAGGCAAGTATTTGACCCGATTGTGCGTGGTCCTTTTGGGTTGCCTTCACCGTAGCAACTTGACAGGATGATTTATTATGAGAGAATAAATATTATTAATATATTATGAGAATAACATAAGGAATAATAATATTGTTATTTGATTAATATAAGTCATAAATTAATTAGAATTAATTTGGTGACTTAAAGGGATTAATTAAATAAGAGGGTATAAAGTGTCAATTGTTTGATAGTTACACTTTGGGCTGTAAATCCTTTATGGATAGGGTTGGACGATTTCTAGGGCTTAGAATAAGCTACAAATCGTCCAAGGGCTTATCTTGGAAAGGATTTGGATTGCTTTGAGTTAAAGTTATCCAATTAGGGTTTAAGGGTGAAACCCTAGGAGCCTTACAAGTATAAATAGACCCTTGGGGCAAAGGAAATCGACATACCTGCAAAAGCAAAGAATCCATGGCCGATTTCTTCCCTCTCCTCTCTCTCAAATCATCCTCTTGCTAGTTGGTGTTTGTAAGACATTAGAGGAGTGACATTTGTGACTCTAAAGCTCCATGAACAAGAAGATCAAACAAGTGTTTCAAGGTAAGCTTCTAACTCTGATTTTGTATTGTTCTTATACTCTATTCGCCATTAGAAGTATTGGATTCAATGCATGTTTAATTAGAGAAACCTATATCCAAGCATTAGGGTTTGCATGTGCACATATGAATGTTCATATGGCCAAAAACCATCATGAACACCCAAGTTTATTAACACCTACAGGTGGCGAGCCTGCTAGCGTTCCACAAGACTGTCTAGAAAAGTCTGTGGTCGTCATCTAAACTCCGCTAGATGACTAAATCAAAAACATCGATGCCTCTCATCTTTTTATCACAAGACAACTATCTACCCATGTTCTACCCAACATTTTAGTAGATAAAATATACATTTTTATACATAGTTTAAAACCTGTATAGTATGTTCATTCAAAACACATTCCAGATAAAAGATGAGGCACATAAACAAAACACGTATTTCATAGAGATTAAATCATATCTATGAGATTAGAAGATAACATAGATACACTCACATAACACATATACTTAGTACGTTAAATCGATACTTGTATAAAATCGTGCATTTGAAAGAGATTATGTACTCCCTTCAAATCAACACCAATATATAAACACATAACACATATTTCATAGTAAATACTTCGTATTTATGTATTAGAAGAAAGTAACCACACACTCACTTGATTAGAAGACGATAAGATAGCACTACGGCTTGTAATGGTAGTATTCTTCGGTGAAACTGGGATCACTTCACACACCGGGCTTCTCGCGGGCAGAGCTTCGGCTTGGAAACTCTTTTCTTCGCGGGATCTTCGAGCTTCGGGACCTGCTTCGGGTCTCGGGATGAACACCGGGGCTTCGGGGGGTTAAAATAGGGCTTAGAGAGAGAGTATCGGGAGTGGGAGAGTAACAGATGAGCAACGAAACTCGGCTGACCCTGATTTCTATTTATAGGGTGAATTTTTCTGAGTTCACCTCGTGAGTTTTTAATATTCACCTCATGAACTGACTAACCTTGTGAGTTTCTAATATTCACCTCGTGAGTTCGATACGTCATTGCGTTCGTCATGGCCACTTGCCCTGGAAGACGTCCATCAACTATTCACCTCGTGAGTATCTAATACTCACCTCGTGAACTGTGAAAGCCTTGAGGATCACGCCTCGATCTTCAGAAATTCATAACTTTCGCATACAAGCTCCGTTTTTGACGTTCTTTGTATCCACGCGTAGGTGAGATTATGCTCTACAACTCTCGTTTAGACTCTATTGGCAAATTTTGACTTTAATTTTAATATATTATTAATATATTATTTTTAATAGGCTGGGACAGGAAAACTCAGTTAGAAATTCATAACTTCTTCATCCGACGTCCGTTTTCGCTATCTTTTTATCGTTTCACTAGTATCGATGAGATCTTCGATTCTCATTTAGATTGTTCCGGCTAAAAATCACTCGACCTCAAATCGAGGATTCGGGCTGCATACTGCTAAGTCGAAACTTTGGAAAATCATAACTTCCTCATACGAAGTTAAATTTGGGTGTTCTTTTTATGCACGCTCTCAATTTTCCGAAGTTTCGACTTAGCAGTATGCAACCCGAATCCTCGATTTGAGATCTTGGTGAGCACATAGGGTTTTCAACCCACAATAAATAAATTTATTAATTTCATCAACCAACAATAACCCGATTACCCTTTCCCGTTATCCTCACATTACGTCCCTAAACACCTATCATAAGAGACCTAGACTAAGGATCATCATCGGGATGGACACTACTGCCAATGTGGTTCCTCAACAATAAATGTCCTAAAGGAAACCATGAGGGGGATGGAGTACACCACCGAACACAACGTTCACAAACACCTACAGGTTGCGAGCCTGCTAGCGTTCCTTTGGACTGTCTAAAAGAGTCTGTGGTCGTCATCCATACTCCGCTAGATGACAGAATCAACAACAACAACATCGACGCCTCTCATCATTTTATCACACATCGTCTATGACATCTACCATGTTTTACCCCAACATTTTTTGTAGATATAAAATACATATACATTTTAAATCATTTAAAACATGTATAAAAATCTTTCATCAGCATAGACAACAAGTATTCAGACAATATGCACACATAGCATGTAGTTTATATTAAATATTTCATATCTATATGTAAGATGAAACTAACAATGCACTCACCTGAGAAGGTGGTGACTCGGAACTCGGAGAACACTTCGTTACTCTTAACATAATTTTCCTTGGACAAAACCTAATATCATTACTACTAGAGTTTAGTCTAATATTCACCGAGACTAATTAATAGTCTAGCTATTATTACTATTATATAAGCGTTAAACGATACTTATATAACCCATAATAGTAGCCCAATTACTTATTATAAGGTCCTAATAACATTACAATATTAAAACATAAGCTATACTAAAGATAGGTTAGGCGTAGCTCACTTACAGCGGATTTTTATCAAAACCAGGCTTCGCTGGAGCAGCGTTTCCGAGCCGAAAGGCTCTTTTCTTGGGACTTCGGGAGTCTCGGGGCTTCCTTCAGGTGTTAGGGGTTTACCTAGACTTTATGGGGCTTAAGGGAGGCTAGAGAGAGAGAGAGAGAGTATAGAGAGAGAAAGTGAAGTTGGGATGGTGTGAAGAATGAGGGAACCCGACACCTCTATTTATAGGCTGGAAAACAGCTCTGCTCATTGAGTAGGTCCTCCTACTCATCGAGTCCATGCCACATGTCACCTTCTGGTGGCTTGCCTTGGGGAGAAAGCCTTGACCCATATTCAACCATGTCACCCGATTTCACACAGCACCTTGTCGAATTATAAACCCCGTAACTTTCGCATACGAGCTCCATTTTCGACGTTCTTTATATCCATGCGTAGGTAAAAACACGATCTACAACTTTCATTTAAACTCCATCGGCTAATTCTAGACCGATCTTAAATTTAACAGTAGAGGAGTTTATACTGTTAAATGTCCGCGTAAAATTCATAACTTCTACATACAGACTCCATTTTCGTTTGTATTTTTATCGTTGAGTTCCTATTAATGAGATCTTCAACTCTCATTTAGGTCGCGTAGGCCAAAAAACGCTCGAACTAAAATTTGAGTTTTGGGCCGTGTATTGCTATCGGTATCACTGATGGCCGACAAGGGAATGTCGAGGCACCGAGGGCTCGAGGGAGAGCATTCCAGTTGACAGCAGAGGAGTCCCATCCAGCTCCAAACAACATGACTGGTATTTTCTCGTTATTATTTTGTTGATTTATTTATGTTTCTTATATTATTGATTGTGTAGGTACTTTTCTTATGAATTATGTGCCTGCGCTTGTGCTGTTTGACTCGGGTGCGAGTCAGATCTTTTGTGTCATCATCCTTTTTGTTGCGGTTTTAGTATCACGCGAGAGACTTTGAGCTGGCCCTTAAGAGTCTGTATACCTGATGAGTGTCTGATCTCTGCTACTAATATCAACTGGGGTTGTGTGTTAGAGATCTTCAGTTTTGGTTATCCAATAGATCTTATCCATATTACGATGTGAGATGTTTGTGTGATCGTGGGTATGGATTGGTTAAGCCGGTTTGAGGCTCTGATTGACTGTGAGCGTCAGATGGTGACGGTTCGAGACCCTAGTGGGGGAGTGCTGACTATGTATGGTGAGGATACTAGGTCGGGATCAACCTTCTGTTCTGCCGCGAGGGCAAGACAGAGTTTGCAACATGGGTGTATGGATTATCTGGCATATGTAGTGGATACTCGGGTTGAGGAGAAGGGATCGACCTCCATTCTTGATGTTCCTTTGGTACATGATTTTCCCAAGGATTTACTGAGTGTGCCTCCTGCAAGGCATGTGGAGTTTCAGATCGATCTGATTCCGGGTGAGGCACCTATTCACAAGGCACCGTACCGTCTTGCACCTCCTGAGATGCAAGAGTTATCCTCTCAGTTGAATGAGCTGTTAGAAAAAGGGTTTAATCGGCCGAGCAGTTCTTTTTTGGGAGCACCGATCCTTTTTTTCATAAAGAAGGATGGTTCACACCAGATGTACATCGATTATCGGGAGTTGAACAAGCTCACGGTGAAAAACTGTTAGCCATGGGCGATGATTGATGATCTTTTTGGCCAGCTTCAGGGGGAATCTTGGTTTTCCAAGATCGATTTGAGGTCCGACTATCATTTATAATGAATTTGCATCCCAATTTTTGAATATGTCACACAAGCAAATAACCTGCAACTTGACCATATTGTGTTTGCTAAACAATTATTTGACCTGTACCAAGGACCAAAAACAACATGTAACTTCTAATTAAGACAAACTGAATTTTTTTATTTCAGATCGTCACCAGAATCCATCAGTAGTGGACACTATCATCAAGGGCATAATCATCCAGATGGATGGCAAGACGAAAATCACCTGATGTATATATAGCTTTTCAGATTTTGGGTTTGAAGTTATAAGTAAATTACATGGATAACTCAACTGAATACATAATGTATGTAATCTGTTATTAGAAAATGAAATCATGTTTATACTCTTTAAAACACATTATCATAAGTTGAATGATGAAATTGGGACATACCTGATTAGATATCAATAGATTTTTGTGACAACCCGAAAACTTCTACCCGGTACATCTAGTTAGTTAATCTAAGTTAAACTCATTTATGTTAACTCCTAGCATTGATTAAGGGCTCATTTAAGCATTTAAAGCCTTGAGTACAACCAAAGTTTGAATTAGGGATGGATTGGCTTAAGATTTAGGGTTGCAAAAAGGCCAAACACTCCATCAAAAGGAGTGTGTGGCCACACACATGAGTGTGTGGCCGCACACCTGAGTGTATGGCCACACACATGAGTGTGTGGCCACACACCCAAGTGTATGGCCGCACACTCATCCCTATTTATATAGGGTGACCCCTTCACTTATTCCTTTCATCTGGTTGCACTCTACTTTCTCTCTCTAAAAACTTCATCCAAGAACACTCTAAGGGCCTAAAAAACGTGAAGAATTCCATCATTTAGCTTTTTATACAGGTAAAACACCTAAATCTAAGCCTGAAACTCTTCATGTTCTTCGTGTTCTTCATCTCTTGAAGGTGTACGGCCGTACACCTTCATAAGGTGGCTGTACACACCTCAAAAACCCTCCAAAGTGAGAGTTTTGGCCCTCTATCTCTTAGTTGGACTTGGTTTGAGCCTTGAAACACTTAAAAATCGACGTTTGGAGCATAAACGAAGAGTGTACGGCTACACACTCCCGTGTGCAGCCGCACACACACCCTGGCCACACACACCCCTTGTACGGCCGCACAATCCTGTGTGCAACCGCACACACAGCCTGGCCGCACACCATGGCCGTACACACCTTAAAGGTGGCCATACACCACCTCATGCAATCCTTTAGGGCTCTAACACTTAGTACAAGTAGTCCCAAGTTCCTAGAGTGGTTCTCCATCACATTTAGTGGTGAAATACATCCATTTGACTCCTTTATGTGTCATTGCATGTAATTTAGGATCAAATCGTGTTCAAAGCTTCACTTGAACATCCAGCGTTTCGTGTCGATCCTTCATTCAAATCACCCAAGGTGAGTTCATACGCCTACGTTTTTCCGAGTTTTCATGTTTTCATGGGGGAATACAAGCAAAAGTACAAGGAAACTTGTGCTCAAATATATTATTTTGTTTAATATAATTATATTTTCAGTATGCTTTTAAACACGGAAAACAGTTTTACCAACCAATTAAGAAATCAACACGTAGAAATAGTTTTCAAAACTAGAACAATGAACTTGTGAATCATGTAGTAAAATGTATTATTTTATAACCGATTCATGCAAATCATAAACATGATTTTCTGTATTATTACTTGTAAATTTGTTAGGCTAAGTTTGAGACATGTCCTTGGTAACACTCCCACAGAATCAGAGTGTAGGACTAGCACTTGTGACCAGAGTCTCTTGTAGGGAGAGCGTGACTGTTGTGTATAGATCTATACGGGACTGACAATCCCGCACCTCACTGCTAGCTACAATCGGACCGGTAAGTCTGCGGGTGACAAAGTCATTACGGATACAGGTCGTTGCGGGCTATATCCAGTCAGTTATGGTCATGAAACTCAAAACTTAGGTAACAGAGATTTACTTTTGTAATAATGAATCAACTGAACTAACCTCAAAGTAATAACCAATTAATTACTGGAGGTTATTAATAATAATATCTTCAGGACTTAGTTCATCACGGTTTTCTTTT
Source organism: Lactuca sativa (assembly GCF_002870075.4). Lineage (NCBI taxonomy): Eukaryota > Viridiplantae > Streptophyta > Magnoliopsida > Asterales > Asteraceae > Lactuca > Lactuca sativa. The sequence continues at coordinate 73,832,729 of NC_056629.2, forward strand.
ATTTTGTTTTTAAGACTAATATACTTCTCTGGGTGTAACCAGGGTTTTTAAACGAAAACTGCTTTTATCAACACGAGTATGGTAGATACTTGCAAACCTCAGTTTAAAACGGATAATCAACCATCAACCTTTAGGGAAAATATAGGATTTTCCCGGGATAAACCGAATAATCAAAACAGACTGTTTACAAGCAACGTATATTCATATTCATTCCACAACTCCTTGGATTGTACATATCTTGTACGAATCTGGAAGTCATGGAATGAATGGGTTTTCAAACATGCTTTTCATAAGAAAATATAGGATTTTCTTGAGGAACACTTTTCAAAAGGATTCAAAGAACATTTTTCCACCAAAACTAAATGCTTATGAACTCACCAGCTTTATGCTGATATTTTTCAAAACTACCTGTATTCTCAGGGAATTAGTAGACAGGTACTTCCAAGAGTTCAGAGAAGTCGGAGCATTAGAGTCGCGTCTTTACTATTTTACTTTTGATATGAACAAAACTATGCATTAAACAATGTAATCCCTTTTCATATATGTATTCAATGTCTGGTTGTGTTTACTATGCTTGCTATGATACAATTGTTGTGATACTACACATGACGTCAGCCACCCCCGAACGTTTCCGCCGTTCCGGTTTGGGGGTGTGACAATTTTGGCCCTTAAGATTTGAACCTATAATCCAACTTAATAGAAATCAAGTTAACATACATTTCGGGATGGAAATTTGAACCTTTAATACCACTTAAGATAAATCAAACAATACTAAATCATAAAACTCCCTAACATCTAAAATTATGAATATTACCTTAAGATGGGAGAGAGGGTAGAGAGAAAATGACACTTACCGAGAAAAAAAAACAAAGATGATCATTAATGATGTGCCTATATGTCTATGGGCATTCCTTCTGGTGCGTGGTGACATCTGTTCGGTGGTATACTCATTTGAAGATACCTCCATGAAATAAAAAACTTGAGAAAAAAGAATATCAATAATCGATGGAAAATCTAAGTACCAACATCTCTTTGAAATAAAAGAATATCAATAATCGATGTAAAATGCTTATGGGTTCAATGGTTTGTCTTAAATGTCAAATGAAAACTCGAAATGGTTTCATGAGATGGGTTCTAGGGTTTTGGCTGTGGCTGATGGCCATGGAACCGGAGAGCATTTTGAGGAGGCATATTTGGCAAATGATGGTGGGTTGTGGGTAAATTAGGGTTTCGAACAAAGAAGACAGGGGTGTGCAACCAACGAATTTTTGAAGGCTGAACAAAATTAAGACTAATGGTGGGTTTTCTAAGGTGGTGTTGTTAACAGTGAAGCAATATCAGATCTGAGTTCCTGTATGTTGGTGTTTGTTGGTGGTTCAGAGGGGGAGCGGTGACTGAGTCTTGAAGTTCTTCGCTAGAGGTAGTAAATTACCAATGGAGACGAAGGTGTGTGGTGTGATGATTGGGACGATGGCTTATGGTGATGATTAAATACCTAAATCATCCGTAGGTAACAAATCCCCGTTCTTCCTTCCGTATTTATTGTTTTTTTATTTGAATGAGTCTTCCTAAAATTTAGGGATATATCGGAGACGGTATTAGTTTTCTTGACTTTTTCAGATGTTGACCTAATTAAGATATATGATTTTGTAATGCATAAAATGAATGTACATAATGCAGTAACAACTTCAAAACGAGTACCTGCAGTTTCGCCTTTTTGACAAAAGTAGCCCAACTTCGCAAGCTTGAAGAACATGCAGAAATTTTAGAAAACAGTCCCTGCAAGTTTCAGAAAATGACATTATCTACCCGGATTTTGAAAAATCTTGCAACTTTCACCCAAAAAGTCAAAATTTTTCATAAATTGGAAATTTTTGTGGCTTTTTCGTGATTGTTTTTCCGTGCAAGATTTTTGGTGATTCATTTTTGGTACACATCAAGGGGGAGTATCGTGAAGACTATTCCTCGGGCGCTTCTCATCCTTAGTGGGTTTTATAATCATTTTTTGATTATAAAAAAGGGGAGAATGATGGGTATTCGAAGCTTCTTGGGTTTGTCGAATATTCATTTGCGGATTTGAAGACCGGTGTTACTTCGAGGGGGAGTTTGGTCTTGATCGCGCTAGCTCGTTGGAGATTAAAGCCGGGCATCCAATCCTAACTTTGAGGGGGAGAATGTTAGGGTGCAAAGTCATGCTTGGATGTAATGTTTTAGGCTTTCCTCTTTGTATGTGTAAATGGGTTGAGTCTTTCCTATAAATAGGAAGTGAGTGACTCCCATTATGTAAGAGTCCATTTTGGAGTGTTAAACTAGAGAGAGAAATTGTGTACAAACCCATTTGTATATTTTTTTAGATCTAATAAGAGCTTACAAAGATTTATTTACTCCTTGTGTTCTTTAATTTTGTATGATGAATCACTAGATCTTTTCTAATTCCGCACATGGCATCATAATCAACACCACTACAATTGGTATCAGAGCTTGGTTTTCACGATCAACGTGACTTTTGAAGAACGATTCTCGGTTTGGCAATTTTTGTCGCAATTTGATCAATTTTGGTGAGTCTCTCTCTATGATCTCTCGTAATATTTGATTCATGCGTTACGTTCTTGATATTTGATCATTTTGATTCATTGGATCTAGTTCGTTTCAAATCTCATTTGTTGTGATCCAATAATTTTTTGTGTTGATCAAAGCCCAATCCAATTCCAAATCCATATGTTTGATGTGATTCAAAATCTTTTTTTAATACGTTTGTTCGAAGCCCAAATAGTAGACCTGACACTGTTCATGTCCAATTTGAGCCCAAATTGCTAATCATATTAACTGTTCATCTTTGAAATCAAAGCCCAATGTCTCGAGTCTGTTGATCATTCGTCAAATCAAAGTTTGAGATCCATTCCAAGTCAGTTTGTCTATATTCCAATGTCTAAACTGAGTGTTCGTAATCGGAATGAAGTAGATCAACAAAGGTCAAAATATGACTTATTGATCAGAATGAACCAAAGATTGAAAATCAAGATTAGTTAAAAACTCATAATGTTCTTGAAATCAGTTGATGATTGAATCGATTGTCATAATTCATGTCTTACGTCGTAATCGGTGTTCTTGAGTTCCGATTTAGTTTCTGTGTTTCTCAAAATCAACTATTAATTCTTGATTTGTATATCTTGTGAATCGATTGTATTTAAATCTGCTGATTTCTAAAATCGATTATGATCAAGATGTTGATCTTTGATTAAATTGAAAGTAAAAATCGATTTTGGAGATTCTTAAAATTGGAATCGATGATTGATGATTAAAGTTTTGGAGATCGAAATCGGTTTTTGTTTTGGATCGTTAACTGAAATCAAAAGCTTGATTTTGATTTCAATGATCGTATTTGGGCTGATGTTGACGAACTGGACAGTGACGTAGATTTTGGTTGTAATCTTGGGAAAGATTGATGAACAGATGAGTTTTGATTTTAGATTCGCATTTGGGTTGTTGATTTGAAATAAAGATCTGATTGTTCGTATGTGAAGATGATTGATGTCAGACAGATGAATAGATTTGATTTTTGGATCAAGATGCGAATGTTGATGGTTTTTGGAATCGATTGATTGATTTGAAGTCAAGATCGTTTGTTGTTCAGGGTGAATGCGAAATTGTTTTCTTGTAAACGTTCACATCAAACAGGCAAGCAGCTTCAGTTAGAGATTGAAAAGGGTTCGCATTTGATTAAGAATGTTCGCAAATGGTGATATGGTTCGCATCAAAACATGAGTTCGCATTTGGTTGATTGGGGTTAAAAATGCGAAGGTGATTAAGGTTGTAATACTGTTCGCAACTGGGATGTTTATTCGTATTTTGTTTTGGTTTGAAGATGTTCGCATTTGTTTAGAAGGATATACGATGCGAAACTTTTATAAGAAAGATGCGAAAATTGTGCGACTAAAACATGCGAAGGAATAAATGGAATATGCGAAGTTTTTACTGTATAAAAGAGAATTGGGGAAGAAAGCTAATAGTTTCGCATTTGGTCCCTGATCTTTTCACGAAATGACACAATTGGTCCAACTTCGCAAATGAGGTCATAAAATGATGAAATTGCAGAATTTTCAAATCTGGTCCATGCAGTTTTTGCGAATTTACACATTTTACCCAGTTTCGCAAATGGGAGTGTGTTTCGCATATTTGACTGTTTTTGGCGCACCGGGTCACTGCAGAATTTTGAAATTGACAATTTCTACAAATTTTTGAGAAATTTTGTCAAAGGCGATCCGTGAACGAAGCTAAAACTTGAATATTTTTTGGGTTTTTCGGATTGAAGCACAATGTTTATGCCACATGTTAAGGGGGAGTTTTAACATGAAAAATTCTGAATAGAGCACGTTCTTTTTCCTTTGGAGTTTTATAATTAAATTTCGATTATAAAAAGGGAGAGAAGTTTTATATGGAAATTCAAACTTGAATTTTTCATATTACGCGGATTTGAAGACCGAAGTGATCTTGAAGTTTTGAAGCTTACGAAATGATGCAATTGGAAGTTCGGAAGTGATGTATTCGAAATGGGTTTGGAATTATTGAAGATTTTTGGGGTGTGTTTTTATGTGCAACTTTGGGGTGATTATTTGAAGTTAATCATTCGTTGCTGCTTGGATTGTATGGTCTCACATCCTAGAGCCCAAATTGAAGAATCATGGAAGAATTGAAGATTGAAGTTTGTTTCGATATGTGTCACCTTTGAGGCTCGAACCACGTAGTGCTTGGTTTTGGAAGATTTGAAGTGGGTCATTCATTCCTAACTTTGAGGGGGAGAATGTTGGGGTTGCAAAGTTATTCATTCATGACTTTGTAAATGTTTGACTTTTGTAAAACCCACTTGCATGTGGTGCTTTAGCCTTTAGACCGATTTGTTAGAGAGTGAGAGAGAGAGACATGTAAACACCTCTATAAATAGTGGGTTTGTCCACTTGTAGAGGCGTGCTTGAGAGATGTAAAATTGAGTGTGTAAGTGTGTGTTATTTATGTAGTCTAGATCTAGATCCTTTTTGTGTAACACCATATACATTCAATATATCTCTTAAACACCCAAATCACCATGTTCAATTGTGCAAGATTTAATTCCGCATGCCAAACCATGTTCTTTGTCACTACACTTGTACCTCTTAAAATTCAGCCTTTGACCAAATATGCATATTAAGGCATAATATATATATATATATATATATATATATATATATATATATATATATATATATATATATATATATATATATGGAGATTTTGTAAGTTCATAATTGAGCATACATATATTTATACATGAACATGTATGTTCAATTATGAAGATTGATCATTTTTATGTGGTTTTGTGGTTAATATTTGGTTCTATATTTATCTCTCTCTGTCACACACACACACACACACACACACACACACATATATATATATATATATATATATATATATATATATAAAGAGAGAGAGAGAGAGAGAGAGCTAGGTTCAAGTATTCTAATTAATTATTGTGTGAACGTGTGCTACAATTAAATTTTAGATAAATAAAATCATTTAAAAAAAATAATATAAGGGTATTATAGTAATCTTATTATTAGCTAATTATGGTATAATAGAGATATAATAGGATATTAGTTGTATTCCTGATAAAGCGCAAGGAGTACAGATAAATTTAGAACATTCAACATCTCAATGATAACTATGAATAGCCCTAAATCGAAGGGGGTGTTTGCTTTATCTTTTAAAACATCTTTTAGCTTTTAGGAAAAGATAAAAAGCTAAAAGATGTTTGGTAAAAGTAACAGATCTTGTAAAAGCTACTTTTGGATACAAGGAAAATGAGACTTTTTGCAACTTTTCAGAAAATGACTTTTGCCCTCTCAAAAGCTAAGCTAAACACCCCCGAAGTTACATATCCACTGCTTCTTCTTCTTCTTCTACAATTAATCATCAAGATTGAAATTCGAAATATACTTTTCCAATAAATCAACAAGCTTTTCTTTCTCTTATTAAACTAGATTTCTTTCCTTATTCAATCAATATCCACTAATTACAAGCCCTAGCCACTGATACAAAGTTGCTGTCACCATCGTTCGCCCTAAGCACCTTCCTCCCTAATATCTAGCAATCGATCTGCATTGAATCGACGCTCCAGTGATAACGATTACAAACACTAACCACTATTACTAACTCGATAATAACTATTGGGTTGTTGTGGCACGAAAGTGATGGTAGTGAGGTAGTGCAAGGAAACAACAACAACCACGATGGACGGAATTTCGTGAAGGTCATCCCCACATCCTCGTCGACAGCCTGGACCGTTCCATTGTCACTGCAAGTTTAATCGAGGTAATTTATTATTCCCTGTTATGAACTTAAAACACCGACTCTATCATTCTTGATAAGAAAAGCTCCTTCCGGTGAGATTTATTAGAATGAAAAAATGTCCAGTAATTTTTTTGTGGCGTTTTGTATAAGTTATCACTCTAGGAGTACAGATTAAGAAAGCTAAATCAATTAGAATATGTGTTTCTACAGTGATACTTCTCTGTCCAGTCAAATATGGGTTTATGGATGAACTTTATGTGAAGAACATAATCTAATTGGGGGTCAGATTGTTTTTTAAGCATTTTTTGGCTGCCTAGGAGTAAATCCCCAAAACATTTACTATTTCATACATTATTAATTTAAATGATATCATGTTTAATTTGTTTCAATTTTGTTTTTAGAATTTATGCTCTACGTTATGATTAGGAATCACAGAATCTTCATTTTCCATGTTTAATGTTATCATCCCTCGTCTATGTGATGCTTCCTAAACTTCAATTTGATCATTTATGAAGTGTTGGTGCTGAATTCTCTTTGTTGTTTCTTGATCTTTAGTATCAGGTAACTCCTCAATTATTATTAATTTTTGAAATTGTTTTTTGCTTTGTCAGTTCTAGCATATTTTTTATGTTTGCGTCATGTAAATCCCCCAATATCTTTTCAACTCTTGTGTGCTCTTCTTTCAGGTTTTCAATATTTTCTCAAATATTTAGTTAGTATGAGTTCTCTTTAAAGTGTTAAAGTTAAACCAGTTAGGTTGCAACTACTTCATCTTTGTTATGTTTATGCGTGTGTGTACATACATTACTTACATAAATTGTAATGTTTTTTTATGTGTACAGACATTAATTAATCAAGGCTCAAGAAGGTTATGAATTCTTGCTATAAATTCTAAATGGTAAACACAATCTCTCAATGCCACTTTACTATCCAATGTCATAACTACTTTTATATGTGGAAATACATTCATGGCTGATTTTGGAGATGATGAGTACAAACACATTCTTTTTGTAGATGCAGCAACAATTGAAAAGCCGGATTGAAGCCTGGTAAAGAATGGAAAGTAAGCCAACAATATTCATTGAGAGTGGATTAGCAATTTTTCTATCATAATGGATTAACAATATATTCTACGAGAATGGATTATTAGCAATATTCTATCAGAATGTAGAGTGTATTAGTGATTTACTTAAATTTCAATGTTTTTATTTGATTTTTAAACATTCTCAATTTTTTCTTTAAGAATAAATGTAACTTTTAATCATTATTTATCGTATTTTTTCAGAATGAATATAATTTATGTTCATTCTTGTATTTTTTAAGAAAGAATGTAATTTCTGATTCTAAGATATTAAAATTCTTTTCATATATAATATGTATTCATTAAAAATTATTAATATTAGTAATATATTTTCATAGTATTCTGTTGGAATTAAATGGTTTTTTCAAGATAATCATAAACACATCGTTTTAGAATGTTCGAATTAATATATTTATTATCCAAAAAGTTAGATTCTTAAATTTAATTAGAATAAATTATTCCTTAAAATCTGTAATTTTCCTTTTTTAAATTTATGTTAATTGACTAAATTACATTTATAATAAAACTAGATGGTATTTTTCAATTATCTTTAATTCAATAATATGTATTAATCATTTTCTTAAAATAACTAAAAATGATTGGTCCACAATCAATCATACATCCACACAATAGATAGTCATAATATAATTATCTAAGCCTATATATATATATATATATATATATATATATATATATATATATATACACACACACACACACACACACACACACACGTGCATACGAGGCTCTTATATTATAAATATAGTAAACTCATTCTCTTCTTGACTATATTCTTATACTTATTAGATACAAATAACATTTGACACAAAAAAATGTTAGTTAGGCCTTTAAACAAACCAGAAGAATACAAACGATGGTTGTTCATATTGGTTCGTTTAATTTAGCCGAATAAACAAACAAACACGAACGGATAAACATATAAGTTTTCTTATTCATGTTCGTTTGTTTAACAAATTATATTGTTCATGTTCGTTCGTTTATGTTCATGAACATGCTAAATGAACGGAGATAAACAAATATAAGACAAAATTGTAAAAATAGTCCTCGTGGTTGTTAAAATTCAACAATTTTGGTCTTAGAATGTTTGTTGGTGTATCAATGGTCCAATTTCAGATCGTTTTAGAGATTTTGGTCCCTATACACTTGAAAAGACTATTTTACCCCTTATATTTATGATATATATATATATATATATATATATATATATATATATATTATTGTTTTAATTAATTAAAAATAAAAGAAGGGGTCACCCTTATCTTTCTTTCTCTCTATACGACCCACTCCTACCACTGTTCATCCTCTTATACAGATAAATCATCATCAATATATTCCATCACCACCTCCCTCTCCTATCGCCACACTAAATCTAAGTTGCTGCCTTCGGAGATATGATCCTTAGAATGTAGTTACCATTGGAGTGAAGGTTTTCATATCAGAGCTAGGGTTAAGAGTCGAAAACCATGCCCACTTACACCACCACCCCTCTCCTCTAGCCCATTTCTTTCTTAATCTCACCACCAATGAATTTGTTTCCCCTGATCTCCAATACACCTCCTTCTTTATCCACCCTACACATATGAATTTTCTGACAACACCTAAACGTCGCCACTTATTTCCTTCACCTGTATCCGTCCCTACCTCGTCTCTTCTCCTTCTAAAACTTTGACATTTCTATGATGGGGTTACATTAAAGAGGAGGTAGAGATGATGAAGGTGGGTTGGCAGAGCTAAGGTGGGTTGGCAGATGTAAGCAAAGGTTTCAGAATGGAGGTTAATGATCATCGACGACGATGAGGGTCAAATTGATGTCGGTGTCAATGAGGTTCATATTGATGTCGGTGGTCTGGTGTTGGCAGCGGTCAGATCTTGAAACGTTGGCTGCTCCATGTGAGGGTTTTTTGGGGATGAAGAACATAACAACAGGTGGAGAGGGGTGATTGCATACGGGAGGATAAAAGGGGCGATTGGTTTTTTAATTAGAATAATTAGATAATAAATGAATGAAATTAAAAAAGAATTATTTAAGGGTAATTTGTCATTTTAGGTGGAGTATGGACCAATACCACAAATAAATGGCAACCATAGGGACCAAAATCACTAAAAAGATCTGAAATTTGACCACTGATGCACCACCAAACGTTTTTGGATCAAAATCGTAGAATTTTAACAACTGCATGGATCGTTTTTGCAATTTTGTCCAAATATAATTGAACATACATGCACATTAAGAAATGTATAATTATATAGTAATGCAATCAAACATAATTGAACATAAAATAAACCTAAATGAACAAACATAAATAAACGTAAACGAATAACATATTTGAACGAACTAGACCATCGTTCATGTTCATTCATTTAACTAAACAAACCAGAATTTATGTTCATGTTTGTTCATTTATAGAATAAGCGAACATAAACAAACATTCCACCGAACCGTTCATGAACTGTTCATTAAACGTTCGGTTTGTTTACAGCGCTAATGTTAGTAACAGAGAAAATAACTAATAGTTTATATAAGTACTATAATATAAGTCACCCGATTAGCTAGGAGTGTTAAAATTAGGAAAAACCATATACCTTTTTAAAAAGGGTCCTAAAACCGTTGAACAGATAAATATTGAACATTAAAAGTTATTTCAGACTTGGATACTCTAGCACATGAAAAAAGAAAAACTCATCACAATAAATTCAAGAGGTTGAAGGCATGTGTAAAATATGACAACACCTATATTAAACTTCAATGTAATTTTTGTTCTCACTATGAATATGAAATAATTTATGATTGTTTTACACAACATATATTTGGGAAAATGCAGAAACATACGTAATTTCAAGATGTGGACTCATTTCACTTGCCAAAAAACAGGCGGATGTCATCAGGATTAAATCTATGGCTGTTTTTGTTGGTTTGCTTTTCGAAGATGTGCCCGTATGTAGACCGAAAGAGATCTACAATCAGGGGGATTTGAAGAGTAGCAAAAGATGAAATCGGGAGGAAAGCTAATACACCTATCGGAGCAAGCATCCATAGCTTTTTATGACAAAATACAAGGAACAAGGTCGTGCTGAAGGCCACAGTCATGGCAGTTGTTGATATCATTAAGGCGCAAAGGCCAATAATCAATCGTCTTGGTAAACTGACCAAAAAATCTTGCTCAGAAAAACGTCCTGTGAGGATGGACTGGAACATTAGTAATGCTGTAGTGGATGCAAATAGTGAGATTGCATCTGATACAGCAAAGATCGTGAAGGTAATGTCTTTTGTAAACACAGGGATGCCTGTGTCTTGCTTGCTTCCACCTGGTACTGTGATTGCTGCTGCAAATACGATTGTGGTAATCAGTGCTGCAGTGATGCTGCATGATTCTGCTACTGTTTTCATCCACTTCTCTCCTTCCTTCACCAAATTTTCGTGTTCCTTAGTGAATACCATATCTGGTGTCTCCATAAAAATGTTTTCTTTGGTAATGTATGCTGGAAAAACGAGTTGCGCCACTTCCTATAAAATTAATTTAGCTCATTTATGCCATTAACAACATAAATAATAACTCCCTAAAATTTGATTGAGGATGTACCTCACGCCATTGAAGCTCTCTTTGTAGTTGTAACGCTGCACCAGTTCTAAGTTTTAGTTTATGGGAAGGAGCTAATCTTCCAACCAAGTGCAACATATTGTTCTTAGAAGAATCTTCCATCATTCTATAAACACTCTTTCGCTCCCCAAGGATATCGATAAGGTTGTAGATTTTTTCTGAACGATGTATTACCGCTAACTGGATGATGTCATACCCACTTTTATCTTTGTATCGAATTGCTCCGGGCGATCTCATTAAAATCTCATCAACAACCTCATAAGCATCTTGACGTGCTGCTTCAAGAACTGGTCTGGCGTATAAGCGAGGATGATCTGTATCAGGGAGCTCTAACTTGTCTATTTTAGCGCATACCAGTTTTAGAACTTCTTTTGCTTCTTCCCATTCCTTCTTTTTCTTCTCGATATGCTTAATGGGTGCAACTAAAATTTAGATAAAAATCAGTTAAAAAATATCAAATTTATAGCATAAATTATATCTCAAACTCATTCGGCATAAGTGGATTAACTCCATATACTCTTACCTAGTCTTTTTGAAAACTTCCACAACGAAAAATAATACATAGAGAATGTAAAATAAACCATCGTCACGAGTAGGAGAATAAAGTTTAAGATCCAAAATAGCGCCAATAATGGAACTACAAAAGCACAAATGTTTATTAGGGAATTACGATTCTGAATTTAAATATATAATTAGTTCTTGAATTGTATATACATGTTGTCAATACTCACCCATTATTAAGATCAGTGCTACCAGTTGCAAAATATTCATAATAATGTTGTCAGGCATACCCCAGATGATTTCCATTAGGACATCGTAGAATTCTACTAATACATAAAACAAATCCTTAGCTCTCTTGACTATCCTTTCATAATTATCCTGCGGACCTGAAAGAGAAAAACCATATTCAATTAAACATGCTTCTTTATAAGGAAAGTGAAACATTGTAGAACGTATAAACTAGATATAATTGTATTAGAATAATATAGTAGCTGGATGGTAGTTAGTGTTAGTAATACGTCAGTTAGTAAATTTTGAAAGTTAAACGTATAAATATATTGAAAATTAAATTGATTCTTACTCTATCCTCCTATCTATTCATTGATTGGTAAGTGCAATCCATTACTTCTCATTGCTCATCTTATACTTTAATTATGACAATCTCATAATCTAGTGAGTAGGAGGAAAGTGAGTAGACTTTGTATCGCGGTGTGTGTATATATATATATATATATATATATATATATATATATATATATATATATATATATATATATATATATATATATATATATAAAATGGTTGAGAATCAATGAAAAAAATCTAGATCACACATTTTTGTCATTGCTACTTAATCGTTGTGTTGTACCGACACGACGAAAATTGTAATATTCATATATGAATAAGCACTGCCACCACCTCCTTTTTCCTCCACCACCTCCCTTACCTCCACAACTACCACCGTCACCATCACCACTACTACCACCTCCGTCACCAACCACCATCACTATTGACACCTCCTGCACCTCTACTACCGCCACCTCTACAAACACCACCGCCTCCCCACCAACTAACATAATTGTATACAAATAATCACATGTGAATACATAATATATGAATATGAATAATCATATATGAACAAATCATGTACGAATAATCATTTGTTGAATATACCACACAATATTCATAAATGCATATGCTTAAATTTAAGTTCACTTATGAATATTACATATACCATCACGCTGGTATGCTTGAGCGCTTAAGTGACCCAAATTCATTTTTGCGTTGTTAACCTTTTTTTATTCTTAAATGAACTTTATATATATATATATATATATATATATATATATATATATATATATATATATATATATATATATATATATATATATATATGTATGTATGTATATTCTCATAATAATGTTAGTTTAAAATGATAAAGTTTTACATTTACACTAATACATGGTATCAGAGTATGTGGTTCATGGTTAAAGAGGGCCTATATCATGCGAATAAAAATGATCATTAGCAGAAATAGGTGATTAAATGAACTAAGTTTAGATTGATATTCTAGTTGAAAAGATATCGTAAAAGTAGGTCTTTGCTTTTAATTCTGGTAATTGTGTGATTGATGAAAAGATTCTGACAACAGTTAGGATGATATGATTTTTTGGAACGTGATGTAAATAATGTGATATATGTAGAAACGTAGGCTATGAGAATTTAATAGCCACATGTTGTATATGCATTGATGGCAATCTACATAAATACTGCATGAAGAAAATGATAGATCAAGTTCCCAAAGAGGATTAGTTCAAGTTGAGTTGATAAAAGTAGGCTAGAAAGTCTTCATCTTATAAAAATAAAGCTAAGCAAGAGAAACGTAAGCAATTTTTGTGAAGTCAAAAGCTTTAATGTTAAGGAGGAAATCCTAAAATTTGAAGAAGAAAAACAAGTGTTATTAAATAATTTTGATATCTAGAGAGTTTAGTCAATGCATGATGTTGGAATTGACTAATCAGTTAGATATTTGAAGTTAAAGGTAGTTATTATTGGAGGGAGATGTTGTTATTTCCAACCGCCAAATAAAAATTTGTAATGGTTAGGAAGAAGGGTTGTTATTTTCTCTCTCTCTCTCTCTCTCTCTCTCTCTCTCTCTCTCTCTATATATATATATATATATATATATATATATATATATATATATATATATATATATATATAGACACACTCACTCTCCCTCTCTTTCTTTCTCTCTCTCTCTCTCTCTCTCGTATGGAGTTGGTTAGTAAAAGATTCTGTTAGTTCTTTGTGAAAACTATTTTCTTTGTTTTTCATTATTATAGTAACTTTCATGTAGAATGATGAAGCTTTATACTAACCCTAATAAATGGTATCAAAACTTGTGCTGCATGGTTAAAAGTGGGCCTATATCAAGTGGACAAGAACTATCACCGACAAAAATAGGTGATCAGATGGAAGCAGTTTAGATTGATAACCGAGTTCAAAAGAACTCGAAAATGTGAAGCTTTATTTTTATTGTTGGTAAGTGTGTGGTTCTAGATCCATACAAAATTCTTCAAGCAAATGGTTATGATGATTTACATGTTGTGGAACATGATGTCAAAATATGTGATATATGTGAAAACATAGGCCATGAGAATTTACTTGCTATATGTCATAGATGCATTGATGGAACTGAACACATTTAATTAATAAATAAAATGATCGATCTAGTTCCCACTGGTAATTGGTTTATGAGATGAATGCAAATTGGGTGAAGCCTCTAACCGCCAACTTGGTTGTACAATGGTTTAAGCGGAACCAGTCAAGAAATGGGCCAAAAATTATTCATCTTCAAAGTAGGGTAAGAATGAGTAAGAAAAGGAATTCAATGTGAGGTTGAAAGCTTTAAAGGCGAAAAAGACAATCCCAAAATCTAAGGAAGAATAATAATTTTTGGAGAGACTTATATTAATTCTTTTGATGTCTAGAGGGTTTAATATGTGGATGATGTTGGAATTGATTAATCGACGGATGATATTGGATGAACCAACAACAAGACACGTGCCATTGAAAGATATTCCCACCAGTCTCATATGTATGAAATTTGTGGTAAACGAACCAAGAGGGTTACCATTAGAGCACGTTTTAAGGAAGAAACTTGTGAGAATAATAGAGGTGGGGCTTTATGATGTTGTAGGTCTGGTTGAAGTCTAGCTTAAGGGGAATTTTGACAAATATTCATGAACTTTTTGTAGATTGGTTGTAGTTATACAAGTTATAACAAGTGGAGAGTTTGACAAATTATTGGTTCTAGCAACCTACTTTAAAAACTTGGTTATGTATTTGCTATGTAATATATATATATATATATATATATATATATATATATATATATATATATATATATATATATATATATATATATATAAAGCGATTTTTGGAAAATCTTGAATTTCAACCCAAGCCTACTTATGTAATGATTATTCATTCAATTTACATTAGTGATTATATAACATTCCATTGAGCCTTTATTTCTTTGTTAAATTTGGATTGACAGGTTGAAATGTTTGAAAGAAAAGTTTTAGGGGCTATCATGTTTGATGTAATGATGGAGAAGGTGTACAAATCGATAATCAACAAATCAGCTACAAGTTCGTTGTGGATGATCATCTATTGTGCGGACAATGTTATTCTGTGAGAATGATTAAAAAAGTTGTTTTTTTTATTATGAATACATTCAACCTCATATATCTATTGTCACTAATTAAATCATTTATAAGGGTATTTTGGAATTTTTTTCCTATTATTCTCATTCTGTAAGAATGTTTTCAATATAATCGTATTCTATAACAACACGAAAGAGTGAATAACGATGCATATGAACAAGAATTGATGATAATTATTGAGAATTCATGATAATGACAGTGATTATGTGAGGTTGAATGTATTGATATTACCAAATAACCTATTTTCTTAGTCATTTTTGCAGAATAATATTAATTGCCCATACATGGCTAGGTTATAATGTGAATACATAACTATTGTTCGGACGTGTGGACAATTTTATTCTATGAGAATTACTAAAAAAATAAGTTGTTTGTATTAAAAAATCATATAAATGCATTAAAAAATACTTAGAACATATATATATATATATATATATATATATATATATATATATATATATATATAAAAGTTGTTTTTATAAAAAAATTCAAAAAAAAGTTTTGTGGTCTCTAACTATTTTTTTTATTTTTATTTTTAGGGTTTTTTGTTTTCCATATAACCTAAACCTATATATATAGGTTCATGTGAGACGACCTAATTTTGTAAAACCATGAGACGCAATCCTAGTCACTCATTTAGTAGAT
This sequence comes from Lactuca sativa, assembly GCF_002870075.4. Lineage (NCBI taxonomy): Eukaryota > Viridiplantae > Streptophyta > Magnoliopsida > Asterales > Asteraceae > Lactuca > Lactuca sativa. The sequence continues at coordinate 73,848,634 of NC_056629.2, forward strand.
AAAACAAAATTCATTTTTAAAATACAAAATAATTAAAAAATTTCGATTTTTTTTTTCAATATTATTTTCGGAATATATATTTTCTAAATAAAAAAAATACCAAAAAAAAAACAAATACAAAAAAGAAAATACATTTTTTACATATTTTAGTAGAATATTTAGAATATTCTACATATCTGACAAATCTAGTAGAATATTCTAAACATTTTAAAAATCATATTAGAAATGTAGAGTATAATATTCTATTAGAATATATTTCACGTATACCGTTTTTTTTTAATTTTTAAAAAGTTTTTTGAAGTAAATAAAGTTCCGAAAATAATAATTAAAAGAAGAATTTTTAGATTTTTCATTTTATTTTGCGTTTTAAAATTATTTTTAAATTTGGTTTTACGGTCTCATAAAATTAGCATGGTCTCAAATGAACCTGAACATATATATATATATATATATATATATATATATATATATATATATATATATATATATATATATATATATATATATATATATATATATATATATATATATATATATATATATATATATATATATATATATATATATATAACAAACTTAAAAACGAATGACAAAAAGAAACTATCTCTAGGATATTACAAACTTACTTGGATATATAAGTGTTTCCCAATAGTCTAGCTCACTTGGAAAGGTCTTAGCTATTGCCATCAGGACATGATCGTTCTCCACAGCAAATTTAGGATACTTATTGATTAAATACGTTGCTAAATCTGCAGGCATATTCAGACGACTATAATCAAATATGCATGTTTTATTGTCATCGTAAATATGTGATTTTTTTGGCTACTCACCATATTCCTTTGCAGAAACAGCGTTAACAAGAAGGTCGACGCCTTTTGTTACACCTAAACGAGATGACTTTTTCTTAGTTTTTTCATATTCGTTGGCGGCTTTCAACAAGTATTCAATGGTATCAAGATGCATATTTTCATATGCTTTATCCAAAGGTGTTTCACCTCTATTGTCTGATATTTCCAACAAACGTTTTTCTTTTCTCATTAAGAGATCTGCCCCACGTGTGTTACCAACGATTGCAGCGATGTGAAGGGCTGTGCTTCCATCATCATTTTTCATGGTAGGTAAATCTTCACCTTTCAGGAATGATAACATCTCATTGACAAAAGAGTTGTGACCGATCCCAACTGCTATATGAAGCATCGTGTTTCCATCACTGTTGATTGCCTCTTTGATTACGTTCTTGTCTTCTTTTATTATGGATTCCACTTCACCCCAACTCCCTTCCGTAATAGCTTGACGTAAATTTTTGTTGCGTAGGATCTTTTTGGCTTCTGTTTTTGGGTCTTCTTCACGTTTGTTTTCTGTTTTTTGGTCTTCACCTTTTCTTTCTGTTAATTGCCTCGGTAAAATCTGACCCATTATCTTCTTTTTATAGTTTGCTACTTTGCCCTTGATTTTCGTTTTCATAGATGTCGACACTGCTGTGTCTTCTGTTTCTTCTGTTGTTCTTTTTATGGGAACCTCGTCTTCATCTTCATCTTGATCTTCAGTCTCTGTTTCTGTTTCTGCTAAAAACATATATATTTCTTCTGTTATTATTTCGAATTAAACTTTATCTATGTCTTTTGTTTCCGGTTTCCCTTCTAGTTTCGTTTGAAATAAATATATATGGTTATTTTTTTAAATGAAATTTTCTAACATGTGCTAACATGTGCCTAAGGTACGCCTACAAACATTAACTAGTGATAAATATTATTATAATTAAATATAGTTTTTAAAATTAGTATATATATATATATATATATATATATATATATATATATATATATATATATATATATATATATATATATATATATATATATATATATATATATATATATATATATATATGCCCTCGACCAAAATTTTCTTTTTGAATCTCAATTAAATGACTATGTATGTAATCATAAGAACCTTCCTTAAACATATTTAATTATAGGAGTTCTACAAAAACGGTAAGGAATTGAAGTTACTAATTTAACTCATGATAAGAATTAGATAAATTAGACAAAATTTTAAGAAAAGTCCTTGTGGTATGTCCAAAAATGTTATTTTGGTCCAAACAAGTTTGGACTAGCATTAATAGTCCAAAAGTTTTCATTTTGCTGCGGTTTTGGTCCAAAACTGTTTGAAAAATCTAAATTAACGAATTTGCCCTTTTCTATTTGTTTTTTTACTTTTCTTTTTGTTATTAAATTATTTTCTAACTAAAAAGATATAAAAAATAAAAAGAAAATATTTCTCGCTCTCTCTCTCTCTCTCTCTCTCTCTCTCATGTGATTGTGTTCTTCCCAAAAACACACATACACACATACTGATTTCGATCAAGACCATTTTGATTGAATCATTTACGAAACTATCTATTCATCTCATCCATCTAAATTGAATCATCAATCAAACCATTTCGATCAACCTTCACACCTTTGATAAACAAATCCAGTTCAACCAAATCGAAATCTAATTCAAGAAAATTCGAAACTCGTCAAGTAATTACCTCCGAAATTAACCAAACCTTCATGATTCTTGTAGAGAACATTTATCAGAGTCGACTTGTTTAGTGTCTTCCAAGAAAGGATTCTTTTCCATTTTTATACAACAACATTCTCATTCATGTTTCTTCCCTTAAAGGTTCTATATCACGTGCCTTTTAAAATCCTCGGAGACGAAGTAAGAGGTTGTTTAGAAACGAAATACTTGTTTGAGTCTGGAAACCTTCGAATATTAAGAAGAAATAAGGAAACCTTCATATCTCACTCAAGTTCCTTGTAGATGAAACTTTCCTTCACATCTTCTTTGATTTGCCCATTTTAGATGAATATTTAGAAATTAGGTTAGATTTTCCAGATAAAGGTGAAGAAATCTTGATCAAAATAGAAATTTGGGTTTGATTGGGGAAGAAAGAGAGGGATGAAGGAAGGAGGTAGGGGAGGTGGCGATAGGGTGGTTTACAGTGACGTGAAAGAGGGTGATCAACAAGAAATCAAGAACAGAAGTGAGGAGCTGTGGATGTTTACTGTGACGCTACCTCACTTGTGGTTGTGGGTGGCAATTTGGTGGCTGCGGGCGGCGATCGATAATGATGAACTTGTCTTCTTAGGAACATATTGTGCTTCATCAAGATGGTTACTGGAGTAATGGAGCTTCATCAGTATGTGTGTATGTGTGTTTTGGGGAAGAGCACAATCACGTAAAAAAGAGAGAGAGAGAGAGAGAGAGAGAGAGAGAGAGAGAGAGAGAGAGAGAGAGAGAGAGAGAGAGAGAGAGAGAGAGAGATTTTTATTTTGTTTTATTGTTTTAGTTAGAAAATAATTTAATAACAAAAAGAAAAGCAAAAACAAATGGAAACGGCTAAATTCGTCATTTTTAAATTTTTTAAACTGTTTTGGACCAAAACCGCAACAAAATGAAAACTTTTGGACTGGGATGCAAGTCCAAGCCAAAAGTAACATTTTTGGACATACCACATGGACATTTCTTGCAATTTTGTCGATAAATTAACATGTTTAAGGAAACAACTTTAGATGACTCCCTTTATTATTATCTATTTAGTTGTAAAATAAGATATTCTTTTTGGTAAAGGTATCATATAGATCATGTTAAAGCATCACCTTAGTGCTAAGACTAGTTTAATTATACTTTTTAAGATAGAATTACAAATTTTATATGTACTTTATACGAAATCCCAAGCAGACATGTTGTAGTTAGTTGTTTCAGTTGGACTTAATATTAATATGCAAATATATTAAGTCTACGTGATTGAAAATGTAAAATGGTAAGCATAGCCCTACATCAATATAAATCAAAACCAATAGAACAGCAAACTTATAGAAGTATGCAAGTTGTGTTTATAAAAGATGATGCAAGTGTGATTAAAAGCATGATTCATTATGCACGCGATAAGTGGATGTATACATTTACTTGTAAGAATAGTTAGTCAAAGGTTCATATATATATATATATATATATATATATATATATATATATATATATATATATATATATATATATATATATATATATATATATATATATATATATATATATATATATATATATATATATATATATATATATATATATATATATATATATATATATATATATATAATGAGTTCTATGGAAAACAAATAACTAGGACAACATCTACCGGAACCAATAATCAAATGACACGTATCCATTTCTTTCTTCACAAGTAATGTATTGTGGAAGTTATCGTGGAAGTGATGTGTTGTATATGGACCAAGTAAGTGAATATTAATAGATGCTATTAATACATATAATTAAGGTTTACATTTATTCATACAGGAGAAGTAATTAACTAGTATTCATATTTTCATTATAATGTTCAACAAACTTGACAACTACTAAAATTTTGTTTATCTAACAAGATACTAAAGTGCTTCGTAAGTTGTATATCGAACATGTGCACCAAATTGATCATGGTGTGGAAATTGTAATTTTAAAAGCCAATCCATGCATGTGAAACAACCTATCAAACTATACGTTCATATTAAGCAGGGCTGATTGTTAAAAATGTTGCGAATTTGAGTTTAGAATTAATAGCCAGAGAATACCTTTTTGAGGACTTATTATAGTGGGATCATAGAAGTAACTTAGTTTGTTCCAAACATCTTTGGCTGAATCAAGATCGACAACAATGTCAAGTAGCTCTTTGCTAATTGAACCGAAAATCCATCCTTTTACAAGGCTGTCAAATCGGTTCTTGAGGTCTGGGCTCAAAGCTCCTGGTTCATATACAATGGCGTGCACATTGTAACTCTTCAGGAGGCAACACATCTGCTTCTCCCATAGACGGTAATTGTGCTCACTGGAAAGTTTCACAGAAATGAAGTTAGAAACATTTGCATTTAATGCATATAAGTACTCGTAGTCTTGTATTTGTGATCGTGAAGAAGCATCAAAAGAAGAAGAAGAAGGAGGAGGAGGAGGAGGAGGAGGAGGTGGAGGAGGAGGAGGAGGATGATTTGATGGGCTTTCCATTTGAATGGAGAAGAGGTATGTGTGGGTTGCATGTTGATGAAATTCGTCTTCATGGTTTATATATAGTGCGTATAGCAGGGTTAAATATTATATTCGATACGTGAATTAATTAGTCTCGGCTTTATCTTTTTTTTTTCTTTCACTTTTTTTTTTTTTCTAAAGATATTCCTACGTACGTACATAAACAGAGGAGGGCATTACTAATTAATTTGTTTAATTTTATTTTTTTTACAACGGCAGAGCATATACCGGTCAAAAAATAGACCCAGCAGGGAATTAGAGACAGAATATAATGTTTACCCCCACTTTACAGTCTACTAAGCTGCACCAGTCCATCTAATAATCCAGGAAAGTAATCGCTAATTAGCACCAATAAATACTATATCTAAGAGCATCCATATTCCATTCAACTCATGGACAGTTGAATAGGATGCTAAGTAGAGAATGTATATTTTCAAATCAATTCTTAAAAAGACAATTAATAAATTTGCATTAGAAATCCATCCATTCAACTGTCAATGAACATTGAATTCTATACTCTCTCTTGTATATTATATTGAAATATATTAATTGTAGATGCCCTAACATACCAAGATAGAACAACTATTTTATTTTTTTATTCTTTTATTTTTCTTTTAAGGGGAGGGACATATGGTTTCTCACACCAAGATATCTAAGATATCTTCGATGTATTCCATAGTATTCGCATTAGGTCCACTCCACTTTATCTTTTTTCACTCACTCTTTTCTTTTGTTCATGAACGTGAATAACGATGGGTATTCATTTTTATATTTAAAAACAAAACTGTAAACTTGGTTGTGTGGTTTGTAAAAAATAGAGTCTAACAGATTTTGAACATGCGTGAAGATCCAAAATAAAACAAATTATATATCTTGCTTTTGTTCCTGAAATAGTTAAAAATATAATTTTTTCCATTTTAATATATATATATATATATATATATATATATATATATATATATATATATATATATATATATATATATATATATATATATATATATATATATATATATATATATAGTTAGGTTCATATGAGACGGCCTAATTTTGTGAGACCGTAAGACGCATTTTTTTTTTTTAATTAATTCAAGTTCCGAAAATAATATTTAAAAAAAGAATTTTTGGATTTTTCCATTTATTTTGCATTTTAAAATTATTTTTAGAATATATACAGTGTAATATTCTATTAGAATATTTCAAGTATTTAAAAAAAAAAAACGAGATTATTTTTTATTTTTATGTTTTTTAGTTAATTCAAGTTCCGAAAATAATATTTAAAAAATGAATTTTTGGATTATTCCATTTATTTTGCATTTTAAAATTATTTTTAAATTTGGTCTCACGATCTCACAAAATTATAATGATCTCAAATGAACCTGAACCTATATATATATATATATATATATATATATATATATATATATATATATATATATATATATATATATATATATATACACTTACTTTAGAGATTAAATAGTTTAAAAAAAGTCTCTCTCTCTTTCTCTCTCTCTAACGCATCAGGCAAAAAAAAAAAATAATAACACCCCACCCAGCACACCCCAATCTTCTTCTTCCTCATTTGTCGTGTAACTTAATCTACACATATAAACATACTCAAATTTGAAACACACCCGCGACTAGGCGTGGGCAAAAAAACCGGTTCACAAACCGAACTGGTCATTTAACCGAAAACCAGTTCATCCCCGAACCGGTTCACCAATGAACCGAACTGTCAAAAAACCGAACCGTCGGTTTATACCAATTCGCATTTCCAACCGCTGGGACCGGTTTCAAACTGGTTTACTACGAACCGGTTTATAGAATCGGTTTTGAACCGGTTTTTTGAGTTTAAGATTTATGTCCGTTTTTTGTCATATACTAATGGCTATATAGCCGTTTAAGGCTGTTACACACTCGTTTTTGGATCCCATTTGCCCATATTCGCCAATACTTGATAGTATAAATAGCTATTAGATGTTTTGGGTTAACCAAACCTCAAAAACCTCTCTTAGATAAAAAAAACACTCTCAAGTTAAGCAATGGATTCGGCTTCGGTTGGTTTTGGAGATTCATCAAAGAATCTTACCGTTGTTAGCATCAAAGAAACAAATAGAAATTCGGCTATTTAGGGCAATTTTGATTTGTATGTAATGTCGAGCGGTCCAAGAAAAGCGCGATACAAGAAATGTGGTGCTTTTTTTCAATGAAGATGGGAATTCGACATTGAAAACTCATATGACTAATAGATGCCCCGCGGTGAAATTTGGGCCGATACATAATCAAACAATGGCGAATGATACAACATTGTGGAGTTACGATTTGGCTAAAGTTTTGGATAGGATGGCGAAGTTCGTGACTCAAGAATGCTTGCCTTTTGACCACTGCGACAACAAACGATTGACTTCACTCATCCAAGATACTCTCCAACCACGATATTGCCATGTGAGTCCTACTTCTATTAGACGTGCTTGTATTGAAATGTGGAAACTTGCAAAAATTGAAATGATTTTAGGATTTCAATCTTTTGAAACCGATTTGAATTTAACTTTTGATGTTTGGACGGTTCTTCCCGGTTCACTGGATGCGTACCTTTGTGTTACCGCTCATTGGATTAACCCAAATAATTGGGTAATGATGAAACATACGATTACGTTTGAATTGTTTGAGTATCCGCACACCGATAAATATTTATTTAAAATTTTAGATTGTGTGATCAAAACTTATAAACTAGAAGGAAATATTTTTTCTATATCTTTTGATAATGCATCAAACAACACCATCGCGGTCGGACAACTAAAACTAAAATATAAACCAATTTGCGATGGTGTTTTTTTCATAGTCGATGTGTTGAACATATCATTAATTTGATTGTGCATGATGGACTAACTAGCATTGAAACTATAAAAGATGGTTTCAAAGACATATTTTTAATTCAAAGACATGTAATTTTGTGCTAATGTGAATGCCCTCTTTTTAGGTTCGACTTAGGAAAATAATACCCGATGGAACTCCACTTGCAAAATGTTTGAATGTGCCTTACGTCAAAAAGATACTTTAAAAATGTTTAATGACAACCTTGCGGACCGTAATAACGTTACGGCTTATCCATAAGCAAGTCGGGATACTATCAAACTTGTTACAGAAATGCTTGATGTTTTTAAAAAATAAACTACTTTTTAATCGGGGGTTTATTATCCTACAAGTTGTTTAGTTTTAAACCAAATTTTTTTAATTTGTGCGAAAATAAATGAGTTTGAAATGAGAAGCATAATGTTTGCTAATATGATTAACCAATGAAAGCAAAGTTAAAAAAATATTTTGAAGAAATGCCTCCCATTATTACTTGTTCCGCCGCTTTGAATCCGACTCTAAATGTTGGGGGGGGGGGGGGTTTGAGATTTTAATTGAAAATATTTGTTACGATTTGGGTTTAGTGGATAATGACATGCATTATGCATCAAAGGAAGTTTCAAAATTTTACGAAGTTTTTTCAAAATTTGTTTGAAGTTTATTTAACAAAATATGGTTCAACAAACATTCATGACATGATGCAAAATATGAGGCCATCCGGATCCACTTCTCACGAAAATAACGAAATAACTCGGCTCTATAATACTTTGAGGAATGAAAATTTCAAACGAGCTCGGTCTAACACCCCTAGTAGTGAGCTCGGAAGGTACATTGGTTCCGATTTCTTGTCACAAATGAGTGTTCAAGAGTTTGAAAATTTTGATATTTTGGCTTGGTGGAAAGGAAAGGTAACCTAATTTCCGATTCTAGCTGTTGTGGCTCGTGATATACTAAGCTCCCAAGCTTCTACGGTAGCTTTGAATATGCTTTTTCTGTTAGTAGCAAGGTTGTATCGCCAAGAAGAACAAAACTCACCCCTTTGTCGGTGCAAGTGTGCATTTCCTTTAAATGCTACCTTGATGGTGTGGAACAGATACAAGACATTGAAGTACTAGAAGGTACGTCGTTGCATGCCGAACCATGAGTACATGCGGAAGAAGTAGCAATGGGAATGTCGGTGCCACTTACCCTAGAAGAGCTCGAGTATGAGAGATGATTGCGCAACAATATGGCGGATGATAATTAAATGCAATTACAACAGACTTGGAATGAAGACTACGACGACAACAATGTTTTATATTTGAATATGTATTAGTTTGGCAATTTGAATGTTTTGTGTTTTTTTGTTTGAAGTTGTATTGACCTGAATCTTTTTCCTAAATGTTGTTTAGGTTTTGTAGAAAGGTTTAGACTCTAAAAGCGCTTGATTTGGTTAAAAATTGAATGAGTTACAAGTCCCGCAAGGAAGCATGTCCATTCGGAAATTTTTTTTGTTTCAGCAATTAAACGTAATATAAGTTTGTTGTTCAAATGTGCATAACTCACTCAATTTAAGTTTTATTGACCTAAATCTTTTTCCTAAATGTTGTTTAGGTTTTTTACACAAGTTTAGACTCAAAAAACGTTTGATTTAGTTAAAAAATGAATGAGTTACAAGCCCCGCAAGGAAGCGTGTCAAATTAGAAATATTTTTATTTTTTTATATTTTTTTATGTTTCAGCAATTAAACGTAATATGCGTTTGTTGTTTAAATATGCATAACTCACTCATTTTAAGTTGTATTGACCTAAATCTTTTTCCTAATTGTTTTTTAGGTTTTGAAGATAAGTTTAGACTATAAAAACGTTTGATTTGGTTAAAAATTGAATGAGTTACAAGCCCCGCAATGAAGCATGTCAAATCAGAATTTTTATTATATTTCCACAATTAAACGTAATATGACTCTTTTGTTCAAATGTGCATAACCCACTCATTTTAAGTTATATTGATGTGATTCTTTTTCCTACATGTTTTTTTAGGTTTTGTAGCTAATTTTAGACTATAAAAACACTTGATTTGGTTAAAAATTAAATGACTTACAAAGCCCGCAAGAAAGCATATTAAATCTTGCTTTTCTTGTTTCAATAACAATTTAACAGTGTACTAGTTATATGTTTTATTTTGTTAATATAGGGGTATGGAGAAGATTCAGAAGAAGATTATATAGAAGAAACATCGGAATGTAATGTTATACCAAATGACGAATCAGACGAAGAGGAGAAGCCACAAGAATAATAACTATAAAAAAACGAAAATTTGCAACCCCACAAAAATGAAGACAACCTAAAAAATGAACTCAAACAAAAAAAAACCACCACTACCAAAAAAGCGAACACAAGAAAAGTACCCAACAAAACCAAAACCCAAAAACAAAAAAAAATGACTCAAAAGGAATTAAAGGACCGGATTAACCCTACGAGATGAGGTGAGCGTAAAGATAATTGATCCTGTTTGGGATTACTTCAAGCTAGAATGGATAAAGGAGGAAGATGGAATTGAATGAAAGTGGGCAGAATGTAATTATTATTTAAAATTACTAGCCGCGGATGCAAACTGAAATAGGACAACTTTAGTAAACAAGCATTATAATGGCTGCAAGTTAAATCCGGACAACAAACCGAATGAAGATGATGACAAACAACAAAAGTTGTCATTTACGAAAGCTCCTAATGGTGAGGGCCATGTATACACATGGAAACATAATGATACGAGGATCCAACTTGTCTTACTAGGTCTTTTCACCATCGGGGAACTACCCTTTAAATTCATTGAAAACGAGACCTTCATAGAATTTGTAAACGCCCTCAATGGTAGGGCGAAATTGCCTTCAAGGCATAAAATTTCTCGTGATGCTGTGTCCTTCAATTTAATGGAGAGGCATAAGTTGTACAAACATTTGAGCAACCGCAAAACAACCATCCACTTAACAACCAACGCGTCGACATCCTCGTGTCAAAAGATAAATTATATGGTTGTCATGACCCACTTTATTACTGAAGATTTTATCATGCACAAAAGGGTAGTCAACTTTAGAGAGGTTGATACTCATAAAGCTGAAGACATAGCCTGGGAGTTGCTAATTTTCATAAACGAGTGGGGCATGAGGAATGTCATGACGATGACCGTTGATAATGACAAGAGGAATGAAGCGACAATCAACATCATTATAAAAGAACTTCCAGGTATTTACGAGAATGGAAAACATTTTTACATTAGGTTTATGGCTCATATCATAAACCTAGTTGTGAAAAGGGGTTTAAAACACAAAGTTTACCATGTTAAAAGCATACAAGATGCGGTGAAATACAATAGAGCCTCCTTGTAACCGATAAAGACCTTTAAATAAGCCATGAAGGATGCGACTGTAGAAACTCAAAGGTGTTTGTGTGGTGAAACTCCAACATGGTGGAACTCTACCTTTGAATTTCTAAGATCAACATACGATGTGAAAGACACGTTTCTCGAATATAGCCATCAAAGTAAATAAAACCAAATCTGTTTCAGCACTAAAAATTAGCAATATTTACAAATTTAAAATTCTGTCCAAATTTTGAAAGTTGCATAACTCACTCAATTTAAATTGTATTGACCTGAATCTTTTTCCAAAATGTTGTTTAGGTTTTGTAGATAAGCTTAGACTATAAAAACATTTGATATGGTTAAAAATTGAATGATTCACAATCCCCGCAAGGAAGAATGTCAAATCAATTTTTTTTTTTTTTTTTTTTTTTTTTTTTTTTTTTTATGTTTCAACAATTAAACGTAATATGAGTTTTTTGTTCGAATGTGCATAACTCACTCAATTTAAGTTGTATTGACCTTAATCTTTTTCCAACATGTTGTTTAGGTTTTATAGATAAGTTTAGACTATAGAAACGCTTGATTTGGTTAAAAATTTAATGAGTTACAAGCCATGCAAGAAAGCATGTCAAATTAGAATTTTTTAATGCTTCAACAATTAAACGTAATATGAGTTTGTTTTTCAAATGTGCATAACTCACTTAATTTAAGTTGTATTTACCTGAATCTTTTTCTTACATGTTGTTTAGGTTTTATAGATAAGTTTAGACTATAAAAACGCTTGATTTGGTTAAAAATTGAATGAGTTACATGTCTTGGAATATAGCATACCAAATATATTATTATTATTATTATTATTATTATTATTATTATTATTATTATTATTTATTTATTTATTTATTTTTGTAGCAACATACATGAAAGTTTGTATTTTCTTTGTTTTTTTTTGGTTTTTTTATAGATCCAATGTTTCAGAAAAGTGTGGAAAGGATACCATCGCCTTTAGAAGAAAATTGAAAATGTTTTGTGTTCAACAAAGCCTATCTTCCATATGTATACCCGGGAGATCCTAGACATAGAGCAATATCTTAGGAAACATGAAACCAACCTGGATTTTTTGTTTATGGTACCGGATATGATAGAAAAATATGACAAATATTGGGGTGACTATGACAATATAAGTGATTATGTTTTCTTTGCGACATTATTAGATTGTCAAAGCAAGTCAAAGTTTATAAAAAATGTTTTCACCAAAATGCTTAAAGCTAAGAACATAGATAATAAGATGTCCGTTGATGAGATAAAATCGAAATCACGTGCAAAGGTTATTGATATCGAATGCAAATTGAACATGTTTTTCAAGACATACTTGGAAAGACCAAACATGGCCTTAATCGTCTCAATAAGAAACTCCCGAAGAAGTTGTTAATTTCCACCGTAGCATACGAATCCACATTCAGTATGTAACATCCCAAAATTTCAGGGTAAAAGTTTCATTTTTAATATAACTAAAACACATTTGTAACTTGGTTCACACATTGAAAAACATTTCAAATAAAACATTTATCAGAGTTTATTCCCAGAAATCACATATTGCGGAAAACATGGGTGTATGCGCTGCGATCTTCCCGAGCTCCATTATTTGAAAACTGGAGGTACTTGAAACCAAAACTGAAAATCATAAGCACGAAGCTTAGTGACTTTCCCAAATACCATATACCATACATATCAACTGATCCATACATGTCATACAAAACCGTGAGCCATACGTATCATTCATATATCATAATCAATAAAGGTGTTATATGTCGCACATAGTTTTGCCATTATGCCACGGGCCACCTCGTGGTCTTTCTTGCCAAGCTGGGGGACACCCCTTGGGTCTTATAGATAAGTGCCAAGATCCAACTCCTGGTCTTCCATGCAAGCATCACAAAGACAACTAGCATACATATTACTCTACTTAGCTAATTATCATATAGTGTGCCAAGAGCCACCTCCTGGTCTTTCGTACATAATGCCTAGGCTAACCCCGAGTCTTCCTACAATACATAAACCAAATGGGATGGCATTGGTGCCTTCGACCCATACAAACAGTGAGGAGACTCACCTCGAATACTAAAGCTCACTGCAAGAATCCTTAGTTGCTGCCCTGACAACTCGCTGAGCTATCAATACCAGAATATCACCCAATTAGCAATTGGGTCTCAAACCATGATCCATAATACATACATGGGGGGGGGGGGGAGGGGGAATGACCATGTTACCCCTGGCCCAACAAGATTCATAACCAAGGCCCAAGCCCAAACCAGAAAGGACCAAAACAATAAGATCGACAAAGGCCCACCAATGGCCCAATTTTCCAACTTGGGCCCAATCCCATAAGGGTCTTATCCTAAGCCCATATTCTCCACCAATACACTCGAGGTTACTCCCACACCCACTGGGACAAACTTGGTCAAATGCATGAGTCAAAGGCCAACGTCAAAGTCAAGTTCAAATCCAACTCGTTGAGTTTTCTTACAACTCGTTGAGTTCCTCTGCTTTTCAACAGACTCGGGGCAACCCCAACCCAACTCGTCGAGTTCTTCAATCTGTCAACCCACTTAATGAATTAAGCCCTTTTTTCATAAATTCCAAGGCTCCAAACTTTAGATCCCCAGCCATAGAGATGTCTACAAACTCAAACATTACTCCCAAGGATCATCCAAGAGGTTACAAACTCAAACCCTAGGCCCTTTAAAGAAGGTCTTGACCCATTAAGCCCTTAAACTCACATTTCAACGTCCCAAAACACAGATCTGATGTCGAAGGGTGGACAAATCATGTAAGTTTCTAAATTTACGTCCATGCATGTTTGAAACGCTCTCTAATGTCCATTTTAGGCTTTATAATGAACATATGGAAAGCATGGGACATAGGGACCAATAAAGCTTGCAACTTTAAGCTTTAAGAGGTCATTTAGGGGTCAGATCTTCCCTAACAACCCTTGGAATCCTCTTCATCTTGGATAACTCAGTCAAAGACCCAAAACCAAGCCAAAACTACAAGAGATGAGATCTAATAAGCTACATGTCAAGATTATGACTTTATACCTCCAAGATGTAGCCTTTGATGTTGGGTTTTTGGATCCAAGATTACTCCTCCAAGCTTGATGTTTCTCTCTTCAATGCTTCCTTCAAAGATCTCCAACAATCACTCTAAAACTCACAAAACTCAAGGAAGAAGTGAAAAAACGATCTAGGGTTTCTTCTAGACAAGGGAGGCTGGTAAGGAGGCTAGCCCTAGAAGTTAAGTCCTTTAAATAGGGTGTAATACCCGAAAAATTAGGGTTTTCTCTTCCAACGCCAACTCGTCGAGTTGATCTTCAAAAAACGCGTGCCACATATTTCCAACATGTCGAGCGTATGCCTTAAACTCGACGAGTTGACTATTAGAAATAAGTTTTATTTCCATAATTAACCTTCTAAATTTCGGGTGTTACACAGTAACTGTCGTCGAGTGATTGTGGAGGCATTGATATGCACCCAAAATTGGCTAAGAAAAAGTAGCTTGCCTATATATGATTATGATGAAGTGCACAATGTGTTAGCTCACAATGACCTCGTTATTGGCAATACACTAATACTTGTTACATTTTATTTTTAACGTCTTATTAGTAATTGTTACATTTTATTAAGTAATAACATTTTTCTTTTGTATTGTATATAGACATTGTTGATGCTATACACAACTTGAAGCTAACGGGGAAGAGATCGGGGAATTAGTCAAAATGTCAAATAGATGTTGGAATCCATATATTAGACTTGTTTTTTTTTTTGTTGGGGAAACTTGAAAGTATATTTTGAATGTTGAAAGTATATTTTGACCGTTGAATGTTTGGATGTTGGATAGTTAATGATGGTGCAATGGTTGTTTGAAGAGAGAAATTGACTTATTTTTATAATATCAAACTTGTAGTTTTTCATATTTTGTCTGGAAAACTTTTTTTTTTTTTAAATAGATTACATTTATAAATTAGTGCATGTTCCATCTTCTTTTACATAGAATTTTTATTTGATGTCACTATACAATTTTTTTTTAACTTGGTTCCCACTATTTCTTTGGCACATATTTTCACAGATATCCTTGAGGTCTTGGGTATTACCAACTCAAACCTAGATTTCACAAGTTTGGCTATGATTTTGTTTTTCAACCCAAAAGCGAATGAGCCCTGCCTCGAAACGAAGGTCCACTGACGGTTCTTATTTAAAATACTGACGGTTCTTATCATTACTTTTCAGATGTTGCGTCTTTTACAGCAACTGGCCCTCTTTCCTAGGATAAACATGGCAGACCTTCATTGATAGCCGGTTCAAATTCAAATTGTGTACTAAGTATAAAAGGCATTTGGGGGTCTCTAATCAAAACTGTATGCATCCCGGTTGAATATTTTCACCAAAATATTCTTTCCTTATACTTATCTCTTCACATAATTCTCCAAAACCCTAACAATGGCGACAACCACTGCTCAAGTTGATCCTGTACAAAATACTATTGAAGCCACATCTCAACCCTTGTTGAATATTCATAGTTCTAATTATCAAGTTCCACCAAACGTATCCAAGTGTCCAAAAGAGCTACAAATGATGATCGTGGATCTTAATCACTCTGTGTTATCAACGGTCACGACTTCTTCTTTTTCAGTGCCCATGACATGGTTATCCTTGGACGGTTCTACTACTGTGTTCAATAAAACCACCAAAGTGGTAAAGTTTCAACTTACGAATGAGAAAAAGTACAACCTTATGAAGAAACACTTTGCACAGATCATGAAAATTCCCAACACTAGTCCTTTTTATGAAGTGATGAATGACCAGGTGATCTATATGTTCAATGAGATGGGTCATCAACCCCCACCCACTGGAATAAGTTAGTTCAAGAAGTCTTCTTTGCCCTGTATCTGGAATTTTCTATTTGGGATATTTTTTTGATGTCTCACAAGTCAAAGTGTTGGTCTTGACAAAGCCAAGCTGGAGATATATGCCTTGATCGTTGGGTTAGATTATAATTTGAATGTAGATTATGTTTCATAGTTATCGAAGGAGTTCGGAACTGGTATCTTACACACGAATGTTGTGAATGGTGTTTCATGTGCTAGATACTGGAGTTTGATTCTTCAAGATGTCTATGAGAAGGAAGGCATTCTTGTTCCGTATGATGTTCCAAAAGCCGAGTTCACACTCTATCAACATCCAAAGACTATTGAAGATGATTTAGAATTTTTTCCTTCGGTAGCACGAATTCCTGATTCTATGCTTCAAAAGGTGGATCCAAGCAATCCAGTTATTGTTTCTTATCTGTCTACAGGTAACCCTCATGTACACATATGAGTTTTGTTACACAAAGTGTGACATCCCCATTTTCACGGCCAGAAAAGACCGATTTCTTTATGATTTATTTTGAAAATCAGAGTAACCTTTTAAATAAAAGTTTTGCGGAATTTGTTCCTAGAAAAACATGATAAATATGTTATCAAGCATTTCCGAAGAAATGTATTTTATTCATTTTTAAAACATTGGGATGTCATCGTCAATACAGAAAAATAAGCATAAACAGAACTTACATTCATTATTACTACTGATTTACATCTCCTTAATCTATCAGTGTAATGTAACTTCATATCGACACCTGTGATACAAATAAACTGAGTAGGTCAGGTTGGGAAACCTGGTGAGTACATAGTGTTTTCAATGCACAATAATATAATTATTATGTTTAATCATCAAACAATTAACCCAATTACTCATCCCCATTATCTTCGTTATTCTTAAGGGTCTACCCTAAGAATCATCTATCTTGCATTCACTCATTTCGAAGTCCATCGCTTCCAGGGTTCATATGACAGGCCCTAAGTCCATAGTTGCGAATGCTCATTCGTAAAGCACTAAATCTATAGCTATTAATCTTCATTTATCGGGCACTAAGTCCATAGCTACCCGTGTTTATCTAACATGTACTAAGTCCATAGCTACCATCGTTTCTCTAACAAGTACTAAGTCCATAGCTACCGAAATTTATCTAATAGGCACTAAGTCCATAGCTGCCAATGTTATTTATTAGGCACTAAGTCTATAGCTACCAACGTTTTCTCATGCCATCTTTCATCTCTCATCGTTCATCAACCCATGTTTTACCAAACATATTAGTAGATATAAAATAGGTATACAATTTAAATCATTTAAAACATGTATAAAATCGTTCATCCAGCATAGAAAGCAAGTATTCAAATAATATGCACACATAGCACGTAATTTATTTAAAATACTTCATATCTATGTGTAAGATGAAAGTAACTATGCACTCACTTGTTAAAGTGATGATTCCAAACTCGGGCAGCGCTTCGCTTTTAACGATTCTATTTTCCTTCGACGAAACCTAGCATTATTATCGCTAAGTTTTAGTCTAATCTTTATTGCGACTAATTATTAGTCTAGATTCATCATTAACTCAAAGTCAACTTTCATGATCTATCAAGTAAGGAACAACCAGGTAGGATCATATCGGAGGTAAGGTCCGTGTGGTATACGAAGTATACTGTTTAGAAATCCCACTTTAAACACCTCACTAAATCACAACCTAGACATCATTCCTGTAGGTAGATCAATCAGTATAACGACTTTGAATCACTGGTAAATCTTATTTCTAGGTTCATAATAATGATATTATATTTAAATATAAGCTATGTTTAAAGTATGGTAGACTTATTTCACTTACAGCGGGTTTTATTAAAAATTGGGCTCCGCTGGAGCAGAGCTTCTGAGCAAAAAAAAAACTCTGTTTATCAAAGCCTTCGTGCGCTTCGGGGCTTTCTTCTAGCGGTAGGGAAGTTTCCTAGGCTTTAGGGGGGTTTAGGGAGTTTAGAGATAAGTTAGAGAGAGAAAGAAAGGCTTATGGTGTGAAGAAAATATGAAGAGTTCATCTCTTATTTATAGGGGTTTTCTTGTAGAGTAGGCCCTAAGTCTCGTCCGTATCTTCCGCGTGCAAGATCCGTTTTCTACGTTCTTTATATCCATGCATTGGTATTTACGATTACTAGAACTTTTATTTAGAACTCGTCGGCTAATTCTCATTTTATCTCCGATTTGCAAAACTGTATCGAATTTATCGCGCTCAAAGAGTAGGGACTAAGTTTTGTCTATATATTTCGCATACGAGCTCTATTATCGACATTATTTATATCCACACGTTGATATTTACGAGTGCTACAACCTTCATTTAGATCCCGTTGGTTAATTCTTACTCTATCTCTGATTTACAAAACTGTATTGAATTCGTTGAGCTCGAAGAGCAGGGACTAAGTTTCGTCCATATCTTTCACATATGAGCTCCATTTTTGACTATCATTTTATCGTTGAACTCCTATTAATGAGATCTTCAATTCTTGTTTAGACTGTTTTGGTTAAAAGTCGACCGATCTAAAATTCAAATTTCGGGCTGTGTATTGTTTTGCTAAATCTTAGAAAAATCATAACTTCCTCATACAAAGCGAGATTTGGACGTTATTTTTATGCACACTCTCGGTTTAACATATACTACGACTTTCGTTTAGATCGCTAAGGCTAGAAATTATTTTATCGTAAATTCACTTTTTACGATTACCGGTGTTATGCCGGTTTTGCCGTAAAACTTCGACGGGTCATAACTTATTCTTTATAACTTGGATTTCAACGTTCTTTATATGTACGGAACCCTTGTGAAATATACTATAAATTGGTTCATATTACTCCTTCTAAATAATCTTCCATCAAAAATTCATTTTTGACGCTCATTGTCTCTAAATTGACTAGCCCGAATCTGTGGGCGTTACAATTATCTCCCCCTTAGGATGATTACGTCCCAGAATTATCAACAAAACAGGGCTTGTATAATGACTCCATATGTTATATCTTCATCCTAGGTAATAATCGTAACTTCTATATTCCTTTGAATCAGTATCTATCTCTTAGATTTATTGACTGCAAGCAATACTCGATCGTGCAGCCACTCTCTATCTCACGTTAGTCTTCCAATCATGACCTTCGAATCACAATATCAATTCCTCATTGGATACTCCTTCTTAACTAACTTAATATAAGTTCTTTGATTACGACCATGGAATATTAGGTCATGTTCTAATGACCTCTCATCGTATGATGCGATGCTTGGACTAAGGTCTTTTAGAGCCAAACTCCAGAACAAAATATACCTTCCTTCATGTTCTAATGTGATATAATCACATTCTAGCATATAGTACTTCTAGCTACAATCTTCTTACTTTAACACCAATCATTATACTTCTACTGATCACTTTGTTTATCCTTTATTTCAATCTTCTGTCTTAAGTCAGATGTTACATTGATGTTGGTTCTCTAAACCATGTAACATACTCATCTTAGTCGGACTCGACATGATATGACCACTAGGGTTGGAATAATAATCATCTTCTTAATCATTATCGAAATGATGGTAACGATATACATGAACAAAATAGAATCAATTACTAACGCCTTGGTAACCTTGTGACTTTCCCCGATCCAAGTGTGAGTCATGTGCTTCCAGTTGTATAGGCCTCTACTACCTTTCACACCTACTCATACTCTTCCTAAGTATTATCTCGTAGTTCTCCAAGTCATTATCACAAAAGCAATTTTAACACATACAAATGTGTCCAAACAATCATATAATTTTCCCTAGACTCTACTAGGACTTCTTCCATGCGTATCTTCAATCATCAACTCTGCTTCAACTCGGTTGGTGATGGAAATGTCAGACGACGGGATAACTTTATGGATTATACCAAAAATCTTTCTTTCTGCTAATCGAAAGTGTACTTCTCCCGTACTAGATATATTATTTCTTTGACACGTTCTAAAGGCAAGATATCACTCTTACGATATCTTTCGATAGGTACCACTTAGTATCGTAAGCCTTCTCATTTCCTCCTTTTACTCAATTCACTATGAGTCTTCGCCATGAAGCAGTCATTTGGTGTGTCGAGACGAGAATATAGATAGAGGAAGGTTTAGACGTGTATTCGTGCTTATTACTTCGAAAAATAACATGCTAGTTCTAATATCATAACTAAACGTTTAGAAATCTGAACACATAAAGTTTCCAGATCCGGTCGGCAACAGACCATAGATCCGATCAAATGATAGCATCATAAAGCATCACAAATCATTTAGCATACAAAAGCAATTTAGACATCTTCCCTAAATGAGCTAGTGCCCGTGTCTATTTAGGTGTACTTGCTAAAATATATTAGACACACTCCTCACGATCATCGCTTAACATTCTAAGTTTAAGTCTAGAAATAAATCCTTATTCCTAGTTCGATTAAACTAATGCTCTGATACCAACTGTGACATCCCCATTTTCACAGCCATAAAAGAACGATTTGTTTTTGCTTTATTTTCAAAATCAGAGTAACCTTTTAAAGAAAAGTTTTGCGGAATTTGTTCCTAGAAAAACATGATAAATACATTATCAAGCATTTCCAAATAAATGTATTTTATTCATTTTTAAAACATTAGGATGTCATCGTCAATAAAAAACATAAGCATAAACAAAACTTACATTCATTATCACAACTGATTTACATCTCCTTAATCTCTCAGTGTAATGTAACTTCATATCGACACCTGTGATACTAATAAACTGAGTAGGTCAGGTTGGGAAACCTGGTGAGTACATAGTTTTTTCAACGCACAATAATATAATTATTATGTTTAATCATCAAACAATTAACCTAATTACCCATCCCCATTATCTTCGTTATTCTTAAGGGTCTACCCTAAGAATCATCTATCCTGGATTCATTCATTCCGAAGTCCATCGCTTCCAAGGTTCATATGATAGACACTAAGTCCATAGCTGCCAATGCTCGTTTATAAAGCACTAAATCTATAGCTGCTAATCTTCATTTATCGGGCACTAAGTCCATAGCTACCAGCGTTTATCTAACATGTACTAAGTCCATAGCTACCAGTGTTTCTCTAACATGTACTAAGTCCATAGCTACCGACATTTATCTAATAGGAACTAAGTCCATAGCTGCCGATTATATTTATTAGGAACTAAGTCTATAGCTGCCAACATTTTCTCATGCCATCTTTCATCTCTCATCGTTCATCAACCCATGTATTACCCAACATATTCGTAGATATAAATTAAATACGTATGCAGTTTAAATCATTTAAAACATGTATAAAATCGTTCATCCAACATAGAAAGCAAGTATTCAAATAATATGCACACATAGCACGTAATTTATATAAAATACTTCATATCTATGTGTAAGATGAAAGTAACTATGCACTCACTTGATAAAGTGACGATTCCAAACTCGGGCAGCGCTTCGCTTTTAACGATTCTATTTTCCTTCGACGAAACCTAGCATTATTATCGCTAAGTTTTAGTCTAATCTTTATTGCGACTAATTATTAGTCTAGATTCATCATTAACTCAAAATCAACTTTCATGATCTATGAAGTAAGGAACAACCAAGTAGGATCATATCGGAGGTATGGTCTGTTTGGTATACGAAGTATACTGTTTGGAAATCCCACTTTAAACACCTCACTAAATCACAACCTAGACATCATTCCCGTAAGTAGATAAATCACTATAACGAATTTGAATCACTGATAAATCTTATTTCTAGGTTCATAATAATGATATTATATTTAAATATAAGCTATGTTTAAAGTATGGTAGGCTTATTTCACTTACTACGGGTTTTATTAAAAATTGGGCTCCGCTGGAGCAGAGCTTCTGAGACGAAAAGCTCTTTTTCTCGGAGCCTTCGTGCGCTCCGGGACTTTCTTCTAGCGCTAGGGAAGTTTCCTAGGCTTTAGGTGGGGTTTAGGGAGTCTAGAGAGAAGTTAGAGAGAGAAAGAAAGGCTTATGGTGTGAAGAAAATATGAAGAGTTCATCTTTTATTTATAGGAGTTTTCTCGTAGAGTGGGCCCTAAGTTTCATCCGGATCTTCCACGTACGAGATCCGTTTTCTACGTTATTTATATCTATGCATTGGTATTTACGAGTACTACAACTTTTATTTAGACCTCATCGGCTAATTCTCATTCTATCTCTGATTTGCAAAACTGTATCGAATTTATCGTGCTCGAAGAGTAGGGACTAATTTTCGTCCATATCCTTCGCATACGAGCTCTATTATTGACATTCTTTATATCCACACGTTGGTATTTACGAGTACTACAACTTTCATTTAGATCCCGTTGGCTAATTCTTACTATATCTCAGTTTTACAAAACTGTATTGAGTTCGTCGCTCTCGAAGAGTAGGGACTAAGTTTCGTCTATATCTTTGGCATACGAGCGCCGTTTTCGACTGTCTTTTTATCGTTAAAATCCTATTAATGTGATATTCAATTATCGTTTAGACTATTTTGGTTAAAAATCGACCGATCTAAAATTCGAATTTTGGGCTGTGTACTACTATGCTAAATCTTAGAAAAATCATAACTTCCTCATACGAAGTCAGATTTGGACGTTCTTTTTATGCACACTCTCGGTTTAGCATATACTACGACTTTTGTTTAGATCACTAAGGCGAAAAATTATTTTATCATAAATTCGCTTTTTACGATTCCCGGTGTCGTGCCGGTTTTGCTGTAAAACTTTTATGGGTCATTACTTCTTCGTTATAACTCGGATTACGACGTTCTTTATATGTACGGAAACCTTGTGTAATACTATAACTTCGTTAAGATTACTCCTTCTAAATAATCTTCCATCAAAAAGTCATTTTTGACGCTCATTGTCTCTAAATTGGCTAGCACGAATCTGCGGGAGTTACACAAAGGTATCGAAGGCACTTGCAAATGTGGAAAAAGTTCAAAGAAATCTATGAAGGCTGACCAACCTAAGCCTTATACTGTGCCAGTGGAAAAAGAGGTAACAGAGACTAATCAAGATCCTATTTCAAAAACCAATGAAGGTCCTAAAAAGGAAGTGGTTCCTTCGAAGACAAGAGTTCTTAAAAGAACTAAGAAGCCTGCAAACAGGCCTCATTATTCACCAGAAAGTCCTATTGTTGACGAAATTCATGAGAAGTCTCTTTCTTCACAAAAGGAAGATTCAGTGTCAAAAATCAAGAAGATTTGCAAGTCCCAACTCAATCGCAGGGGTGTTATCATTCTTGAAATTCCTGATCCTGTTTCTCTTGCTTCTAAGAAACAAAAAGCACATGCAATGGTAAAGAAGATCAAAAAGAAGAAGAAGTAATTAGAAGATCCTTAGGATGAGGTGGTTCAGGAGACTGATTTCAAAGATGATAGTAATCAATCTCCTATTCGAAATGAAGACATTGGCTTTGAATCACCTCAATGGGACTCTCCAGTCACAACTACTACTTTGGGTGATTCTTCAACAATTTCCATCCCTGAGCATACCATTGTCCTACCACCCGAATTTTCGATGGCTGAATCTGTTTCGGAGGAGGTTCAAACTTCAAGGATCAATGTGAACATATCTAATATGGACACAAATATCAACATTGGTGATGGGATGTCGACTTTTGAAGCTCAAGGTAACCCTACTATTGCAACTTCATTTGTTTCAATGTCACTTGTTCTTTCATCCACAATTGAAACCACACTTATTGACACATCTAATTCCTTACCATCATTTCAATCACCCATTCCTACTTCGTTACCTACTTCCACAATATCACCTACTTACAACAACATTCTAAATCAACCTGTTACTTGTCTCTTCCCTTCTCAGTCAACCGAAGGTCAAAAATCAATTCCATGGGTTGCTCAAGATGAAGATGATATCATGGTATCATTTGCTGACATTCAGTTCGACCTCAAGGAGGAGAATATTCCAGATCATATGCTGATGTCTGGAAATTAGTTTAAAATCTTAAATCAAAAACTGAATTATTTATTACAGATTCAGGCTGATACTGGGAGTCGCAATACGGTGTCTGGGATTGAGGTTGATGTGTTGTTGAAATCTTAAGAACATAGATTGAAGCAAGCTATGGAACCTATTGAAACAAAGCATGAAGATCGTATGAAACGACATGTTGACAATTTTCAATATGAAGTTAAAGAATGACATGAAGTAGCTAAAGAACGACATATTTTTTTTTTGTTGAAGTGGTCAAGAAAGTACAAGAATCTATAAATTTGAAAGTGGAGTCCCTCAAGTTTGAAATGTCGAAGGAGTTGGCTAAGCTTGAACAAAATTATTTTTTCTCTTCATAACTTGATGTTTAGGCTATCTAAAAACTTATTGAAAACTTCACTTCATTCTAGACCAAGGATTTGCAAGTGTATACAAAGATGGATGAATTCCTAGCAAGCTTCAAGGAGTCAATTTTGAAGTTTGATACTTCTCCCAAATCTTCTGTTTCTTAGGAGTCTTTGTCAAAAAATTTTCTTCTTTGGAGTCAAATCTGAAAGCCGAACTTGCTCCTCTTCTAAATCTTGTGAATCTAATGCCAATATATGCCCACCTGTTAAAACGGGGGTGCAATGGGGAGAAAAGGGGGTTGGTTCATCGAAAGATCATGATCAAGGAAAGGTGGTTGGGAAGGTTATAAGCACACAAATTCCAACATCACTTCCTACATCTTTGTAAACAACCTCAACAACAATGACTTCAAAGCCGCTGACCAAAGGCATAGCCATTGTTTCCTCTGCCGGGGGTTCGAGTTCAAAGCCACCACCTTGGAATCAAGCTAAAGGTTATAGAGGGAAGGGTATTGTGAAATACTTGACAGAGAAGGAGAAAAAGAAGAATGTCGAGAAAGAAATAGAAAGACAAAGACAAACTAACAAAATCTTGAGGCAAAGGCAAGGTGATCCTCCAGGTCTTGAGAAAGGAGATCCAACAAAGCAATACTATTACGAAACAGTTGAACAAAGTGTTTCTTTGGGTAATATGTATGATTTTGAGTAGATTCCGAATAAAAGTTATGAGATTGAAAACACGAATTTCAATTAGCTGGATTTTCTCGTCAAGCATATGATATTTTTCTCAGCTTAGTTTTAGTTGGTGGACAAGTTTGAGGAAAAGGATGAATAAAAGAAGCTTAAATTGAGATTTCATGTTGTTCCTAGTAAGGAGGAGGAAGTCTGGTCCTTGGTAAAAATTGTTAAATTTTTGAGTGTTTCCAAGGATAAGCTGTTTGAAGGGTTGTTGCAGAACATTCGTTATCATGTGGTTTGGGCTAATAATGTTGCATGTGACTTTTCAGTAGCATATTTTCCTCTGATGAATCTTAATGATCTCATATGTGTTGCAAAGATCTTGAGTGGTGTTGATGTGTTGAAAGTTCAAGAAAATAGCAAAGAAGATTTCTTGATAAGTTTTGCTCATATCAAGCTATTCACAGACAATTACTAGATTGTATAGATATAACTGATATGGAGCTTGCTTTAGCAATGGGAATGCAAGTGACAATGTTGTAGTGGTGTTGATTATGATGACATATTCATAATTGATAAGATCTAGTGAACCATTGTTAGAATCATGAACACAAGGAGTAAAGAAATCGGTTTTAAGCTCTCATTAGATCTAGAAAGAAAATACAAAGTGGGTCTTGTACAATTCTCTCTCTAGCCTAACTTTCAAAATGAAAATTACATAAATGAGTGTCACTCACTTCCTATTTATAGGAAAGACAACTCATTACATAATACAAGAAGGTAAGCACAAATAACATCCAAGCGTGACTTTACACCATAACATTCTACCCCTCAAAGTTAGGATTGGATGTGCCAGCTTCAGTATTGAACGAGCTCGTGTGATCAAGACTAACTCCCCTTGAAGTAATATTGGTCTTCAATTCCGCAAATGAATACCCAAGAAGCTTCGAATACCCACTCTTCATTCTCCTCCTTTTTATAATAAAAAAATGATTATAAAACCCATTAAGGTTGAGAAGTACCTGAGGAATAATCCTCACAAATCCCCCTTAATGTGTGCTAAATATGAAACTACGGAAAACTTGCATGGAAAAATAATCACGAAAAAGCCACGAAAATTTTATGAAATTTTTTGACTTTTGGGTGAGAGTTGTAAGAATTTCGAAAATCCGGGTAAAAACTGCCAATATCAGAATTCTACAGGGACCCATTGCACCCAAAACAGCCTAAGATGCGAAACTTTACCCCAAATGCGAAACTGGGCATAAAGTGACATTCATATTAACTGCAGGGGCCTGAATTGTAAATTAAACCATTTCTCAGAATTTTTAGTCCCATTTCTAAGTTGGGTAGTTTCTGCCAACATTTCGAAACTACGAGGACTTAATGCAAACTTCATCATGCTTCAGAAACTTTTTACATTTATAAGAATTTGGACCTTTTCTGCCATTTCGTTAAAAGAGCAAGGGTGTAATTAAAAAATATTTATTTTCTTCTTCACTTCGTTATACAGAAGGCAAATAGGAAGATTTGACTAAGAAAAGTCAAAATCAAAACACCCATCTAACGAACCATCCACCATCGAATTTCATACCCAAGGCTTCGATACATCAATTGACTCCAACCCTTCGCTTTTCATCGCATGTCTTCGTGGAACACCCTATTTATTTAATAAATAAATAAACAAATAAAATGAATAATAATGGCCGTAAAACCCTGATATGTATTTTATATTATTTTAATTTAGTTCTAAGGTGATAGTATGTTGATAGGGGTGTTTGTTATCGGGACTCCAATGTATTAAAATATGGAAATGCGGGTTAAAATGTAACTTCTTGACCAATTATGAATAGAATTCTGATGCTAGAGGCTGATTGGCAATTTCTTTGGACTTGTGTTGAAAGGATTTTACGATTCAGGGGGTAGAGTGTAAATATTGGACTATAATTGAAAAGATTAGAGATGGGAGGGGCGGGAAGTGTCAATCCTCATGAAGTCTATATGGGACACGGGTATTAAACCTGTTACCTTCTCCATGCTCATAACCCTAAACCATAATAGATGTGCAGCCGTCACCCTCAAACCTTATGCCTCCCACCACCAGCTACCACCCTATTCTCTCTTGCTTCTTCGACCAGCCGTGCCACCATCTCTGGCTGATAGAGGTGTTGTTGCCGCCATGCCGCTACTGTATCGCATCTGCGTGTCTTATTCTTCTTCTTCCGCCATGTTCCGCCGACAAATCTGTGAACCGCAAAGACCAGCGACTTGCTACTCCTGTGGACCGGTCGGACTGTCGTGCCCTCCTGCGCTTTCTTCTACCACCGCACTGTCATCGTAACTGTTGCGGCTGGTGTTCTCCATCCGCCTTGCGCCACCACGAGTGTGGCTGAAGTCGGGGTGCGCTTTAGTGTTGGGCTCGCGACGAACATGTTTGGGTGGTCGTGTATTGCTAGGCCGAGACTCAAGAAACTCGCCACCACCGTGAGGTGGTGGCTGTCATTGCAAATCTCGTCGCCTGCCTCCGTTCCTTCCACTTTCCGACGTCAATGCCATTGTGAAGCAGCTGCCGACGCCGCCGTGAGCCACCATGTAGGTGGCTGGACCCTTGAACAAATTGGAATCTACCGTGTGTGTGTATTTTAGTGAGTGTGTGAGTGTGTAAAGTTGGTATTGTGCATTGTAACTTTGTAACCGGTGATTAGAGTAATGAAAAGAAACCCTAACCACCACCGTGAGGTGGTAGCTGCCGCCTCCTATCGCCACCGGCCACCGTGTCGGGTGGCGATGTGCCTAGTTTGTATCGTGACTCGTTTGGGATGTGTGGACGAAGGGTCTAAAATCCTAATGGCCCTCATAAAATCTAATGGGCCCAATAAACTCCTAATGGACCTAAAAGCCCAAACATGTGACTAATGGGCCTAATGGACCTTGATTGATCAAAACACCTAGCTATTGGGTTTATTGGGCTAAGATGAGGTTGAAAACCCTAATTAGGATTTGAAAACCCTAACATTGGATTTATGGGCCTTGGACTTATTGGGACCCACATTTGGGCCATTATAATGGGAATAATTTATAAAGCCCAATCACATCATATGATTTATTTAGAAGAGTGATGGACTTAATGGATTAAGTCCTTAATGGGTTAAGTGAGAAACACTTAACCCTAGTTGTCATTTTATGTGAAACCCTAATTTTGGGAATTTGATTGGGACCCGCGCTTGAATTATTCACTAAACTTAACATATTAATTAATAATCATTTGCAATCAACCTAATGCAATATTGGACTTGATGGATTAAGTCCTTAATGGGTTACGTAGGAACACTTAAACGTAATCATCATTTCATGTAAGAAACCCTAATTTTTAATTAGGCCTTGAGTTGGGCCTTTCTATTGGGCTTTGGTGATTAGGACAATATTAGGCCATCCAAGAACAATCAAATGGACTAGAATAATTTAATGGGCTTAAGGGTAAGGCCCATGTAGGGGGTTTGGGCCGAATTTGAAAAATTAGGCCATAGATGGGCTATAGTTTGGGCCTTAATGATTATATGATATTGGGCCATTAGAATGTCAATTGTTGGACTGGAATAAATGGTTGGGCCTTAGAATGAGACCATGTGAAGGTTTGGGCCCAATTTGGAAAATTAGGCCATATGTTCGGCCTTGAGCCATAGTTGGACTTTTGGGCCTTTGGTTTGGGCCTTGGGCTTGAATCAAGCCAAGTTAGGGGTAGAGTAGTCTTTTACCCCCAAGCATGGACTTATGGTTATGTACTGGAACCCAATTATTAATTGGGTGTTATTTTGATGTTGACAGTTTGAGAACCTGTCATCCAGCAGCTGGGGTTGGGTCTGCGAGACTTCAGCAGTGTGGGGTAAGTTACCTTCCAGTAGAAATGGGTCTAAGGCCACAATGTCGGCCCATTAGTAGGAGTTGTTTGATAGATGATTGTCTTTGTGATAATTATCTAGGTTATCTACTATCTGATATGTTTTATGTGCTAGCATGATATGACGTTATGTGATAGTGGTAGTAGGGGGAATAGTCCCCGGTTACCGGTCGATGGGGCCAAAGGGGTAGTCTAGTACCCAACTATGCTAGACAATATGTTTATGTTATGTAATGTTATTATGTGGTAGTGGTAGGGGTGAAATAGTCCCCGTAACCGGTTGAGATACACCGAAGGGTAGGCCGGGCACCCAGATATGCCTGGCAGTGGGGTAGGTTGAGCACCCCGGTATGCTCAACAGGGTAAGTCGGGCACCCAGATATGCCTGACAGGGTAGGCTGGGCACCTAGATATGCCCGACAGTATGTGATTTGTATGGTATGTGGTATGATGGGGGAACTCACTAAGATTTGTGCTTATGGTTTTCAGTTTTGGTTTCAGGTACTTCGTTTTCAAAGGAAAGGAGCCGGTCTGATCGCAACGCATCACACTATATTTTCGCACATGAGATCTTGGGGATGACACTCTGATATTGTTTTATGATAACATCTTTTGATTATTTCTACTTTGGTTTTTGAAATGAGATATTATTATGGATGTTTTATTACTTATGGTTTTATAATAACTTATTTAAAAATGAAATTTTTGGCCTGTATTTTTGGGATGTTACAAGTTGGTATTAGAGCCTTGGTTTGAGGGATTCGGGCACACTCTCGGTGAGACTTGGTTTGAAAAGAACAAAGTGTGTGATGCGTGCACTCAACCGAGCTCAAGTAAGTTTTCCCCAAGATACCCATACATGTTATGATATGTTATGTTATGATATGATTATGAAAACTGTATGCTAGGTTAGGGCTGAGGATCTAGGAGGATGACTTATATGCCTATTGTATGTGATTGTAGAGTTGCATGCTAGTACTGATTGGTCAGTGATAGTATAGCTTGTTTAGGTTATGCCTGATTGTATGAGCCTTGGAATTGCATGTACAGATTCCTGATTAGAGCATATAATGATTTGATTGGAATATGATGGTTAGATTTTCCAATGTCTAAATGTTGTTTGCTTTGTGCTTTGTGGGACTTCTAGTAATGTGAGCTAACTACTTAGTGAATATGCTAAGTCACATGTGGCACATGCTTGATAATCTCAAAGTGATAGATTTGACCCTATTACACAACTCTTGATTGAGTCCAACCGTTCAAGGGATGAGTCTTTTAATCAAAGGATTATCTAATCTCTGTTGCATGTGGCTATATTCATGAGGTAGCTAGTTGACATTGCTAGGAATCTTTCAGCAGCTAAGGACTGGGTGAGTTCGGGAACCTAGGAAAGCCTAGGCTATGTTTCAGTGGGTTAGTAGTGAGGCTCTGTGAGACTTGGGTGTACCAGTTTGAGGAAGTGACTTGGAGGATTCGAGAGGATTACTGAGGAAAATATGGATAGGTGTGGAAGGTAGTATTGGGCCCATACTACTGAAAGCACAAGATCCATACTCAAATCGGTGAGAGTCTTGGAGAATCTGAGAAGCTTCGTGGAGAAGTTTGTGACCCGGTTTGGGGATAGAGGATGTTTCAGTTGTTGCAGCTTAGCCATTGGCAAGCGAGCTACTGAGCGTGACAGGGTGCTGGACCCTGAAGGATATGATTTCCAAGAGGTTACAGATGCGAGATCAATTTGGAGCACTTTGAGAAGAGAGGTTCGTTCCAGGTGTGTATAGTAGAGGATCCCAGGAAGAGACCCAAGACTTCTGATCATCGGGTGAAAGGACAACAAGGCCGGAGTCAGTGCAGCACATACAAGAAAGTGCACAAGGGAGTTGGTCACTCTAAGGGTTAGGCTGCTACAGGTGTGGCAGGGTTGATCATGTCAGCTGAAGGTGATCAGTATTCCTCCAGATATTGTGTGTATGTCATATTCTTCTGCTAATAGATGAATGTTGGGGATACGTATCGCTGTGTGATTGTGAGTAAATTTGGATAAGTCAGATCTCGAGTCGGTTTTCTGCCAGTGTATGGGTTATCAAGGATCATATATGCCATCCTACATGCCAAAAGGTCCTTGATGAACCTGCAGAGGGACGTATCTTGTGGAGTGGGTTCCGCGTGGACCGTTACATTTCGGATCTTTGTCGGGATCTATGCAGGAGTGTTATTCAGAGGATACTTGGTCAAGGTTAGAGCGATAGTTCTTCAGTGAAGTCAGCGTTCAGTGGTTCTATCATGGTTCAGATGTGGTCGACAATGGTCTATGGATGAACTTTGGAGTTCAAGGCACTACTGTTCCTAGGAAAGGACTGGTAGCATGAAGACGATGATGTCACTTATGGGTGATAGATGCATAAGTGGTTGGTCATTGGATGTTCAAGAGAATTGTATTTTCGCAGGGGCTGTGTTCGGTTAGAGTTCAGTGGTGCTGCAAGATTGGAAGTGGGAATGAGGATTTGTCAGCCAGGGTGAAGATTAAGGCCTTCAGTTGACAACATGGTAGATAGAAGAAGGTGTGAGACTGGACCAAATTTCAAGAGTACTCTTCAAGATTTCAGAGGATGGGCCGATCTTAAGGTTTGACCGGTGATTAATCGATAGCATTGGTAAGCATAGGTTGTCATCAGTGGGATATTAGAAAGCGAGAAGGATAAGAAATCCTTCAATTCTTGCATGCCGTGAAGACTTAGTCAAATCTAAGTAGGGGAGAGGCTTTTTGTAAAGTTTTCCAAATATGAGTTCTGGTTGCGCGAGGTGCAATCTCTTGGGCACCTTGTCAACCAGAAGGGTATTCTGGTCGATCCGGCCAAGATACAGGCCGTGATGCGATGCGAGATTCCGAGGTCTCCATCCGAGATTCGGATTTTCCTAGGTCTAGCGGGTTATTACCGAAGAGTTATATGGGATTTCTCTGAGATTTAGGTTCCTTTGATATGACTTACCAAGAAGTCGGTGGTTATTTCCTGGGGGCTTGAGCAGCAGATAGCATTCGAGACTCTCAGACTGCAGGTTTCGGGAACCAGGGTCGAGCTCCAGTTAGGACTCAAGTTCAGTTGTGTGGTAGGTCGAGTGCATGTTCGACCAGTATGGAAAGTGTTGTAAGACTGCGGGTGTAGCCATAGCATTCACAAGCAGCCAGATAGTGTTAGGGTGTTGTAAGTCTGCAGGTGTAGCCGTAGCATTCACTAGAATTCAGATAGTATTAGAGTGTTATAAGTCTGCGGGTGTAGCCGTAGCATTCACTAGTAGTCGGATATTGCTAGAGTGTTGTAAGATTGCGGTTGTAGCTGTAGCATTTACTAGGTTGGTAGATAGCATGGGAGTGTTGTTAGATCGCGGGAGGAACAATAGTACCCACCAGTTCGGGTGAAGCAGTGAGGATATGGAAATCCGCGGATTGGTTTATGGATTTCCCCCAGAGGGATTAGATCTGGGTAAGCCAGTGATAAGACTATAGGAACGCCATAACAGTTTTGAGATCAACGAAGCAATGGACTACTTAAGGACGTGTGAGATAAGGCTACCATTGGTAAGGTAGCAATCACTTTTAGTCTTGGATTCGATAATGACAGAATTCGACACATGGACCCGATCGGTTAGATCGGAAAGTTGTTAGAGTCACAGTGACATGATAACTAGTGGTAACTAGTTCCAGAGATGGATTTAGTTCAGGAGTCGTGTGAGACGACTAAGTGGGGGTCCTCTGGCTTCAGAGCTGGACCGGAACCCGGTACTTCAGATGAGTGACGGACGAATTAAGACGACACAAGTATCGGTAGATTCTAGAAAGCAGCCAGGTGGCAACATACTGCTTTAGATAGTTCAGTGTTCGGACAGGTTTAGCGTTTGGGCAGTGCGAGTATTTGTGTTTTAGGTTGCAAATACAGACAAAATACCTAGTTGATTGGGAAGTGACAAGTCACTCACAGCGGGATCAACTGAGCCTTGACCAAGTATAAGTGATATGTAGAGATAATTAGGTTTGTGATCTTGTTTTATAGTGGGAACCTCGAGCTATTAGAAGTTAAGGGATAAACGGACTGGGTTCAACGATAATGATTCAGTATGAGTGGTCTATCAAGGATTTAGACCATCTCGAGACAACAAATTTCAGACGGAGTAGACGTGATCTTGTTGCGAGGAGTTCGTGCACCTACGGATTTTAGGGCTTTGCGAAGATTGGTTACAACTACCCTGAGAAGGCTAGGATGTGTCCAAGATGGTGACCATATTACTAGAGTGGTTGGGTGTGTAAGGAAGGATAAGGAATGATTTCGAGGACGAAATTTAATTTAAGTGGGGGAGAGTTGTAACACCCTGTTTATTTAATAAATAAATAAACAAATAAAAGGAATAATAATGGCCGTAAAACCCCGATATGTATTTTATATTATTTTAATTTATCTCTAAGGTGATAGTATGTTGATAGGAGTGTTTGTTATCGGGACTCAAATGTATTAAAATCTGGAATTGGGGGTTAAAATGTAACTTTCGGACCAATTATGAATATAATTATGATGCTAGGGGTTGATTGGCAATTTCTTTGGACTTGTGTTGAAAGGAATTTTAGAATCAGGGGGCTAGAGTGTAAATATTGGACTATAATTGAAAAGATTAGAGATGGGAGGGGCGGGAAGTGTCAATCCTCGCGAAGTTTGTATGGGACACGAGTATTAAACCCGTTACCTTCTCCATGCTCATAACCCTAAACCCTAACCGTTGTGCATCCGTCACCCTCCAACCTTATGCCTACCACCACCGGCCGCCACCCTATTCTCTATTGCTTCTCTAACCAGCCGAACCACCATCTCCAGCCGATAGAGATGTTGTTGTCGTCGTGCCACTTCTGTGTCGCCTCTCTGTGTCTTCTTCTTCTTCTTCTTCTTCTTCTTCTTCTTCTTCTGCCATGTTCCGTCGACAAAGCTGTGAACTGCAAAGATCGGCGACCTGCTGTTCCATGGACCGGTCGGTCTGTCGTGTCCTCCTCCGTCTTCTTTTGACATCGCACTGTCGTCGTAGCAGGGCAGCTTTTGCGGCTGGTGTTCTCCATCTGCCTTGCGCCACCACGAGTGTGGCTGAGGTCGGGGTGTGCTTTAGTGTTAGGCTTGCGACGAACATGTTCGGGTGGTCGTGTGTTGCTAGGCCGAGACTCAAGAAACTCGTCACCACCGTGAGGTGGTGGCTGTCATTGCAAATTCCGCCGCCTGCCGCCGTTCCTTCCACTTTCTGAAGTCAATGCCATCGTGAAGTAGCTGCTGTCACCACCGTGAGCCACCAAGTAGGTGGCTGGACCCTTGAACAAATTGTAATCAGCCGTGTATGTGTATTTTAGTGAGTGTGTGAAGTTGGTATTTTGCATTGTAACTTTGTAACTGGTGATTAGAATCATGAAATGAAACCCTAACCACCACCGTGAGGTGGTGGCTTCCGCCTCCTGTTGCCACCGGCCACCGTGTCGGGTGGCAATGTGCTTAGTTTGTATCGTGATTCATTTGGGATGTTTGGACAAAGGGACTAAAACCCTAATGGGCCTAATAAACCGTAATAGGCCCAATAAATCCCTAATTGACCTAAAAGCCCAAACATATGACTAACGGGCCTAGTGAAACCCTAATGGGCCTAATGGACCTTAATTGATCAAAAGACCTAGCTATTGAGCTTATTGGGCTAAGATGAGGTTGGAAAACCCTAACATTGGATTTATGGGCATTGGACTTATCAGGACCCACATTTGGGCCATTGTATTGGGAATTGTGTATAAAGCCCAATCACATCATATGATTTATTTAGAAGAGTGGTGGACTTAATGTTGGATTAGTTGTCTAAGCCCATAACTATTATTGGTATGTATTTGACCCGAGAGTAGCATGGTCCATTTGGGTTGCACTTCACCGGAACAATTTGTATGGATAGTCTTTTGATAATAGTATAGTTATGATTTATTAATATATTGTAAGTTCTAATATATTAATATGAAATCATATTATTTAATTAGTATTGATCAACAATTAATTTAGAATTAATTTAGTGATCAAAAGGAACTAATTAAATATGGACTCTTATATATATATATATATATATATATATATATATATATATATATATATATATATATATATAGTATGGGCAAAGTTCATTTAGGTTGGGCTAAGCTTGCATGGACAGTCCATGCAGTTTTTAACCCATGGATCCTATGGAAATGAAAGGTCATGGGTATTAGGGTTTACATGGATGAAGCCCTAATCCTCCATACTATATAAAGAGGTCCTTGGCACATGAAATGGCACTAGTGCGTGAGCAAACAAGTGTGGGCTAATTTCTAGTGTCCTTACTATTCTCTCAAGTTTTCCAAGGAGTTTTTGGTGATTTGTGATTGCACTTGAGGCTTCCACAATATTTGGGCTAAGCTCTTAAAGTTCAAGACTTCAAGCTACATAAAAAGGTACGTTATCTAACTAGGCTTTTGTAGTATAGTTGCTTCATATTATGCTAGTTAGGATAAAATCTTGAAATATTGAATATTTGCATGTATAATAGAGAAAACATAAATCCAAGGTTTATAGGGTTGCATGTACACCATAGAAGTGTTAGAATGCTCAAAACCCATCAGTGGTATCATAGCCTAGGCTTGTTTTCACTTATACTTGATGCTATTTGCAAGAAAAATCGTTTTTTGGAATCTGCCAATTTACCACGAGGTGGTAAAATTTACAACGAGGTGGTGACTGTTCAGTGAAACAAAAAAAATTCCTTTTTTTGGCCTCTTTTGGATTAGATTCATTACCACAAAGTGTTTTTGTTCATAAAACTTGATTTTGATGTTATGGTAATGTTTATTCTCATCCAAATAAATGATAATTGTCAAAGTTTCAAGACTTGTTTTAGTTTATGTGATTAGCTAAGTTCTTGAAAATTGTTGATATGAATTATCTTCACTTATGAGTTTGATCTTGTTCATAGAAAAATTACTTGATTATTGTGTTAATTGGTAATTTGATGATAATGGTTTTTATGAACTCCATAACTTGTCCTCAAGTTATGGAAAATGAAGAGTTTTTTCTTTTAAAGTGTCATTAAAAGTCATAGGTTATGAAAATGGAAGAGTCTCTAATTTTAATGTCATCATAAAATGTTTTTTATGTCTTCCATAACTTGTCCTCAGGTTATGGAACTTGAAAAGTTTTTCATAAAAAAGCATATTAAACTCATAAGTTATGAAAATCCAAAAGTTTTTGAATAGTTCAAGACTTTCCCTCAAGTTTTGGAATTTGTAAAGTCTCACACACACTTTAATTCCAAACCTAGAGTTTTAAAAGTTAAAATTCAACCCTTTTACTTTATAGTATTATAAGCTAATAATATATACACGTATAAGATCAAGTCAGTTTTACCGTTAGTAGGCCTCATTCACGAAGCCAGACTATAAGGGGGTATAAGGTTACTGCCTATAAAATGGTAGTTTAACGACTGTCCACTCTCACTTGTTGCTTCCTTGACTGGTGGAGGGTCGTTAGCCGAACGGGTAGGACAAGGACTATAATTTTCATTATAAGTATAATGATAAATATAAAGTTACTAAACCTTTTATAAATTCC
This sequence comes from Lactuca sativa, assembly GCF_002870075.4. NCBI lineage: Eukaryota > Viridiplantae > Streptophyta > Magnoliopsida > Asterales > Asteraceae > Lactuca > Lactuca sativa. The sequence goes on from NC_056629.2 coordinate 73,885,352, forward strand.
CAATCTAATTAGTTACTTTAGGAAAATGTGAATATGGTGCTAACCCCTAAAATTACACTTTGCACTTTGCTTAAGTCGTTAGAGGAGCGTGTGTTTATAACTGGCACACTAACCTAGATTTAACAAGGTAGGCAAAGGGTAACTTAATGTTTATCATAGGATCGATGGAGCGCGTGTGGTTAACTGGCACATCGATTAAGTGATAAATATTAAGGGTACCAAGTATATTTGCATGGTTATTCACACCTTGTTTTGTCATCCTCGTCATCCCAGTCACAAAACTTGAGAGGGCACAATCGAGATTGAAACATGCCATTGAAAAGTTCAAAGAATCTCAAAAGATCTAGGAGTTTCAAATCCAATTAAAACCTAATAAATTATTTCGTTTTTCATGGTGGAAATTGGTGAATCGTCATTCGCCTACCTTCAAATATTGTATGGCTTGGATTACGCCATCCCACTTCAAAGCTATAAAATATTGTGTTGGGTCCTAGCCTTAATATTTCATATTGGGTGTTATATTAAGGACCTTAAATCAACTAAGTTGAATTTCTCCCAGAGTAGATGTCCGGTTCAGACAACTATGATCTTCCCAAATCTCTTGGACCAAGCTTTCCTAATGAAGATGATGTCCTGGAAATCATTCTTCCTCCACCTCCTCCAATTATTCTCCCTAACCCACAAGTTTAAGGTCACTCAAGCCTTATTGGCGAGTAAGGTCTATGTGTGTTCACATCTTGGAGATGAAGTCACATATTGACAAGCCGGGAGAGTTGGGTGTCAAAGTATTGAGGAAGTTGAATGTTCACTGAGTCTTCAATCACTTCCTAAGTCACATAGTGAGTTCTTAAGGACTACTATGTAATAGACTATGACATGACCCTTAATGATCTTATCTATTTACTTGGTGCTGCAGAATCGGCAATGATTTGGAACACTGGTAAAGAAAATTTGATTAGAAGATCAACTTCCCAAGCTACGATGGACATTGTCATTGGTAACATTGGATATCCAGAAAAGCTTTCTCTTCCTAATGGAAAGGGATCGGCCATAGTCAACTCGGTTGGCCAAATGGTAAAGAGAAAGGATAAGTCTGAGATAGTCATGTGTACCATTCCTAATGGGTCTGTATGTTTCTATTGCCAAAGGAATGTGCATTGCTTGCGAAGCTGCCCTAACTACCTGAAACATCTGAGAGAAGGTCAAGTCAAAAAAGTTTGACTCTACTTCAGGTAAGTCCACTATCTAACTCTCTTAAGTTCCTATTTGAAGATTCTTAATACATTTTGATGTATGGCAGGATCAAGCAAAGGGAAGGAAACTTAAAGGAAGAGTATGCTGAATCTGATCGCGAAGATGAATTTCAATCGCATGGTTCGAAGATCTGATTCTTGAGCTACTAGTTAGGAGTTATGATAGATTGCTAGAAAATATGTAATAGCATAGTTTTCATTTAAATTTTCGTTGTAAGTAAAAAAAATTTCCGCATTTTATTAATAAATAAAATTTTGTTTTATTTTATTTTATATCTCCTTGCAATGACATTTATGAAAATTGATGTTTGTATGTTTCTGAAATATTCGAAATATGAATTTGATTCTTTCATTTGTGGTAATGTCTAAATTTACCAAATAAGTAAAGATTCTCATCACCCAAGTTTTTAATTGGACCGAAACTTGGAATAATGCAAGTTGTATAGTATGATGAATGAGTGTTGTCATCTTTGGAAAATTAAGACTAATTCCTTGTTCACATGTATATGTGAGTCAAGTGAAGGACTAATGGATCGAGTACACATTCGTTTGTACTGGTCAAGTGTACCACAAAAGATCGATAAGACTATTCGTCATGGTTTACTAAAGTTTAGTAAATATGGTTATACTTAACAGTTTATGTATAATTCCGAAACATTGGAAAAGTTTCGATGTATGGCAGAACGAATGGAAAGAATCAAATTAGGCAGAAAGATAAAAGTTTCTCAAATTTGAAAAGATGGGAGAGTACTTTAGTATCATGTTTTGTGATCATCTTAATGATTAAGAAACCATATCACAATTGGTCTTCTAAGGACATCTTAGTGCATTCCTATGGCTAAGGAGAGGAATCGTGAATTGTTGAAATGGTTAAATCAAGAAGATGAGTCATACTTCGTTCCAAAACAAGTCTTAGAGTCATACTTCAAGATTGTAATTTGATTGACACATCTTAAAGAAGGTTTATGAGCACTTGTCAAATGTAAGAGTAAAATGTGTCCTACTCTTGTACATTTGAAATTGGTAAGTTGTGATGTTTTGGATAAAACAGAGACCAACTAAGGCCAATTGTGTGAAGTGTTTGTCTTGATAAAGAATCTGCACTATCTCTTGAAGATTTGGCAAAAGAGTCTTATATGTCAAGAGGACAGTGGGAGTCTAAAAGATCCTGAAAGAGTTTGAAGAACTAATCAAGAATAAAACCTATAGTTTATCACTAGCACATGACTTGAGGTTTATAACCTATCGTGTTGACATATTCCTATTTTCGTGCCCATTCCAGTTAAAGTTGGCATTGCATATGAGTTATGAGTGCTCTCAATTGGTTGCATAAGAACTTGGAAGCAATGGCAGGCCCTTGTGTTGCCAGGTGGCAAGAAGTTAAGACTACACAAGTTCAGTCCATAGGAGTTTGGATTTGTCATTAACCGTGTCTTGTGATTATGGATTTGACAAATTCACATGGATAGGAACACATACACCATAAAATCTAAGTGTCATAAGGTTTCTCTCTGATTCATGAAAATAATGGTGAGGAAATGCTTTCACAAATTGATTTTAAGTAGATATAAATTATGATATTTGCATTCTCAAAGTCGTTAGTGGAGCGTGTGTGGTTAACCGGCACACTAACATGGACTTGTGAGGAATGGAAAAGGTCTAAAAAATTGAGACTATGATTACGACATCCCTATTCATAGTTGTGAAACTGTTTAGACACACATGCAAAGCATTTCGTATCAGAAGTATGAACTTTGGTAAGAAAGTCAATAAAGTAGTGATTTCTAGAAATCCAACTGATTTCTGAGTACATGTTAAAGCTAGTGGGAGCATAAGTGTTATGCTGATAATTCTCATGTTAGTAGGAGCATGATAATTATGATAAGTGTTGCAACTTAGCAATGTTAATTATAGAAAACAAAAGTTTCAACTGGAAAAGTTGTTTTGCTATAATTATCGGAGAGGAAATTATACTTCATTTCAAATCTAAAAGCTTAGATCGTGAGATTTTAATCAAATTTAGTCAAGTATATATATGAATGTTATGTTGGAATGGTTCAACATAAGGAAATTCTATATATGGGAACATTATTTGCGTTCTAAAATTCGATTGTCATTACGGCATTCCTTTTCATAATCTGAATTATGAGAGAATGGCAAATAGAAATAGAAATATTAGAGCAAAAGACTGGTCTAGTATCATGTATTTATGTGAGACATCATGAATCGTGTCCCATATGCTTCGGATATAGGATCGATTGCATGTGCTATAATATTCATATATTCTAAGTTTTTCCAAATGCCTAGAGCATTAAGAGGGAAAAAGTACTAGAACTGGATATGACTAATTTGATTAAGCAACTGTCGAGGACAATCTAAGGTTTACCAAAAATTTGTTGCTCAGGGACAGTTGGTGTAAATTTTTGGAGAGGACCATACTGATATATTCTGAAAGACGCAACTCTTGTTCAGAAGTGATAGTCAAAATGAGAATATGGAAATATTCCCGTAGGTGGAAGTTATTCATTAAATATGTGTAAGATTAAGAAACTTAATGCAAGAAGGATGTTTAAAGCAATGTACTTTGAATTTGAGACTTCGTTTCCATGGAGTTGATCTCCATTGGAATACTCTGTAATGACTGTTGACAAGTCTTTCTAACTTTTTGCATAATCATTACAAGAGGATCAATGCATATAAGTTTAAAATCTAACAGATTTTGGTAAATGGCAGGAATTTGGTATTCTTGCATTTGCGGTAAGGATTTGGGACTGTGAAATGAGAATCATTGGAATTATGTTCAATTGATCTATTTCACAAAGTAAAGATCATAGACAAACTTAGTGTGTATACTTGGTGTATGGCATAACTAATGTTTGGGCAAACATAGTGTGCGTACTTGGTGTATGGCATGACTAGTGTTTAGAAAACATAGTGTACATACTTGGAGCATGGGACAACTACTATTTTAATTCAAGTATACAGTTGATAATTTGAAACAGTATGCAATGAATAATGTGTAATCAATGTTGTGATAAATAAAAGGTGTTCTATTTATATTCATAAGTTCTGAGACCATATTGGATTTGATTATTCTTGTGTTTCACTTTGCATGTTTTGACTTCCAGTATAACTAGGTCGTTCTTCCTGAATGACTAAGTTTTTCAAACCATCCATAGTAGATAATACGTTGGAAGTAGGTATTAAGGCAAGACTGTCATGAAGCTGGCTTGTAGATGTCCAAGGTAGTGGACATAGCAAGAGTTGCTACAACATTCATGAGTGCTCATAAGTTCTGAGTATTGGATTAAACCAACGCTCATTTGACTCACATCATGGATTTTATCACGAGTGATCATGAGACGATAATATCTTATATTCTTCAAACCTAGAGATATGAGTTGTTGTCTATGAGTTGGTTATACATTAATTGTATGAAAACGCATTGGTAACTCGATGTTATAAAACGTGCCGTTGATTATGATTCAACAAGTAGTAGAACAAGCATATGAGTCGAAGTTTATCCATTGCTTTTACCCTTGAAGGGATAAAAGCGATATCTGTGGGCCCCTCCATGATTTAGTGATGACACTCCGAAGTGCTTGGCTAAACCTCGACTGATTTGATTTGTTCAATTAGTCGGTCGTCATAAATCGGAAATCAGGAAACAACAAATGGACAGAGAGAATGATTATAATCCATGTATCAGTCCATATGATATCTAGAATGGAGGAATATATGATCCCTTATCTAATGGACAAGTCATTGACTAAGGTCAGAGTTCGAAAGCGGCTTTAAGAGCTACAATTGCTAGTCGGGATCTTGGAGTCATATGCAATAATAGTTTTAGACTTATCCAAGTGGGAGACTGTTGGATTAGATGTCTAAGCCCTTAACTATTATTGGTATGTATTCAACCCGAGAGTAGCATGGTCCATTTGGGTTTCACTTCACTGGAACAATTTGTATGGATAGTCTTTTGAGAATAGTATAGTTATGATTTATTAATATATTATAAGTTCTAATATATTAATATGAAATCATATTATTTAATTAGTATTGATCAAGAATTAATTTAGAATTAATTTAGTGATCAAAAGGAACTAATTAAATATGGACTCTTATATATATAGTATTGGCCAAGTTTATTTAGGTTGGGCTAAGCTTGCATGGATAGTCCATGGAGTTTTTAACCCAAGGATCCTATGGAAATGAAAGGTCATGGGTATTAGGGTTTACATGGATGAAACCCTAATCCTCCATACTATGTAAAGAGGTCCTTAGCACATGAATTGGCACTAGTTTGTGAGCAAACAAGAGTGGGCCAATTTCTAGTGTGGTTACTATTCTCTCAAGTTTTCGAAGGAGTTTTTTGTGATTTGTGATTCCACTTGAGGCTTCCACACTATTAGGGCTAAGCTCTTAAAGTTCAAGACTTCAAGCTACATAAAAAGGTATGTTATTTAACTAGGCTTTTGTAGTATAGTTGCTTCATATTATGCTAGTTAGGATAAAACCTTGGAATATTAAATATTTGCATGTATAATAGAGAAAGCATGGATCCAAGGTTTATAGGGTTTCATGTACACCATAGGAGTGTTAGAATGCTCAAAACCCATTACTTAATGGATTAAGTCCTTAATGGGTTAAGTGAGAAACACTTAACCCTAGTTGTCATTTTATGTGAAACCCTAATTTTGGGAATTTGTTCGGGACCCACACTTCAATTATTCACTAAACATAATATATTAATTAATAGTCATTTGCAGTCAACCAAAAGCAATATTGGACTTGATGGATTAAGTCCTTAATGGGTTAAGTAGGAACACTTAACCCTAATCATCATTTCATGTAAGAAACCATAACTTTTAATTGGGCCTTTCTATTGGGATTTGGTGATTGTGCCAATATTAGGCCATCCAAGAATAATCAAATGAACTAGAATAATTTAATGGGCTTTTGGGTAAGGCCCATGTAGGGGGGATTGGGCCCAATTTGGAAAATCGGGCCATAGTTTGGTCCTTAATGATTATATGATATTGGGCTATTAGAATGTCAATTGTTGGACTGGAATAAATTCTTGGGCCTTAGAATGAGACCATGTAAAGGTTTGGGCCCAATTTGGAAAATTAGGCCATATGTTCGGCCTTGAGCTATAATTGGACTTTTGGGCCTTTGGTTTGGGCCTTGGGCTTGAATCAAGCCAAGTTAGGGGTAGAGTAGTCTTTTACCCCCAAGCATGGACTTATGGTTATGTATTGGAACCCAATTATTAATTGGGAGTTATTTTGATGTTGATAGTTTGGGAACTTGTCATCCAGCAGCTGGGGTTGGGTATGCGAGACTTCAGCAGTGTGAGGTGAGTTACGTTTCAGTAGAAATGGGTCTAAGGCCACAATGTAGGCCCATTAGTAGGATTTGTTTGACCGTTGATTGTCTTTATGATAATTATCTAGGTTTGCTACTATCTGATATGTTTTATGTGCTAGCATGATATGACGTTATGTGATAGTGGTAATAGGGGAATAGTCCTCGGTTTCCGGTCGTTAGGGCCAAAGGGGTAGTCTAGTACCCAACTATGCTAGACAATATGTTTATGTTATGTAATGTTATTATGTGGTAGTGGTAGGGGTGAAATAGTCCCCGTAACCGGTTGAGATAAACCGGAGGGTAGGTCGGTCACCTAGATATGCCTGACAGTGGGATAGGTTGAGCACCCCGATATGCTCAGTAGGGTAGGCCAGGCACCCATATATGCCTAACAGGGTAGGCTGGGCACCTATATATGCCCAACAGTATGTGATTTGTATGGTATGTGGTATGATGGGGCAACTCACTAAGCTTTGTGCTTATGGTTTTCAGTTTTGGTTTCAGGTACTTCGTTTTCAAAGGAAAGGAGTCGGTCTGATCGCAATGCATCACACTATATTTCCGCACATGAGATTTGGGGATTACACTCTGATATTGTTTTATGATAACATGTTTTGATTATTTCTACTTTGGTTTTTGACATGAGATATTATTATGGATGTTTTATTACTTATGGTTTTATAATAACTTATTTAAAAATGAAATTTTGGCCTTTATTTTTGGGATTTTACACTTCTCTTTTATGTAAGCAAACAAATTCTTTGCTTTCAATCACTCATTCTTCTCATTCGAATTCCAATACTCAACTCCAAAGATTCGCTAACAAAGCGTGTACAGTTCCTTGATAACGAATCAAAACGACCCTTCGAAAACAAAAAAATCAATCCTTCGAAATCTGACAGCAACAATAAATATTGATCACTGATTCCAAGTCAAACCTTCAAAACTCCCTCAATAATCATTGACATCAGTCCTTCGAACATCACACAACGGACCGCGTCTTCGAAATCAACCCTTCCAAGTCGATCTCAATGCCAACCCTTTGATTATCAAACCTTCACAATTTATATAATTTCTAGATCATATTCATTTCCAATGCATTCAACTCCAAATCACGATCATGACCACAAAAAAAAAATGAACCTCATTTTTGACTTTGTAAAAAGCTTTGACTTTTTCAATATCATCAACACTGATAATCAAAATCGAACTCATTCTTCTCAATCAATCCCAAACCTTCGATAAATTTCGATTCAAAACTAATCCACTTGAATTGACATAGATTCCCACAAATAATCAAAGTCGAATTTGACTTTGACTCCAAGTACAATCGATCTGAACTCCAATCAGCTAACATGTTCGATCCCAAGTTCATTCGATTCCCAAAAAAAGACATTCGACTATTGACTCTTCAAACAAATAAAGCATTATTCCAATTGATTTTTCAGATTAAACAAAGTAATTCAAAAAATTCTTTCATGTTCTTCATCTGTTCTTGAACATTCATCAGGAAGAATCATAAGAACCAAAAATTGATACTTTATTTGTTCGTAAACTGCAACTGAAGACAAAATCGATTTTAAAAATTGATGTTATATGAAGTTTACCATTCGTGAATCAATCTTTTGTGAGTAACTTTTGGCTTGATATAAAAATCGATGTAAATGATTTAAAGTGATATATAGGTTAAAGTGATATATAGGCTTCTAACTCAGAGGAACAGTAAAGGATTTTAGGTTGGGATCGATGTGATCAAAGAACAGTAACAACATGAAATTTGGTCTCTATAGATGGATTGGTGAACAATGGATTTCAAAAGATTTTAATTTTGATTTTGGGTTAAATAAAAAACGATTGGGCTAGTTTTGGATTTTAATTTGGTTTGGGCTTGATCTATTGAAAGAAAATAAATTGGATCTACAATTTCGCTTGAAACAAAATTTATCCAACCAAAAAAAATCGATCAAAAATGAAAAATGCAAACGCACGAATCAAAATTGTGAACGTTTTGGAATCCATTTGAGAATTTGAGATACCTTTTTTTGACGATCCGGGTTCCATTTTCAATGAACGAATCAAATTTTGATGATCTTGGTTCTTTTGTTGGAATGAGAAAATCTCCAATTTTAACATTGTACCACCCACGATGCGTGTTGTACATCTCGTTCTTTATGTTCTTCAATGATCCAAGAACATCTTCACAAGAACCATAAACACTTTTTGGTTTTGACTTGCAATTCATTGAAACATTTGGAGATTTTTGCTTTGGAACCCAAATTTGCTTCATGGATTTCAGCTTCACAACAACATTTGATATCCAACTGTCTCACATGGTCTTTATCTGGAGTGTCATGGGCTCCCCCGCATGGTATCCAACAACATTTCATATCATGAAATATACATATAATTTCCATGGGCTCCTCGACATGGTCTTTATCGGAAGTGGCATGGGCTCCCCCATGGTCTTTTCCTGGAATGCTTTGGGCTCCTCCCATGGTCTGATATGCAACTGCCTCGGGCTACCCCTATGGTCTTCCATGTAAGTATCATAGAGACAACTAGCATACCACATATCACAAAAAAATATCATACCACATAACACATAATGGGCTGGCATTCGTGCCTTCAACCCATGAATATAGTGAGGAGACTCCCCTCGCATTGCAGAAGCTTAGTGAAACAATCCCTAGTTGCTGCCCCGACGGCTTCCTGAACTACCAATATTAATAATACACCCAATTAACAATTGGGCTCCAATCCATAACCACAACTCCACACCTGGGGTAAATGGAGCATTTTACCCCCAACCTAACTTTGAGCAAGCCCATGAATCAAACTACAATCTGAAAGGCCTAATGGCCCACTAATCAATCAATGGCCGAATTTTCCAAATTGGGCCCAAACTCCTTACATGGCCCTGCCTTAAGGCCCAACCATTCTTTATAGTCGAAATACTTTGTATCCCGATGGCCCATTAACAACTCATGCCCAAAATACCAGAAATTGCTAGATTCATCAAAGCCCACTAATGGCCCAATTTTTCAAATTGGGACCAACCCCATACGGTCCTAAGCCTATAATTCCCTTAATTATAAGTCAAAAGTAAAAGTCAACGGTCCGAGTTGACCCAACTCGTCGAGTTGTCCTTCAACTCGTCGTGTTCTCCCATTAAATGCACAGATCGGGAAAATTCGCATCAACTCGTCAAGTTCTCCTCATGAACTTGTCGAGTTGGTCAGGAATCAAACAACTTAATGCATTAAGCCGTTTCCATCGAATCTAGAAGCTTCCATTCTCAGATCTTTTCCCAAATGATGACTAGAAGGGTAAAGTTTCCAACTTTACCCTTAAAAACCATTACATTGAACCCAAACCCGAATCCATGACTTAATAGAGTGAGGCTTAACCCTGTAACATCCCAAAAATATAGTCAAAAAATTTTGTTTTAAACCATTTAAGAAAACTCATAATTCATAAAACTACATAATAAAATCCAAAATCGTGTATCTCAAACATCATATCAAAATACATTATCAAAACCATGTATCAAAATATCAGAGTTTAAAATATCCCAAGCTGAAAACTATGGTGTGTGCCATGCAGTCATCCCGAGCTCTTTCCCTTGCTACCGGAAGTACCTGAAACCAAAACTGAAAACTAGAAGCATGAAGCTTAGGGAGCCTCCCCAAACTACCACATACCATAAAAATAATCACATAAAATCATACATTAGGCCTTGCCCACTACATCGGGCTCTGTTCAACATCGTACCCCGCCCGACATCATACTGAAGTCCGGTATACATATAACATAACAACAGGCAAATAACACATAAACATATAACATAAACATATAAACCTTCCTCGGGCTTGCCCAAGCATTAGACTGAAGTTCGGAACACATAACACATAACATATAAGCTAAACATTCCTCGGGCTTTCCCCGACATCGGACCGGAGTTCGGAACACATAAACAAACACATGCAAGTATCAAGAAGATATCAAACATAAAAACATTCCTCATACTTTCCCCGGGATCGGATCGAAATACGAAAACATATAAGCTACATCGGTCTAGCCCCGGCATCGGACCTAAATACGGTATATGCTAACATACATAAACGGTCCAACATTGATGCCTTCGACTCGTTCCTACTGGAGGAAAACTCACCTCTCAAGCTGGCTGCTAATATCTCAAGTGAGGAAACTCCGATGGCTGCTCCAACGACTCCCCGACTATAAATTTACAAGGAACACTTAGTTAAAAACTGAAAATCCTTCTAAGGGTAAAATGACCATTTTACCCCTAGTCAAAGTCAACTCCCTGGTCAACTCGTCGAGTCCCTTCACAGACTCGTCGAGTTCCACCTGGTACAGAATCGGTACAAATCGACTCAACTCGTCGAGTCCCGTTCTGGACTCACCGAGTCTCCTTGTTTGTTTGGGCTATCTTTATGGATTAAGTCCCTACACTTCATATCCAAGCTTCATACTTCACATAAACCCCAAAAATGTCCTCTTAAGGGTAAAGTTTCCAACTTTACCCATTGATACCTCTTCATAATGGGTTTAGCTCAAACCCTTACCCCTTGGGACCTAAAACTTAGTCCTTAAGCCATCCATACACCAAACTAAGACTTATAACCACAGATCTAAATGTCTAACACTACTTGGACACGTAAAGCTCCCACCGTTCTCTTCATGCATGGCCTTTTTGGGCTAAAAAGGCCAAAATAGCACTCTATGGTTTGCATGGGGGATCTAACGGAATAAAGTTTGCACCTTAATGCCTTAACAACCGTTAATGATCCTAGATCTGAAAGGACCGTTTCTTGGGATATCCAAACCCCAAAGGTTAATCTCTTTGAATCAAAAGCCTCAAAAACAGAAAATAAGTAGATCTAAAGAATAAATGATCAATTTATAGACTTGATTACCAGAAAAGGAAGGGAATGAAACGTTGCTTTTGGATCTACAATCTTCTCTTGGAGCCCTCAAGCATCTTCTTCCTCTTCAAGCTTCAAAACACACAAAAACACTCAAAAAATAGCTCACACACTCACACAATGCCCTAGGGTTTCATGGATTAGGGTTTGGGACTTGGAGGCTGGAAATAAGGCAATAAGGTGGGGATTAAATTGCATAAATAGGGTGCAAAACCCTGAATTTAGGGTTTCATCCTGGCAAACCTACTCGCTGATTTGAGGGCTCTCAACTCATTGAGTAGATGGCTTTAAACCCGCGTGCAATCCCTCTTCAACTCGACGAGTCTGGGGCTCCCAACTCATCGAGTAACGCTACAAATAAACAAAATACAATTTAAATACGTACTAGGAACGATGCGTTACAAAACCCATTAAACTTTTAGACTCTCAAAATGTACTCCCAAAACATAGATTTGGCATCGCAAGGCTGGATTATCATGTAAAGTTTCCAAATTTACGTCCATACATGCAAGAAAGGAACCATGGAGCCCAAAATGGCTTAATAAAGGACTTAATGCACGGATGAGACTTAGGACTTAGCAAAGCTTGCAACTTTATGCCAACAGAATTCATAAAAGGGTTAGATCTAACATAAAAATCCATATAGTCTTAACCTTTGTACAGCCCAATAAAACACCCAAAATCAAACTAAAACATCCCACAAGGAGATCTAGAAGATAACAACATAAGATTCCGACCTTATACCTCAAAAGGACCTCAATAAATGGAGAGTTTTTTTATACAAAGACTTCCTTCCAAACTAAGCACCTTTATTCTTCAAACTCCTTCTAAAGAACACCAAAAACCAACTCTCCAACCTCACCACAAGCTCATACACTAAACCTTGAGCGATAAAACATGGAATTACGGTTTTCTAGACAAGGATGCTGGTAAGGAAGCCAACAAAAGGGATTTAAGGTCTTTAAATAGGGTGCAAAACCTTAAAATTAGGGTTTTCTCAAACAACGTCCAACTCTTTGAGTTTTCCTATACCGACTCGACGAGTTGGTCCTTAAAAACACAAGCCCCAAAAGCTTCCAACAAGTCGAGTTTATGCCATAAACTCGACGAGTTGGCCCCTAAAAACGGAATTTATTTCCATGATTGACCTTTTAGATTCCAGATTGTAATGCCCCGTTCTTGAAATATCTATTTATGGGTTCCCGAGATCAAAAGTAAGGGCGTTTCGATCCTTAATGTGGATAAAGAATTGACGAGAACGAACTTTTGATAGAGGAAATGTTGTAAATTAAAGATATTGGCAGCAAGTGTCCCTAAGGGGGAAGTTTAGCAAAGGAGTCTGATGCATGCCAAGCATGCATGTATGATTTTGGCTGGGTACGCCCAACATAAGCTAGACGTACGCCCAACGTAATGCAGGAAAGCAACACGGGGGTCTCTCGACGTACGCCCCACGTACTGGATGTATGCCCAGCGTACGTCTATCTTCCAGAAACCCAAAATTTAAGGCCAGACTCTATGTAAGGAACATAATGCCTCTCACCCTAGCATCCATAAAACACTCTCTCATCCTTGGAAGCCCTAGATAACCATTCGACCTCCATTGTTGGGTGTTTTTGACCATGGAAAGCTTGTTTTAGCAAAGGAGAGCCAAGAAGAAGAAACAGGAAGTTGTCAAAGAAGGAGTGGGGTGGCTGGAGCTTGTAGATCTGGAAAGTCATCATCTTCTAGAGCCCTTTTGAGGTAAAAAGTCTCTAGCTTGATAATCATATTGTGTAGATCTATGTGTTATGAAGTTTTGACACCATTCTTCTCCCAAAAACGTCATCTTGATGCATGATTCGAGTTGGTTGAGATTAGTTGTCCTTTTAGACCTTAGGGAGGTCTTGAGTAAGACAAATGAGGTCCCAAGGGCTTTGGTTGTCTCATATGTGATATAGATAGGCCTTAATGGATTAAGACCTTGGATTAAGAGCTTTATGGACGTCCCGAATAATAAAGTTTGAGACTTTATGGATCCTAGGCATATTTTGTCTATAGATCTGAAGTTTGGGCTTAAGAGCTTAAGCCATTAAGAACTTATGAGAAGCTGTAGTTCAGCGGAGTTACGCCCCGTGTAACAAGGGAGTACACCCAGCGTAGTGGGTCTGTGTCCCGATCCCAATTCGCGAAGCATCGTTGTACGCCCAGCGTACTCCCTCTGTTGGGTTTTCAATTTTGGGCCTTATTTGTTGGGCTGTCTATGGACTAATAAGCTTGGGCCTTGACTGAATAGTATGGATGGAGTATTTTGGGCCTAATTATTATTATGGACCTTGGATCTAGGCCCGTTTGTAGAGGTCGGCCCAATTTAATAAATTGGGCCAATATTGGGCTTTGTATGAGAATTTGACTTTGGGCCTTGGCCCAATAAGAGGATGATGGACTTGAAAAGAGTTGTGGGCCGTAGTCATGGACTAGATTGAGTTAAGGGTAATTGGTCAATTTACCCTTGGAAGGATATATGATTGATCTAATGATTATTTCTGCTATGTTGGCTAGTTCAGTATTTTTGATGAGTCGGTGATTTGGGAGTCTGCTTTTCAGTTCAGAGTTTCGACAGTTACGAGGTGAGTTATCCTCACTATATCGACAGGGTCTAAGGCACCAAGGCCGGCCATTTATCGGATTGTAATTCGGGTATTGTTGTTGTGTTATTGCTTTGCTATGTTTGCATCCTGGTAGTTAGGATGGTAGACGTTAGTGACCGGTTAGGTCGATATCCTGTTTAGAGTAAGCTATATATGTGATCTGCTAGATCGACTGATTGATGAGTAATTGTTATGTGGTTATATGTTTATGTGCACATGGTTGGTTGACTGGGGTTGGGTTGAGGCGGGTCCTGCTTTGTGCTGTAGGCCAACATACCTAGGGGCCGGATATCCCGAAGGCCCAGCGAGCGGTTTGGATAGGTTGTAGGCCCCACGAGGGCGGACCAGACGTGCCCGAGGCTCGGAGAGTGGACCAGGCCGACTGAAGGCTCAGTACGGGCGGACCAGTCATACTGTAGAATTAGAGAGTGGACTAGGTAGGTTGAAGGCCCGGTGCGGGGGGACCAACCACCCTGCAGACTCGATGGATATGGCTAGACTCGGAGGGTGGACCAGGTGGACTGAAGGCCCGGTGCAACGGACCAGTCACACAGTAGACCCGAAATGCATGGTTGTTCTATGTTATGATTACGATGTGGCATGTTATGTGTGGTTGGTATTTTGGGGGTATCTCACTAAGCTTTCGGGCTTAGAGTTGTGGTTTAAATGTTTCAGGTATTTCAGGAGACCGTGGCAAGGCAAAGGTGTGATCGTACCGCTCCTCATGTTTATGTTTTTTGATACGGTTCTGGGAAGACTCTGATAATAAATTTATTGAAAACCTTTTTGTAATAACATTATGAAATTGGGTTGTTTTTGAAAAGTTTAAATCGTCTTGAATTTTTAGAGTGTTACAAGTTGGTATCAGAGCCTTGGTTTGAGTGAATTAGAGGAACATTCGTGTGAATCCAGTCTCAAATCAAGGAGAGTTTTCAAAAGAGAATTTAAATTGGTTTTCAAAATGAGTAAAGGAGGACGCGGAGGTATGATCAGCCGGAGCCAGTAAGTAGCCCCAAAATACCATACAAGTTATTTGTATACGTGATATGACAGAACAACATGCTAGTACTAGGCTAGGGATCTTCAGGAATTGCATGATAGTGTTGCCTGATTTGTGATGCCTGCTAACTTAGGGTTTCTTTCTGTATGAGATTTCCAGTGTTCCTCTAGGAGTGAGGGTCAAGTGCTTGGTATGCCTGTTCTTCACTAGCGTGTTGTGGTGATACTTGGTTTAAATATGGGTAGGTGTGGAAGGTAGTATGGGCCCATACTACTAAAAGCACAGGACCCATACGCGTATCAAGGAAGTTACAACCCCTAGGGCTGGGTTGAGAGTCGGTTCCCGGGTTAGTGGGAGGTTTCTGATGTTTGCGGTGTTTTTCAGTATGGTGGTTACGCGGCATGCTGGGAGTGGATCCGGGTCAGGATCGGGAGCAGGAGAGGGCGATCAGCGTGGGTCAGCACCACCCAAGGTTATCAGTCAGATGAGCACAGACGAGTTGGATGTTAGGATTCGTGAGATCTTGCATGATGAGGTTGCTGCGATGTTCCGGGCTGAGTTGTCGGAACTGTTTGGGTCGATCAAGACCGCTATGGTTGAGTATTTTGATGAGCGTTCTGCAGCACTTACAGAGACGGCTGCTGCAATAGCTACAACGGCTGTAGCAGCGGCAGGGGGAGGAGCCGGTAGAGGTTTTCAGTATCGGGAATTCGATAATACGAAGCCCCTACCTTCGATGGAGTTCAGGACCCGATTGTTGCTATGAGATGGTTGTCAGACGTGGATGGGTGTTTCTTCACGTGCTCATGCCCTGCTGATTAGAGGATGAGGTGTGCTCTGAACCTTTTGAGGCTCAAGGCGAAGGATTGGTGGAGGTTGACCACAGGATCGTATTCTGATGCGCAGCGAGCTGCAGTTTCTGGGGATCAGTTTCAAGAGATGTTCAGTACTCGTTATGTTCCGCGAGTTGAGATGGAGAGATTAGCTCAGGAGTTCCTGGAGTTGAAGCAGGATTCCGAGTCGGTGATGGAGATCACCAGGATGTTCACTGAGAGGGGATGTTTTACCCTGAGTTTGCTTCTGAGCAGGCTCAGATGTCCCGATATCTGAGTATGCTAAAGAGGGATATCAGGCAGTTTGTGTCGACGCAGAGGTGCGAGACATTGTTGGAGTTGTAGGAAGCCGCTAGGCGGAGGGAGTTGGAGATCGAGTTATAGTTGAGAGAGCAGAGGAAGGCTCCGGTGCAGTCGCAGCTAACGTCGAAACGGTCCACGACCGTTGATTTCAGTTTGGGCAGTCAGGGCAGCCGCACTTGTAAGAAGTGCGGGAAGGGTCACACCGGAGTTTGGAGGTCTGGAGGTGCGTGCTGCAAGTGCTGGAGAGAGGGGAATTATGCGAGGGATTGTCGTCAGTTAGCCCTTGTTTAGGATATGATGATTTGTTACCAGTGTCATCAGGTTGGTCACATGAGGGCCAACTGTCCACAGCTTACTGCAGGACCGGTGCAGGCTATAGCACCGTCCACTTTGAGGATTATGGGCGGAAGTCAGGGTGGAGCAGAGCCCCCGAGGGCTCCGGGTCGTACATTTCAGCTTATAGCAGAGGAGGTCAGGGCAGAGCCGGATTCAGCTATGGGTATGTTTCCTTCTTGATATCTTGTTATCTTATGGTTGTTATGAAGTATTATATCTTCTGGTCTTGTTCTCATAATTCTTGGTATTGCATTCGTTCGATTTTTCGGGTTTATGGTATTATTGAGGAATTGGTTAGTATCCAAGGGATTGATGGGCAGAATTTAGTAGTATGGTCTTGTTATTGAGTATAGCATTCGCGATGTGAGGAATGTTCAGCTGGAAGTTGGACTCCTTTGGGATTCGAGATGTTCAATTGTCGGAAGAGCAGTTTTATGAAGGTTACTCGTTCAGAGGAAAACAGTTTATGGATAAGGAAGGTTTGGGATAGAGGCGATTGTTCTCGGCCGGATGAGTCACCGGTATTTGGAGGTCAGTGTTCTAAGTGGTGGAGAGCTGGAAAATTCTCAGGAGGATCGACAAGTAATTGAGTTCGATTAGCTATTTGGAAGTCGGCGGTGTTTCAGTCAGCCGAGAGTGTGGGCTGGTATGAGTAAGTGACAGACTAGTGGGGGCAGGAAGCAGACCATAGATTCAGGGTAGATAGTGTTTGATGTTAGGCCTGGGTTAGGCCATGGAAAGGATTCCCGGATTGGAATGGAGTTAGAGTTCGGAACCCCTTGAGGGCTAGAACAGTATGCGGGAGAGAGTCCCAAGAAGGATAGTTTGGGATGAGTTATGATAGTCTGAGCTGTACGGGGAGACTGAAGGCCTGTGGGCGTACTAGTCAGGCCGAAGGCTCGGAGAACGGTCCAGACAGGCTGAAGGCCCCGAGGGGGGGGGGGGGGTCCAGACATGCTGAAGGTTCTGAGAGTGGTCCAGATTGCCTGAAGGCCTGATAAAGCGGTCCAGTCATGCTGAAGACTCGGTAGGTGTTGATAAATCTATATGAGGAGAGGGATTGAGTATGTCACGATGCAATGGCAACCAGTAGGTCTGGCCCCGGGTGTTGATCATATTAGTGGGCATGGACTCGAGAGTCTTTGCGGGCAGAATCAGAGTAGGTGAAGTTCGAGAGTAGCAGTTGCTCTACATTGATAATGTAGAGTGGAGTTTAGCTCCGTGGTTCGCGCAGGCGCTTAAGAGTTCTCAGGTGGATTTCCTAGAAAGGAAAAGGGTATGTAGCTCCGAAAGGAGCGTGGGTCCTCTATTAGGGGAGGAAGTGGAGAAAATGGATTACCGTCGTGTCTCGGTCATTAGTATGAGGAACTGGATTGTACCAGATATACGGAAGCATCTGCGGGTTGACTGTTCGTCGAGGTAGTGGCAAAGTTTGAGTGATGCTCAGACATAATTTCAGTCTCCTTGGAAAAGGAGGGAGTTAGTGGCTCCAGAGTGGAGATTTGGTACAGAGGAAGGGAGACAGCAGGTTAACAAACTCGGGAGTAGTTTGGACCGACGCTGAAAACGGTATAAAGATTTCAGTCGGAGGCCAAGAGCCTAGAAACCATGATAGAGAAGACGTAGTAGTAAGGTTGCAAGAACCAGAGATGACGGGTAAATCGGTATCTGCAGTGCAGCAGTTGATTATGTTGTGTATGTTGCAGTAGGCTTCGAGGACGAAGCCTAATTTAAGTGGGGGAGAATTGTAGCGCCCCGTTCTTGAAATATCTATTTATGGGTTCCCGAGATCAAAAGTAAGGGCGTTTCGGTCCTTAATGTGGATAAAGAATTAACGAGAACGAACTTTTGATGGAGGAAATGTTGTAAATTAAAGATATTGGCAGCAAGGGTCCCTAAGGGGGACGGTTAGCAAATGAGTTCGATGCATGCCAAGCATGCATGTATGATTTTGGCTGGGTATGCCCAGCGTAAGCTATACGTACGCCCAACGTAATGTAGGAAAGGAACGCGGGGGTCTCTCGACGTACACCCAACGTACTGGATGTAAGCCCAGTGTACGTCTATCTTCCAGAAACCCTAAATTTAAGGCCAACCTCTATATAAGGAACATAATGGCTCTCACCCTAGCCTCCATAAAACACTCTCTCATCCTCAGAAGCCCTAGATAACCGTTCAACCTCCATTGTTGGGTGTGTTTGACCTTGGAAAGCTTGTTTTAGCAAAGGAGAGCCAAGAAGAAGAAACAGGAAGTTGTCAAAGAAGGAGTGGGGTGGCTGGAGCTTGTAGATCTGGAAAGTCATCATCTTCTAGAGCCCTTTTGAGGTAAAAAGTCTCTAGCTTGATAATCATATTGTGTAGATCTATGTGTTATGAAGTTTTGACACCATTCTTGTCCCAAAAACCTCATCTTGATGCATGATTTGAGTTGGCTGAGATTAGCTGTCCTTTTAGACCTTAGGAGAGGTCCCGAGTAAGAAAAATGAGGTCCCAAGGGCTTTGGTTGTCTCATATGCATGTGATATAGATAGGTCTTAATGGATTAAGACCTTGGATTAAGAGCTTTATGGACGTCCCAAGTAATAAAGTTTGAGACTTTATGGATCCTAGGTATATTTGGTCTATAGATCTAAAGTTTGGGCTTAAGAGCTTAAGCCATTAAGAACTTATGAGAAGATGTAGTTCAACGGAGTTACGACGCGCGTAACAAGGGAGTACGCCGAGCGTAGTGGGTTTGTGTCCCGATCCCAATTCGCGAATCATCGTTATACGTCCAGTGTACCAAGGAGGGTACGCCCAACATACTCCCTCTGTTGGGTTTTCAATTTTGGGACTTATTTGTTGGGCTGTCTATGGACTAATAAGCTTGGGCCTTGACTGAATAGTATGGATGGAGTATTTTGGGCCCATTTATTATTATGGTCCTTGGATCTAGGCCCGTTTATAGAGGTGGGCCCAATTTAGTAAATTGGTCCAATATTGGGCTTTGTATGAGAATTTCACTTTGAGGCTTGGCCCAATAAGAGGATGATGGACTTGAAAAGTGTTGTGGGCCTTAGTCATGGACTAGAGTGAGTTAAGGGTAATTGGTCAATTTACCCTTGTAAGGATATATGATTGATCTAATGATTATTTCTGCTATGTTGGCTAGTTTGGGATTTTCGGAGAGTCGGTAATTCGGGAGTCTGCTTTTCAGTTCAGAGTTTCGGTAATTACGAGGTGAGTTATCCTCACTATATCGACAGGGTCTAAGGCACCAAGGCCGGTCCTTTATTGGATTGTAATTCGGGTATTATTGTTGTGTTATTGCTTTGCTATGTTTGCATCCTGGTAGTTAGGATGGTAGACGTTAGTGATCGGTTAGGTCGGTATCCTGTTTAGAGTATGCTATGTATGTGATCTGCTAGATCGGCTGATTGATGAGTAATTGTTATGTGGTTATATGTTTATGTGCACATGGTTGGTTGACTGGGGTTGGGTTGAGGCGGGTCCTGCTTTATGCTGTAGGCCAACATACCCAGGGCGGACCGGATATCCCAAAGGCCCAGCGAGCAGTCCGGATAGGCTGTAGGCCCCACGAGGGCAGACCAGACGTGCCGAGGCTCGGAGAGTGGACCAGGCCGACTGACGGCCCGGTGTGGGCGGACCAACCACCCTACAGACTCGATGGATATGGCTAGACTCAGAGGGTGGACCAGGTGGACTGAAGGCCCGGTGTGGCGGACCAGTCACACAGTAGACCCGAAATGCATGGTTGTTCTATGTTATGATTATGATATGGCATGTTATGTGTGGTTGGTATTTTGGGGGTATCTTACTAAGCTTTCGGGCTTACAATTGTGGTTTAAATGTTTCAGGTATTTCAGGAGACCGTGGCAAGGAAAATGCGTGATCGTGCCGCTCCTCATGTTTATGTTTTCTAATATGGTTCTGGGAAGACTCTGATAATAAATATATTGAAAACCTTTTTGTAATAACTTTAAGAAATTGGGTTCTATTTGAAAAGTTTAAATTGGCTTGAATTTTTAGAGTGTTACACGGATGTTATAGTTTCGTATGTTGGGAAGTCAGACAATGTATTGGATTTCTGGATCTTGAGCTAAGTGGTGATAGTTATTCTTCATTGGTAAAGGTTAGTGGGGAAAGCTTATGATTGTCATCAGTATGTGGTTCCTGCTAAGGTTGATTTTGATTAATATATTGGAGAGCGTATGTTAGATTCGAATTTTATCGGGGGTTCTAGAAGAATTGTTAGTATCGTCTGTAGTTCTTCGAATGTAGTGAGAAGTGATTTCGGGGATGAAATCTAATTTAAGTGGGGGAGAGTTTTAACGCCCGTGTTCTATTATGGTTTTGCTTTTATTTTCTAGGGCTAAAGATGGATTTTTTTAGAAAAACTCCATGTCACAGCATGGATTAAGGATGCCCACCGCGTGTCATTGAATAAATGACATGCGTATTTTATTGATCCTCCACAGCGTGGCCAAGAGTTACCACGACATGGCAGATGTTCTAGCCCAATCCCATCATTCTTTTAGGGTTCATTATCAGCCTCTAAGCCCTCTTTCACCTCATAAAACCCTATCCTCCATCCCTTGTTTGATTTGTGTACTTTTTGGAGCTTTCTTAGCTCGAAGAAGAAGAGAATAAGAAGAAGAAGAAAAAGAGGGTGATCTTTTGGTGGAGGTTCCAAGGAATCAACATTATCATTACATCATATTATCTCTAGACCTTTGTAAGTGCCCAAGTTCTTTGCTTTATGTCATTTGGTGGTTAGATTTTGAATATCATCCTATCTTCCTCATATTTGTGCAAGTTTGGAGGGAAGGAAATCATAAGCTTGGCAAATTTATGACTCTCCTGAGTCCGACGAGTGTTATATGTTATGGATCTAGTCTTTGATGGAAGATCTTATCATTTGCCTAATGTAACGCCGGTGTTTCTAGGCTAGGTACAACCACTCCTTTTACTTTCCCTCCTACAATTACAATGGGAAGGGACGAGACAACCTTCTTCTCAACTAAATAAAATAGGAGTCTGCTTTCATTATTCTCAAGGTATTTCCTGACTCGAAGATTAGGGCTTCTTCCAACATCTGAAAATGGAGAATCAACCCTCGAGAGACAACGAAAATATATGCGGCAGGTTGGTCTAAAAGGGAAAGAAAAAAGTTGACATACATTCCATTCGGGTACATAATAGTGATGACCATCTAGCACACTCTATTATATCGATCCCATTGAAATCAATGGCGATGTAACAGTCTAGGTCAATCTTTGTAATTTGTTTTGAAATAATAAGATGTATTATTTGAGTATTATGTGTTTTATACTTAATTATTATAATTTAATGAATTAAGGATAAAAATAAGCGTCGAAAATAAATGTTAGATAAAGCTGATATCTATGAAGAAAGTTGTAGTGGTTGAAACAAGGATTCCAGAGATATAAAGAATACCGAAATCCGAGTTATAACTTGTCAAAGTTTTGCGAAAGAATCTGCACGACACTGTGACGTAAAAAGTGAGTTTACGATAAAAGTACTTTTTAGCATTAGTAATCTACACAAAATTCGTAGTGTTTGGTAAACCAAGAGTGTGCATAAAAATAATGTCCAAATCTGACTTCGTATGAGGAAGTTATGAATATTCTAAGATATGGCATGGCAGTACGCAGCCCGAAACTCGAATTTTAGATCGAGTGGATATAAAGAACGTCAAAAAACGGAGCTCGTATGCGAAAGTTACAAATTTTTTAAGTTTGAAAATTCGGAGTACGCCCAACATACTCGTATACGTGATCCATAGTCAGTTACCCCCTACTCCTTTGCATAATGGACATGTGTCCTAGCCTAGAAGCATCCGAGCTGATCTCTTTGTACGCCCAGCGTACTCGATGTACGCCCAACGTACTGGTTGAAGAAGCAGTACACCCCGGTTACCCTAAAGTTACGCCCAACGTAACTCGACTGTTCAGCCACTATAAATAGAGATCGAAACCAGCCGTATTTATGTTACAAACTTTCACTTCTCCCACCTTATAATATCTTGTATGCTACTTTAAATACCATCAAGCCTATTATACCATCCTAGCATCGTAAGAAAGCCCCGGAGAGCCCGAAGATCCCGAGAAAGAGAGTTTTTGAGTCGAAACTCTGCCCGTGTAAAGCCCAGTTTTTGAGAAAACATTCCGCTTTCATCAAAAAAATATTGTTTTCAAGGGACGGAGTGCTTTCCAACCGCCGTCTTATCAAGTGAGTGTATAGTCACTTTCATCTTGCACATAATTATGAAATATTTCATATAAAATACGTTCTATGTGTATATACATGTTTAGAATGATTTAAATTGTATATGTATTTTTATCTACAAATATGTTGGGTATAACATGGATAGATGAAATAACTGATGTATGATGAAATAAAATGATGAGAGATCTCGAAGTTGTTGATGTTCCAATCATCTAGAGGAGTATAGATGATAACCACAAAATTTTCTAGATAGTTTAGTGGAACGTTAGCAGGCTCGTAACATGTAGATGTTTTTGAACTATGTGTTCATTATATGTTTTTGAACTATGTGTTCATTTTGTGTTTTTGAAGTAGGTGTTCTTTAAGTATTTTGAACGGAGTGTTCACCAGGTATTTTGATTTAACTATTCACCAGTTGTAATTTAAATATCCTGGCAATTGCGCCCAATGGATAATATTGGCAGCTGTGCCTAATGGATGATATTCGTAGTTGTGGCTAATAGATAATATTGGTAATTGTGCCTAATAGATGATATTGGCAGTTGCGCCTGGTTGAGAACAACAAAATCTTGGCAGCTGTGCCTAAAGGATAATATTGGCAGCTGTGCTATTGGCAACGATGGAGGATTCTTAGGGTGGAACTTTAAGAAACTACATAAGTATCCCTTAAGCAGTGTTGTTAGCCCAATGATGATCTTTATGCTAGGTCCCTTTTACTAGATGTTTAGGGACATAAAGTGAGGATAACGGGAACGGGTAATTAGGGTTATTGTTGATTAATGAAATTAATAAATTTATTGTTAGTTGATGAAATTAATAAATTTATTATTGATTGATGAAAATTAATAAATTTATTTATTATGGGTTGAAATTTATCCACTCAACCTGGCCCACTCAGCTTTCTATATTACAGGTAGTGGATCCAGAGCATAGTTGGACGATGACGAGGGTTTTTTGGATTATAGGTCAGTAGATGTAAATAAATGTTGTAATGCCTATAATGTACTGTTTATACTTTTGGTCTGTATCGATGTGGACATCTCTGAGTTTCGTAATGAAATTTTTATCATATTTTGTTTTGGGACAAATTCCGCATATTTTATTGGAGAGATTACTCTAATTTTATTTTAAAAGTCGAGAAATTGGGGGATGTCACAGTTGGTATCAAAGCAGTAGTTTAAGCGAACTAGGAATATGTAGGATTTCTAGACTTAAACTTAGAATGCTAAGTGATGATTGTGAGATGAGTGTCTACCATATTTTAGACACAACCACTAGTATATTTTAGGAAAGATGCCTAAAATGCTTTTATGTGCTAACTGCTATATGTTTGTCATATATGATATTATTTGTTCCGATCTATGGTCTGTTGCCGACCGGATCTGAAAACCTTATGTGTTTAAGATTCTATGTGTATGACTACGATATTAGAACTAGCATATAACGTTTCAAAGTGATAAGGAGAATTTAAATATCTATCGTGAATAGAGATCTAAATTCGCCTAATTTGGTGTATAGATCATAATGGCAAGAACCTGAAGTGGAGCTGGAAATGCAAATAGAAATCAGCAATATTAACCCCAAGTAATGGAACAGGTGCCTATAGCAGAAGTTGCACCAGAACCAATCATAATGGCTGGAGTACAAGCCATGATTCAAGCTATGATGGCTGAACAAAGGGAAGAAATGAGACAACTATTGCTGAACAACAAGAATGAACCTTCAATGCCTGTTGAACAACCTGAATTAAATGAAATTCAGTCAGAGGAAGAAAATTACAGTAGATCTGTTGGTCAAAGAGAACCGCTTGTGGTTAGTAGGAATAACAAAGGGGATGGAGTCGAGAGAAATGGATGCAAGTACAAAGATTTTATTACTTGTAATCCGACGACTTTCACTGGAAAGGAAGATCCCGTCGGAGTAATGGATTGGATCTCGGAAATGGAATTAGCCTTCATAACATGTGGTTGCCAAGGCAAGTTACAAACCATATTTGTAGTGTGTCAGTTCAAAGCTGGCGTTGTTCACTGGTGGAAGACTCTGGGGAAGACCCTAAGCCCTAATGAGCCACTGCAACTGACTTGGGCAGAGCTCTTGGTGCACTTTAAGCGCAATTACTGCTCAGCCCAAAATCTGCTTGAGCTAGAGAACCAGTTTCTAACATTGAAGAAGGGAAGTGTGTCCATCAGTGAATATACCAATAACTTCACAGATAAAATGTAGTTTGCTTAGCGTATTGTTCCAGACAAGCTGACAAAAATCGAAAGGTACGCAAAGGAACCTCTATGGGAGTACACGGTGCCAGTGCGTCAGGCACTTACTCTGGAGGCAGCTATCTGGGCTGCAAGTTTGTTGAACAGATGATCAAGGGAAGAGCCGCCAGCAAGGTTGAAGTTGGCGAGAAGAGAAAGCTTGAAGGAACTTCAGGGTCCAACGAAAAGAGAAAATTCTTGAAGTCTGGAGGAGGAGGAGGAGGTGAAGCAAGGTTGTGTGATAAGTGCAAGAAGAAACACGTAGGAAAATGTGACGCGGAGGTGATATATTTCAAATGTGTAAAGTATGGGCATTACGCCAATGAATGTACATTCAATAAAAGGGTGTGTCATGAATGTAATGAAGAAGGGCACTACAAGCAAGACTGCCCAGAGTGGAAAGGAGCTAAAAACCTAAACGTAGCTCTAAAACCAAAGGAAAAAGCATTCCCGATGATCCTTAATGAAGCAGGCGGGGATGAAAGGGATCAGGAGTAAGTACTAAATATACCAAAATCAAGATATAACGCAGCCATGCAGATAGTATTCGGTGGTGTAGCTTATTAGAGGCATAATATTAAACTTGAACATCCATTTAATCGTTTCAAGAAGTAATATAAAACCTGATTTTGCTATTCGGTGTGTTAAGTTGTTATGTGATTTGCTTGTATGGTGACTTGGATAAATTGCAAGACAAAACTTGGGATGACTATGAGTAGGTGTGAATAGTGTAGAGGCCTATACTACTGGAAGCACATGACTCACACTTGGATCACGGTGTAACATCCATAAAATTCAAGCCAATTTAAAACTTTTTAAAGCATTTCAAACACATGATTATTACAAACTTGTTTTCAAAATAGTGTATTGTCAAAGTATCCCAGAATCAAATCATAAAATCATCAGATGTAAGGAGCGGTACGATCAAGCCTTTGCTTTCCCGCGATCATCAGAAGTACCTGAAACAATAATTGATAAATGTAAGCTCGAAGGCTTAGTGAGTTACCCCCAAAATACCAACACCATACAGTCATAATCGTATCATATAACATATAAACAACAGATACAACATGCATAATGATCCATCAGTCTGACTGGAACGACTCCCGATCCTCAGCCTCTTTGGACCGTTCTCCGCACCCTCGGCACGTCTAGACCGCCCTCCTCGGGGCCTTCAGCTTATCCGGACCGCTCGCTGGGCCTTCGGCTTGACTGGATTTGCCCAGCCCGGGCCTGCAGTCTACTCGGTCTGCCCAGGGTGTCTTGGCCTACTGCACACAGCAGGATCTTCCTTAACCCTTTCCTTAAACCAAAAAACATGTGCACATACAAATAAACAAGTAAACATGCAGATCTAACCGATCACTAATCATGGAAACCATCCTAACCCAGGATGAAATCTAACATAGCTACCATCCTAACTAGGATGTAATCATAAAGGGCCGGCCTTGGTGCCTTAGACCCTGTTGATATAGTGAGGATAACTCACCTCCCAAGTGTCGCACTGAAGTGATAGGCTCAACTCTCGAATCGAAAACACGAACTCCGCCACCTATAGTTACCATAAAACCCTTTTCCATAAATTTCCAAATTACCAAAATGCCCCCAGAGGTCAACTAGTCAACCCTTGGTCAAAGTCAAAGTCCACAGTCAAAGTCAATAGTCCATGTTGACCCGACTCGTCGAGTGTAGTTCACCGACTCGTCGAGTCCTTCCTGAACTCGAGAAGTCGTGAAATCCTTGGTTGGCTCGTCGAGTTCCCCTATAACTCGTCGAGTTCTTGCGTGTCTAAAGGTTCGGGAAAAACTCTAGCCGACTCGCCGAGTCATTCGACTGACTCGCCGAGCCTAAGGCAATCTTCATTGGACTCGCCGAGTTGTTCATCCAACTCGTCGAGTACATGTCTATCTTCATATGACTCATAGAGTCGACCTTGCGACTCACCGAGTCCCTTCAATCCTTCAACCATACAGATGTTTTTTAAGCCATGCAAAAGTTCTAGGTTACAGATCCAACCTTCCAAGGGCTGCTTATCATGTAAAGTTGCAAACTTTATGTGCATGCAAAGCTTTAAGGCCCTTAAATCACAAAACTAAGCTTCAAATGAAGTCTCACACTTGAGGGAAGCCTCATTCTAGTCAAGACTGATAACTTTATGGATCTAGGGGCCAAAAGGGTCCAGATCTGAAGTTACAACTTCAGATCTTAGCTCAAACATAAGAAGCCTTTCATAATACCCATCCAAAAGAGGTTTTTGATAAACATGAGCCAAGGAAAACAGTCTAATACCTTCAAGCGAGTGTTCACTGATGTAGATCTTGAATCCCACGAGTTCTTGCTTGTACTTGCTTGTTTTCCCAAAGTGTTTCCTCCTCCAAGCTTGAACACACCAAAATAACACACACACACACACACACACTCAATTTAGGGTTTGAGAGGGACAAGAAGCAGTAATGGGGAGGCTGGGGGAGGCCAATGATCCTTTAAATAGGGTGTTATATCCTGAAATTTAGGGTTTCATCTGACAGTTACTACTCGTCGGTTCTGCTCTTTGACTCGGCAAGTAGATCACTAAAACACATGGACCAACCCACTACTACTCGACGAGTAGGGCGGCCAACTCATCGAGTAGACCCAAAAACCAAAAAGGATTCATACATAAATCAGTACCTGGGAATCGGGGCGTTACACACGGAATGTCACAAGGTTACCAAGAAGCTAGTAAATTATTTCGTTTTTGTTCAAGTATGTCGTTACCATCGTTTCGGTAATGACTAAGAATATTATTGATATTCCGACCCTAGAGGTCATATCGAATCAAGTCCAACTAAGATGAGTATATTGCGTGGTTCGGGGAAAGTTGAGTCCACGATTTATTGGACAGTTTCAAGTTCTTTAGAGGATTGGGAACCAAGCTTACAAGCTAGAACTACCAGAACAACTAGATGGTATTCATAACACTTTCCACATGTGTTATTTAAGAAAGTTCACGGGAGAAGTTCCCAACATAATTCCAATTTCTGAGTTAAGGATGGATGAAAGCAATAGGTTAATTGAAGAACCAGAGGAAATTGTTTACCGTAAGACTAAGAAGTTGCGATCACTACTAGAAAAACATCCTTTTACGACGCTCATTGCGCATCGTAAAAGGCTCAGACGATGCGCAAATGTGCGTCAAGGAAGGCCATGTCATAAAGAGAGACGACGTGCTTTTACGCGTCGTCTATAGACGACGCGCATTTACGAAGCGCAATTACAACGCGCGTTTACGACACGCAATGCATATCAAGGAAGGCCCAGTCATAAAGAAAGATGACACGTATTCGTGTGTCGTAACCTTACGACACGCATGTTAATGACACGCAATGCGTATCAAGAAAGCCACTGTCAAGAAAGGCCATGTCATAAATGAAGATGACACACATTTTTGCGTATCATAATTTTAAATGTTTTAAAAAAAATATTATTTATAGATTTACTAATTTTCAATTTAAATTTGAATTTAATGTTTCATAATAAAAAATAAAATATCATATACAAAAAATACAATCCATTGTGTAAAATTTAATGTCATACACATAATTGTTCCGTGGAAAGATAAAACAAATCAATAGTTGTAACAAAAATTTACAAACTAATTAGATACAAGAAATATAAAAAAAAATATACGCTCAAATGGGAGATATTCAAAGTCTAATCTCCATGTCAGCTCTTCAACTCACTTCTCTAGTTTGTCCTTAGGTTCTCTAAGGGCTCCAGCATCTGTTGCAGCCTGTGAAAACATATATTATAATTTTTTAAATACTATTTATTCTTATAATTCAAAGAATTTAGATAAAACTGTATTATATACTACTTATATTTTTTTAAAGAAAATTCACTCACCAGCTTCAACATTCTTAATTTTTTCCCAAGTGACACCTTTTTCCTGTCTGTTAATTTCCCTGTTCTTGTGCTGAGTAAAAATTTCAAAAGATGTCCATCCCCAAGTGCACAGAACAAGTAAGGTATCTATAATTAAACATTAAACACTTTTTACAAATTTGCCCTCATAGACGAAGATAAAGATGAAGATGAGATGAACAGAACATGATATTATTTTGCCACCTAGATGTTCTTTAGTGATGTGATGAGAATCATACCCCTTCAAAGGCACAACAAGTAATGTATCTGTAGCCAGTTAAGACTTCAAATCAATAAATCATATCCAGTTAAGTATTAAGTCCCTTTTTGTTTTTTTACCTGATTTGTACAAAAAAGTTGCTGCTTAAATTCCAGGGAGTTATTTGTAATTCTCTCTTGATGCGGGAAGCAGCAGCTAAAGCTATTGCTTCAGTAGGGAGCTGATTCAGTGCAGAGGAGAGACCACATGGATGAGTCATGCTGATTCCTAGAAGTTTTAATTTGTACATTCCAGCTAGCATGCTTTCAAAAGCACACACCTAACACACAAAAAAAATAAGATAAAAGAAAAAGAAGATAAAGATAAAGATTAAAGAAAAGTGAAAACATATATTTTCTGGTGTCACCATTCTTCTAAGCTCCTCCTCTAATGGAATACGAAAATTTCGCTTCATAATCATGAACCCCTCTGGTGATTTGTTCCATAAATATAAAACAAACTGTTAATATATTGGTATTATGGGTAAAAAAGTTAAGTAAAGAGTAAATTTTCTCCTGAAAATCACATAATAACTTTAATCTCTTTCTTAAAGAAACTACTATGCTTCTATCCTACAAAAAAGGAATATAAGGGTAAAATGGTCATTTAGTGATTTAGTCTCATACAAACACTTTCTTGTTTATTTGGACTAGAAAAAAAACATACCTAAAAGTACTATATAAACAAACTAACAATGACTGTTTCTTTTTGGGACTGTATGAATGATCTAAATATGAACATTGTACCCTTCTTTCTAGAAAAAACAAACCTGCAACCAGGCTTGTTTGGTGCTCTGCATGACATCTTGAGCTGTATGTATTAAAATCATAGCAAACCTATTGTGATAGCATTTTGATTTCTTGGTTAAGGATTGTAATGAAAAGATCTAAATCTTCATTGTTTCTCTTATTATTGAACTTCAGTTCTACTTCATTAGCTTGCCCAAATATAGACTTCTGAAATAATCGGAACATTAAAACAAACAAGAAGTTCCTAAATAAAGGGTAAGTTGTTAATTAGCTAAAAACAAATAAAATATGAGGAAAAAAACAGAAAGGTAAATAGGTGAAATAATCTGAACAATAAAATTTCTAGAAAGGTAAGTTGTTAATTACCAGTCAAGCAGCCTTTTGTTTTGGGTTTCGCTTTATCCTCTTTGCTCTTGAATATAGGAAAACTCTAGCAAGTGCCAAACCAGTTCCTGAAATTAAATATGATGAAGGTAAGATAAATAGTATCCAGTATCAAATGCAATTTGTTCTTTATAAGCAGTATCCATATTTATAAATTTTACTAAGTGAGTTGATGGGAGACACTAGTGTCTGGAAGAAGATAACAGAGGACGTACATTGGTGTCACTGGATTTACCATTTGTAGTATCATATACGATACCTGTCACTCATCTCCACATACATACTTTTACTTTAATCATCACATTAATATAGTATCAATATTCTTTATGTCTAAATGTGGTAGAAGTTTAAGTTCTTACTTGTTGATAACTATGAAAGCATACACCAACTAGAACAGACCTCACACATAGCTCTCTCACATTAACAACTTGACTTGCCTAACCATTTAAAAATATTACAACAATCCCTTGTTCATCAAATTCATATAAATATCACAGTTTAAAATATTATATGGCAATTGA
Source organism: Lactuca sativa (assembly GCF_002870075.4). Taxonomy (NCBI): domain Eukaryota; kingdom Viridiplantae; phylum Streptophyta; class Magnoliopsida; order Asterales; family Asteraceae; genus Lactuca; species Lactuca sativa. The sequence continues at coordinate 73,916,340 of NC_056629.2, forward strand.
GGTCTATATAATATATTATATACTCACAGTAGACTGCAGGTACTCTGGAGTAAGCTTGAAGCCTTCAAATAAGAAGACAAAAGGGATCACAAGATAAAAGAGATGATGGTGATAACTAAGAAGAGATTGATATTGTCCAAAGCTTTCTGTCCAGGTCCATGTCCATCAACTAAAAGCGCACCAGCATCCGCACCCGCAATAATTACCAAAGCGCACCTCCATCAACTCACCCATTTCTTGAGTTGCGCATTTGTTTTAGCTTCTTCTTTTCCTTACTTGTAAGAGGAGCACGGGTGAAGAGGTCTTCTTCCCTCCTTGCACGTTCTTCCATTTTTGCCTTATATCTCCTCACCTCACTATCATCTTCAGTACCAATAACCTCCCTCACCTATAAATATATATAATATAAATTCATCAAAACCCACAAAAAGCATTTTTTATTAAATAATAATAATCATAATAATAATAATAATAATAATAATAATAATAATAATAATAATAATAATAATAATAATAATAATAATAATAATAATAACCTCTTAGGGTCTTCCCTTGAGATCATTGCTAACATTTCCTTTCTTTCCTTGTCCCAACATTCCAGTACTTGCCCAAATGTACCTGAATGATACATTAATCAATCAGATTAGTCAATATAATCATATATTACAAACAATTAGATGTAATTTGTTCATAAGTTGTACTCACCTTCTCCCATTTTCCCATGAATCTTATCTACAAGTCACACAATCAAACAAATAAAGAAAAGAATTAGTGAGTATCAAACATATATATATATATATATATATATATATATATATATATCCAAAAATACAACTCAACAAACATAAGTTCTATGAGTGTCTATAAATAAAGATTAGAAAACCACTGTTTCCTATTGATTTCTATTCTATTAGTAGCAACGATGCAATCAAGAAAATGAAGTTTCTTTGATGGTGGTGAAGGGTAGTTACATCGAGAAGTTAGATTATGTCCAAGTGAAAACACATTGCTATGAATTAATATACACATAACATAATATATAGTAATGCTTTTTATAAAAATAATATATTCAAAAAGTAAATATTATGCCTAAAATGCCCCTGTTAAATACCAAAGGAAAATCAATTCAATAAAGATTATGCCTAAAAGGCCCCTGTTAAATACCAAAGGAAAATCAATTCAATAAAATTAAATATTATGCCTAAAATGCCCCTGTTAAATACCAAAGGAAAATCAATTTAACAAAAGTAAATATTATGCCTAAAATGCCCCTGTTAAAACAATAGTTTTTGATGAATTGGAATTTCAATTATTGTTTACAGTAAAGATGTGGATTAAATTAATGCCCACCACAAATTTGTGGCCCCTAAAGTTGCAAATTGCTTGAAGTTTCAACGAAAAGATGCTAGATTGAAAATTGTTTACCAAACATTGCAAACTGAAAGTTACTTGACGATGTAAAAATCCCATGGAACCATAATTCTTTTTGATTTTATCAAATAAAAATGATGACCGATTGAACCCCACTCTGCAGTCAGCCCATGAGGATAAAAACATTCATAGGAATATGTAAACATAACAGCAAAAAATTGAGGAAGAAGCAAACCGATAAACTGGTTCACAGATTTTTGAAGCAGAAAAAGTGTTTGAAGCAAAAAAAAAAAAGAAAAAACGTGAACATAATATACTCGACTAATGGCAGCAATGAAGCAGAAAGAAATGGAGAAAATTGGGGTGATAAGGAGAAGAAGGTGAAACCTGATAGCAGCAGAGACTTGCAGGCAGTCGTTACTTGTGTATACAGAGGTGGAAGAGACTTCGCCTGATGCGTGTTGTATGTTTGAAGAAATCGCTATAAAGGGTGTAAGGGTATATTGGGAATACGTTCAATTTATCTTCATCAGTGATTCTCTTCTCTCCAAATCACTCCAATTTGGGAGGAAGATTAGGAGAGAAGTTAATCCTCCGAAATCCTATCCATTCTTTCCGAATCATTCCAAAAAATAACTCGGGAACACGATCCACATAACATTTCGCTCCTTAAATTCCACTCAGGAACAGGGTGTAAGAATCTGAAAAAGTTATGCGGAATTACTTCTAAGGCTTCTTTGGATCATAGTCTCGCACTCCTCCACCGTCATGCCACCCTTAGCGGCGGACGAGAAGTTGTTGGCGGAGGGGGGTGCAGAATCGGAATCGGATCCTGCTGCCATTTTGTTGGTACGGCGATTTCGATAACTGCGGGTTTGGTCGTTGAGATGCAGACGTCGGGTCCAGTCGGGTTAGAGCCAGTTGCAAGCGGGCCTTATGTTGGGCCAGTTTGCATATAAGAAGCTTTTCTACTTGGGAACACAGATATGGAATCAACAACAAAAGAATGACGCTAACCAAAGAGACCTAATGCCAGAAATATGAGATGAATAATACCTGTTTGACGAGAAGAAGAAGACGAGATTGACTGTTCTTGGTTAGAACTACGATGCAACAGAAGACAACTAGCTCTAACTATACGATAATCTGATGCATTAAGAAAAATTGCTCCAATTATATAACATACGTCGATTTTAGGGAGGAATAAAATTACAAGACATCACTGATTTGGGGGATTTGAGGGAGGAAGAGAGAAATCAAATTTGGAGAATGAATAGGAAGAGGAGAGTATTAGTAGGGGATAAGGTGTTGGTATGTTCGATCGCTTGGGTTGATCGAAGAGAAATGATCGAAAATGTGTTCAGTCTATTTTAGGGTTCTTAATTTGGTAGAGGATTTTAGAAGGAGAAAAAGAGGCGGGCTGTTTATTTTTTTTGGGATTTCATTCCCCCCCGTAGTCTATTAAAAAATGGAGAATGAGCTTCCTAAAAAATATAAAACGACACCCTTACACGACATACTTCATATGATAGGTGCCCTCCGTGTTTTTTTTTCGGACACTAATTTTAGGGCGCGTAAAAATGCGTGTCTTCTATCCTTCAAATTTTGGAAAACTGACATAAATTTTTAAGGCACGCACACATGCGCGTCCTCTATTAGTGTGTGTCAATAATTGCGCGTCGTAAAAGGCTGTTTTTCTAGTAGTGGATACAAGATGGTCGAGTTAGTGTTTATGCAATGGAAACATACAAATGTGGGAAATGGAGAGTGGCATGATGAGTCGCTATCTGCATTTGTTTGCTGATGTATGATTCTAGGGACATCATCATCCTAGGGGGGGGGGAGAATTATAACGCCCGTGTTTCAAAGCTAGGCATTAATGATGATGTAATAGTCTAGGTCAACCTTTGTAATTTATTTTGAAATAATAAGATGTATTATTTGAGTACTATGTCTTTTATACATAATTATTATAATTTAATGAATTAAGGATAAAAATAAGCGTCGAAAATAAATCTTTGATCAAGTTGTTATCTATGATGAAAGTTGTAATGGTTGAAACAAGGATTCCGGAGATATAAAGAATACCGAAATCCGAGTTATACCGAAGAAGTTATAACCTGTCAAAGTTCCGCGACAAAATCAACACGACACTGTGTGACGTAAAAAGTGGGTTTTCGATAAAGTGTTTTTTAGCATTAGTAATCTAAACGAAAGTCGCAGTGTTCGTTAAACCGAGAGCGTGCATAAAAAGAATGTCTAAATCTGACTTTGTATGAGGAATTTATGAATTTTCTAAGATTTGGCATAATAGTATGCAACCCGAAACTCGAATTTTAGATTGAGTGATTTTCAGCCGACGGAGGATAATATTGGCAGTTGTGCCTAATAGAGAATGTTGTCATTTGTGCTATTGGAAACGATGGACTTTGTGCCTATACCTTAGGACAATATTTGGAATGAATGAGTGAATGATAGAGGATTCTTTGAGTGGAACCTTAAGAAACTGCAGAAGTATCCCATAAGCATTGTTGTTAGCCCGATTATGATCCTTAAGCTAGGTCCCTTTTACTAGATGTTAAGGGACATAAATTGAGGATAATAGAAACGAGTAATCAGGGTTATTGTTGATTAGTGAAATTATTAAATTTATTGTTAGTTGATGAAATTAAAAAATTTATTGTTGGTTGATGAAAATTAATAAATTTATTTATTGTGGGTTGAAAACCCTATATGCTCACCAGGCTCCCAAGTCTCACCCACTCAACTTTCTATAATACAGGTAGTGGACCCAGAGCATAGTTGGATGATGACGAAGGATTTTTGGATTATAGGCCAATAGATGTAAATAACTGTTGTAATGCCTATAATATATTGCTTATCTTTTTGGTCTGTATCGATGTGGACATCCCGAGTTTCGTAATGAAATGAAAATACATTTCTTTAAGAAATGCTTTGGTAAATACTTTTATCATTTTTTGTTTTAGGACAAATTCCGCATATTTTATTGGAGAGATTACTGTGATTTTATTTTAAAAGCATAAACAAAATCGGTCTTTTCTGGCCGAGAAATTGGGGGATGACGCACCTAAGTTATGGCCTTTAACGCTAATATTTTGAACTAAGATGGATCTTAGACATGTATTGGACATGCGTGTCTATAAAGTTTCCACCTTTATGATGGAACTGGTATTAGAAAACCTTTTGGAGTAATTGGGTTAAGGACTTTTTCAGATCAAGGGCTTAATGATTAAGATATCATGGGTTTTGGCTTCATTTAGACCTAAGGTTTGAGATATTGATCTCTTTGGGTGCCTTAATGGATAAATTTGGAAACTTTATCTATTTAGACAATAATATGGACCTGATCTGAACTTTGGAGCCCTTAGGATCAAGGGAAATAGCTTAATCCATTGAGCTGTTGAAGACTCAGTGCCCATGGCATGACACCAGGTCGCCACGACGTGGCGATAACGAATATCGCGATGGACTGTTGCTGGAGGGCCACGACGTGGCCATAAGTGGTCACGACGTAGTGGTCGACTGAAGTCAACATTGGCCTTTGACTTTGATCTTTGACTTTTGACTTGGGTTGACTTTTGGCCAAGATGGCTGATTCCAATATTTAATCTAAGGTTGGACCTTGTATGTTGTGATAAGAGTGTTGTAGTGGCGGTTGCATGGCTTTGAGCGTCTTAGTCGGCTTGGTAATTCAGGTGATTCTCTTCACTATACTCGGGGGTCGAAGGCACCAATGTCAGCTCATTAGCTTATGTTATATAGGAAGACTAGGGGATGAACCTTGGCATTTGTATGAAAGACCTAGAAGTAGATCCCGAAACTTTGGTTACATGACTAGGGATCAGACCCTGTCAATTATATGCAGTATGCTATTGTCGATGTGATACTTGCATTGAAGACCATGAGGTGGCTCTTGGCACTAGTTTGTAAGACCCAAGGTGTTGGCCCCCGACCTGGTAAGGAAAGACCATGATACGGCTCATGGTATAATGACAAGATTATGGTTGGCACATAGCAATCTCTGTTGTATATATGATATGTGGTATTTTGGGGAACTCACTAAGTTTTGTGCTTACGGTTTCATATTTATGGTTTCAAATACTTCCGGTTCGAAAGGGAAGAGTCTGACGTGACTACACAACTTCCCCAAAGTTTTCTGCATTGGCAATTAACGATATTACTCTGATGTTTAAATAATATATTCACTTGATCGGTTTTGGATCAACTAGTTTGTATGATTTATTGTTTTAAAAATGAGAATTTACTATGAATTTTTGGGGCGTTACATTAGTGTTTAAATAAAACTGAATTGTCCAATTGCAAAATTTTCATATGACTTCTTGGTTTGGATATTTGAAATTTTGAATAATGAGGTTTCAGTAAAAGCGAATTATTATTTTGTTTATTTTCAATATACATCTTTTAATTATTTATTAGATTACATTATTAGTATTTTTAAATAGATTAGAAAGCATTATCCAATAAAATATCTTAATGTATATTTCTCAAAAGTTTTTTATATTTTTAAAATATTAAATTATAATAAAATGTTTGAATAGTTGCTCATACATTTTCATTCCCAAGCAAACAATTTGTTTTTGTTTAAGTTGATGAATATTCATGTGATACTTACTTTTAAATGTTTTGTTTCTTGAAAACTGAATTGTAAAATCCAATACATCCGAATTGTAATTTGGTTGGTCAGTATTAAATTTGAATTTGGTTTGGATTATCCAGATTCACGTTTTCAAAACAAATTTTAATTCATTTGATTTTCCGGATGAAACCGATCAATCAAAGGAACACCCCTACCATCTTCTGTTTAATTTGATTTTCTTTATTTCCTTTAAATCCATTTGTTTTACCTTTTCGTATGTCGTCTTTAGCTTTTTTTTGTTTCATCCTTCTTTTACTATGCCAACTAACATATCTCATACATGCTTTCACTTTAGTGGTTAATTTATGGTTAGCGGGAAGATGTCCAACCATTTTGGCAGAGTTTGTTGCGTCCGCTCCTCTCACGCCTCTACTTAAACCTAACAACGGGATCCATCCGATTGCAGTAGGCACTATATAGAGATGTCTGGTTTCCAAGGTTGCCATGAAAGGTGTGGGTAAAGAAATAGCCAAGTACCTCAATGATTTTTAGTTCGGGGTTGGTGTATCAGGCGTTGTTGAGGCTGTGTTACACAGTTCCAATAGGGTGTTAAGTGAACACCATGCTGATGGGTCTCTTGCAATGTTGACTATGGATTTCTCGAATACCTTTAACCTGGTGGATCGATCAGCATTGCTCCACAAGGTTAAGAAGATGTGCCCTTCCATTTCTTTGTGGGTGAATTTCTTATACGGGAAAGCAGCGAGACTTTATATCGAAGACCAACATATATGGTCTGCCATTGGGGTGCAACAAGGTGACCCCTTGGGCTCTCTTCTTTTTGCCCTCGTTTTGCACCCGCATGTGCACAAGATTAGAGACAATTGTAAGCTCATTCTTCATGCTTGGTATCTAGATGATGAGACTGTCATTGGGGATTCAGAGGAGGTAACTAGAGTGCTGAACATTATTCGGTTCCATGGTCCAGGCTTGGGTCTTGAGTTGAACATCAAGAAAACAGAGATTTTTTGGCCCTCCTGTGATGTTAGGAAGCTTTGTGCCGATTTATTCCCAACGGATATATGGAGACCTTCTTTGGGAGTGAAGCTCCTTGGGGGGCTGTTAGCAGAGACGCAGAGTTTATTAGCAGGCTGGCCATGAAGAGAGTAGTCAATGCTGTTGATTTGATGGGCCTTCTTCCACAGCTATGTGACCCGCAGAGTAAGCTCCTTTTGCTTCGATCATGTATGGGTATTGCAAAACTTTTCTTCAGTGTAAGGACATGCCAGCCAGTACACATAGAAGAGGCAGCTTTGTTCTTTGACAAAGGATTGCGTAGGTCTATCGAGGATATGGTGGTATGTGGAGGCCCCTTCTTTGGAGACATTCAGTGGCGCCTGGCTTCCTTACCTATTCGTTTTGGTGGTTTGGGTTTGTACTCGACATACGAGGTTTCCTCCTACGCATTTGTAGTCTCGAGGGCCCAATCTTGGGCATTACAAGACCATATCTTATGTGACAGTGGGGTATCTGGTATGGACTCGGATTACCTATGTGCTATGACTTGTCTTCACGATACGATTCCGGGATTTGACTGTAGCGGTTTCACTAATAAGGACACCGCCCCCTAAATCCCAAAAAGCTTTGGTGTGTATCCTTTTTAGCAAAATCTTCCAAGATATGGAAGTCGACTTCGACATGACTGTCAGATAGAAAGCAGTCTTTGAGTGTCTTAAAGCACCTCATGCTCAGGAATTTCTGCTAACCATCCCTATTGATGGCCTTGGCTAACATATGTCTCCTGCAGAGTACCGAACTATCCTTCGTTATCGCCTCATGATCCCATATTCTCAATTGACGAGATATGCCCAGTTTGCCGCAAGGCATATTGGGATACCTTTGGGGAACACGCGGTTCATTGTAGAGAGATCCCTGATTTCAAGTACAAACATGATGTGGTTCGGGATGTTCTCTTTGATGCTTGTCGGCGTGCTGGTATTTCTGTGAAGAAAGAAGCGTCAGTGAACTTTTTGACGGACCCACAGGATGGAAGGTCAACACTTAGACCGGCTGACATTTTGGTCTTTGGATGGATATGAGGGAAGCATGCGTGTGTGGATCTTACTGGGGTCTCTCCTCTCGTTGGTTTGGGGAACGGGGGTTTCACAGCTGGACAGGCCGCTTTGATAGCCGCCACGCGCAAAGTGATGAAGCACGAGGATGCATGTATAGAAAATCAACATGTGTTTGTGCCTTTTGCATTCGATACATTTGGTTTTCTCGCATCAGAGGCGGTGGAGCTCCTCAATAGAGTCCAATGGGTCATGCATTCTAATGTCATATCTCCTAGATCCACAAATGTTGTTTTCAAAAGAATTGCTTTTGCCATTCAGAAAGGACTAGCAGCACAGCTTGTTGTCTGTTTGCCTTCAATCGATATGTATTGAACTATATTATGAGTTTGAGATTTAATTTCAACTCATACAACTAACATAATTTCCAAGAAAGGTTACAAACATAATTCGGCTTTGTTTTCATAATCTTGTAGTGAACAATTGTGTATCATTCCAGGTTAATGAAATAGCAAAACTTTACTTCAATCAGCTTATCAAAAAAATGGGAACAACCTAAAGCAATGAATGATAAAACATCTTCTTCTCACCTCATAAGATTGACAATATCATTCTATTTTGAACAAAAGTCATCAGCATATGTTTATTTCTTTCCTTTTTTAAATAATGTAATGTGTTAATTTGTATTTAACTATATTCTTTAAATATACATAAACAAAATATGTTGATTTCTGTAAATAAAAAAAAATACTTAATACGTAGATATTTGTGTTTGTTATTTTTAAACTCAATATCCTCGCACACCTATCCCTAGTTTACAATAAAAAAGTCGATATATAATTGTTGGACCTAGAATGCATCTTTCCAAGATATCGTTTCACTTACCAAAAAACAGTTATATGTCATTCGTCTTCAATTTGTTATTGTTTTCTGGAAGGCCAAAGATGTGTCCATATGTCGACCGATAGAAATCTATTATGAGGGGCATTTGAAGAATACCAAAAGAAGCAATCGGGACCGAAGATAATACACATATTGGAGCAAGCATCCATGGTCTTTTATGACAAAAGACAAGGAACAATGTTGCGGCGAATGCAACCATCATGGTAGTTGTGGACAACATCAAGGTGCAAAGACCAATCAACAATCTCCTTGGCAAATTGACTACAAAATCTTGTTCATCAAAACTTCCTGTGAGGATCGACAAGAACAGTAATAATGATGTACTGGATGCAAATAGTGAGATTGCATCTGATATTGCAAAGATCGTGAAAGCAATTTCTTTTGTAAACACCGGGATGCCTGTTTCTTGATTGCTTCCACCTGGTACTGTAATGGCTGCCGCAAATACAATTGTGGTGATTAGTGCTGCAGTGATGCTGCATGATTCTGCTACGGCTTTCATCCACTTTTCTCCTTCCTTCAACAAATTATCGTGCTCCCTTCTGAACACCATATCTGGTGTCTCCATAAAAGCGTTCTTTTGAGTAATGCATATTGGAGCAACGAGCCTCTCCACTTCCTACAAAAAAATTACTCTGTTTATTCAACGAATATATACATTGATCCCCCCCGATAAGGACAATTGTAATACATTTTGGATATACCTGACGCCATTGAAGCTCTCTTTGTAGTTGTAGTGCTGGACCTGATCTTCGTCTAAGTTTCTGTGAAGGAGGTAAATTTCCAACCAAGTGCAACATATTGTTCCTAAAAGAATCTTCAATAGTTCTATAAATACCTTCACGCTCTCCTATGGAATAGATAAAGTTGTAGATTCGTTCTGATCGGTATATAACTGCTAACTGTATAATGTCGTAACCACTTTCATCTTTAAATTGCATTGCTGTGGGGGATCTCGTTAAAATCTCATGAACAACCTCATAAAGATTTTGACGTGCAGCCTCGTGAATTGGTCCGGTGTACAAGCGACGACGTGCATCTGGGTGCCCCAACTTGTCTATTTCATCGCATATCAACGCCAGAACTTCTTTTGCTTTTTTCCTTTCCTTCATTTTCTTCTCGATATGCTTAATGGGTGGAACTAAAAGTTGGAAAACAATTGGTTAAAACAGAATCATCAAATTTATATTCGGAATTATACCTCAAATTCAGCTGACATTGAGTCATTATATACCTACTCTTGTTGCAACCTTCCAGAAGAGCAAATAAAACATAAAGAACGGAAAATAAAGCATCAACATGAGTACGCGAAGCATGAAATAAATCCAAGAAAGCATGGCTAACGGGCCTGCAGCATAATTAAGAACAAATCTTTCATTAGTAAAATATGATATATTTTTTAATTCAAATATATGATTGATTCTGGGTTTGTATTCATGAGTTACAGGTTACCAATAGCTCACCCATTAACGTTAAGTATAGCAGAAGTTGTATAGTACCAAAGATCACGTCGTCAGGTATTTCTTGTATCACATCCACTATGTTTTTGTAGTAGTCTACTAATATTTCAAACGAGTCCCTACCTCTCTTGACTATCCTTTCACAAATATCGCCCATGAGTACTGAAAGAAAAAACCATAATCTATCACCATGGAAGAAAAGGGAAATTAAAAAAGAATAACAAAATAAACTATCTATAGACTTTATATATAGTGCATTAGAAAGTAACTTACGTGGATATATAAGTGCTTCCCCATAGTCTAGCCTACTCGGAAAGTTTTTAACTATTGTCATCAATACATTATCATCTTTCACAGCAAATTCAGGAAACTTTCTGACCAAATCCGATGCTAAACCTGAAGCATATTAAAAAGAGTCTGAATCCTTTCTATTATATATATATATATATATATATATATATATATATATATATATATATATATATATATATATATATATATATATAATAGAAAGCATTCAGACTCTTTTTAATATGCTTCATATATATATATATATATATATATATATATATATATATATATATATATATATATATATATGCTACTCACCAAAATTCTTTGCATAAATAGCATTTACAAGAAGGATGACGCCAAATTTTCCACTACGGTGAAAAGAACCCTCTGAAGGAGCAGACCTTCTCTTTGGTATACGAGCACCTTTGTCGACTTTCAACAAATATTCATAAGCTCTATCCAAAGGTATTTCACCTTTATCTAGGCCTCTAGTTTCTGTCTCTGTGTCTGTTTCTGCTTCCTTATTCGTTTGAGCTGAATGTGCATTACCGTATTAAAAATTTATTTAAAAGAATACCATAACAACCTTTTTAATTATATACATCAATCGTGATAAATAAAGATTTTACACAATTAAAGAAACAAGTATATATGCATGTTTTTTTCTCTGGAACGGAAAACATATATGCATGTTGGTTAGATTGATTAATATAATGTTTCTCCATTGCATGATAATTTACTACAAATATTTTTCTGGCTATCGTTCTATTATGTCTATAAAACAAACGGAAATGTGCTTTAAGAAATTTATATTAATATACATGGACACAAACATCTATATATTAACATATAAATTTTTTCCAACGGAAAATGTCATCTATATTTTTTTTTTGACATATAATGACCATTCCATTTTCTACGTCGAAGAAAGTGTTAATTAGAGAGTAGCTAGGTGCCTAGCTAGGTCACGTGCGTGAGATAATTTGTAATATAGAATTTGTTTAGAAGATAGATAGGTACGATACCTTGTTGAGAACTTATCAAAACTGGATCGTAGAACGATTTCAGTTTATCCCAAACTGCTTTGGCGGAGTCAAGATTGACAACCGTGCCAAGTAGCTCTTCACTGATTGAAGCAAAGATCCAACCTTTGACAAGACTGTTATATTGTTTCTCCATCTCCGGACTTAAAGCTCTTGAACGGGTAGTTGTTACATCTACAATGCCATGCAGATTGTAAGTCTCCAGGAGGCAAAGCATCTGTGTCTGCCAAAGATGGTAATTGCGGGCACTGGAAAGCTTCACAGAGACAAAGTTAGAAACATTAGTAATCGATGCATATAAGTACTTATGCTCTTCTTGTGTTTGTTCTAAAGGATGTCGAACATAAGGGCTTTGTATTTGTTCAAAACGATGTCCAAAATAAGGGATTGATTCTTCCATTTGAATGGAGAATGGGTATGTATGAGTAAGATATGATGTAGATGCAGTTAACTTCTTCATGGTTTATATATTGTGTAAAGAGCTTTATATTTTATTCGATACTTGCATTGTTTAGTCTCCGCTTTATCTTTTTTCACTCACTTTGTTTTTGCCAGATGATAATTCCTACGCAGATGAATAATGTTTGATATGCAGTTACCTTCTTCATGCTTTTTATATATATATATATATATATATATATATATATATATATATATATATATATATATATATATATATATATATATATATATATATATATATATATATATATATATATATATATATATATAATAAGTTGTATTCAGTACTTGAATATAACATACTCTTTGCTTTATCTTTTTTTTTTATCACTAATGACTTTATTCTACTAAATCTTGTTAATAGTGAGAGTATATATATATATATATATATATATATATATATATATATATATATATATATATATATATATATATATATATATATATATATATATATATATATATATATATATATATATATATATATATAGGTTCAGGTTCATTTGAGACCAGTCTAATTTTGTGAGACCGTGAGACCAAATCTAAAAATAATTTTAAAATGCAAAATAAATGGAAAAATCCAAAAATTCTTTTTTTAAATATTATTTTCGGAACTTGAATTAACTAAAAAAAAATCCCGTTTTTTTTTTTGAAAAATACGTGAAATATTCTAAATAGAATATTACACTGACATATTGTAAAAAATAATTTTAAAATGCAAAATAAATGGAAAAATCAAAAAATTCTTTTTTTAAATATTATTTTCGGAACTTGAATTAACTAAAAAAAATAAAAAATAGATAAAAAAAAGTCCTATTTTTTTTGAAAAATACGTGAAATATTCTAAATAGAATATTACAGTATACATATTCTAAAAATAATTTTAAAATGCAAAATAAATGGAAAAATCAAAAAATTCTTTTTTTAAATATTATTTTCGGAACTTGAATTAACTAAAAAAAATAAAAAAAATAAAAAAATGCGTCTAACGGTCTCACAAAATTAGGCCGTCTCACATGAACCTAACCCTATATATATATATATATATATATATATATATATATATATATATATATATATATATATATATATATATATATATATATAATAAGTTGTATTCAATACTTGATTATAGCATCCTCTTTGCTTTATCGTTTTTTATTTTTTCACTAATTACTTTATTCTAATGAATCTTGTCGATAGTGAGAGAGGGTTTATATATGTCGGTGGCCTGAAAAACGTGGGTGTGTATTTCATTTTTGATTTTTCAACAATAATATACTTGTAGTACAAAAATAAAATACTCGTCATTATAATAATTAACCAATTGATACACGTGGCAAAACAATGCATGCAACCACAATAGTGGATGTCGCTGCTAATAGCGTCGGCGTTAATGTTCTTCAACCACGATCCATGTGAAAGTTTGATTTTACATCTACCCGTCCATCTTGTTGCAAATCCAATGGGTTGCACCTTCGTTGCGTACATTACCAATAGTGGCGACACCAATGACAGCGAAGGTGTCGCCGCTAATACTCTAAATAGATGGTGCCAAAAGTTCCCTCCGTGTCGCCACAAATAATTCACCGTTGTTAATACGTTTGCGTCGCCGCTAAAAGTCTGCGCAAATAATGAACTTTCGTTCTTTCCTTTTTTTGCTCTGTCTTCCCAAATCCAACTCCACCGATTCTTTAATTCGCTTCGTTCTGTCTTCGTTGCTAGAATTTCACCGTTAAAAAGCCCCAACCTGCCTCAATCGTGACTTCCCATCACCAGCGACCCGTTGTCGGCGACGGTGGGCAATATCGGCGACATATGGATCTTTTGCAGCAAGGCAACACTGGCAACCTTTTAGCGGTGGTAGACCGTCGCAAAAGCTTTTAGTGGTGACATTTCTGACTTTTAACGACAATGTCTGTCACTACTAATGCTCACATATCTTGAGTGTGCATAAAGCAATAATAGAGAACTTTATACGCATTAAATAGCTACCAAAATTGATTCTACCTAATAATTAATATATATGTATTAAAAAAGGATGAATTTAGCAACAGTACCGAATAGGGCACTGTTCATAACTCGGAACTGTTCATCGAACTCGGATATTGTTCATAACTCGCGTACTGTTCTACGCTTTCTAGATGCTTCGACTAGTAATATCCCTAATCCATCTCGCTTTCGCCATCTCTTACAGCTTATTCATCCTCACCATCTGTCACAGTTTTGCTCTATAAAACCGTCTGTCTCCATCCATGTCTGTTTTTGCCTTCAGTTCAATCAATTCTGCTCCACCATAAAAGAACCCTAATTGCTACTAAATTATGAAAGTTATGAAACCAGTTATGAAAGTTGCGAATGTTGTGAAGGATGAGATGAAAGTCAATGGAAATCCAAAACTGTTGAATAACTATATTTCAATATCTAGATCTAATGATGTTGATAAAATGGAAAGTGTCTCAGATAAAGTGAAAACATGGTTTTTAAATTCAATGAATTTGTTCAAAACTACTAATGATGGACCCAATAAGTTTTGGGTTCCTAAATTTTTTCAATAAATGCATGTGATATGTGACGAGCAATATGATGCGAAATGGTATATTGATAGTGGTTGCTCTCGTCACATGACTTGAAGAAAGGAAAACTTGCGAGATTATAGAAGTTTGGAGAATGCTGGAGTAGTCAAATTTGGAAATAATCACAAGTGTCAAGTGAAAGGCTATGGAAAAGTCACAAATGGACAATTCACAGTTAACAGGGTTGCTTATGTTGAAGGTCTTCAACATAACTTGATCAGTGTTTCGCAACTTGTTGTAGGTACTGGAAATCAGGTTGTGTTTAATGAAGAAGGAAGTATCATCTCAAACGCAAAGACAGATAAAGTACTTCTCAAATCCAAAAGATATGGCGATGTGTTTACACTAGACATCAAACCAATTGTGGGCAAACCTGCTGTATGTTTACTATCAAAGGCCTCTAATGATGTTAGCTGGCTCTGGCATAGAAAATTGTCACATTTGAATTTTCGCAATATTAATAAACTTGTCACTGAAGACTTGGTTCGAGGATTACCAATACTAAAAGTTAACAATGATACTTTGTGTGCAGCTTGCGAACAAGGAAAACAACATAGAAAAGGTCATCCAATTGTGATAGATTCAAAGATCGTGGAACCATTGGAACTTCTTCACATTGACTTATGTGGACCGTCGACTATTGCAACAATCAATAAAAAGCGGTACATTTTAGTTATTATTGATGATTTTTCTCGATTCACATGGGTATTTTTTCTCAGGTTAAAATCTGAAGTTGTTAACACGATGATTGATTTTATCAAAAAGATTGAGATGAGTCTTAAGAAGAGTGTTCGCAAAATTAAAAGTGACAATGGTTCTGAGTTTAAAAATCAAACACTGGATTCTTTTCTCACAGGCAAAGGCATTTTGCATAATTTCTCATCACCATATACTCCACAACAAAATTGTGTTGTTGAAACAAGAAATAGGTCTCTATGCGAAGCTGCCAGAACCATGTTAACATATGCGAACTTACCTCAATATATTTGGGTTGAAGCAGTATTAACTGCATGTTTTACTTAGAATCGATCATTCATTCATCGAAGATTCAATGTTACTCCATATGAAATACTTAACAATCGAAAACCTAATGTAAAATTTTTCCATGTTTTTGGTTGCAAGTGTTTTATAATGAATCTAAAAGATAATTTGACCAAGTTCCAATCTAAAGCTGATGAAGGCATATTCTTAGGATATTCGCAAAATTCAGTTGCATACAGAGTGTTAAACAAGAGAACAAGAAAATTTGAAGAAACTTTCAACTTAACTTTTGATGAATACTATATTAAACAAACGGATAGTAAATTTGAACATAAATCAATTCTTGTTGATTCAGATACTCATATTGACAATTCAGATATCAATGATTTTGATTATGACTTAATTTTTGGAACTCCTGATAGGGCAATTGATGCAGAAGTACATGCTCCTGATAATCAAACATCAGAATCCTCAAAACATATTGATGATTCAATAATAACTAAAAAGTCAATATCTTGCGAAAGTGTGCCAGAAGTTCGTATGGAGGGGGATCATACGATCAACAATGCACAGAGAGAGCAAACTTCCGAGGGGGAGAATGAAAATCTGAATCATCAAGTTGAGGGGGAGCATTCGCAATTTCAACATGAACATCAAGTTGAGGGGGAGCATTCGCAATTTCAACATGAACATCATGTTAAGGGGGAGCATGATGCAACAGAGACAATTAATCTTGATGAAAATGATGAATTTCTTGAATTAAATGATAATTTGTTTGTTGCAGGATCTGAAAATGAAGATTTGTACGAAGATGCACCATTGGAATTTAATCCTGATTATCCACCACTTCAGAAATGGACAAGGAATCATCCCAAAGAACAGGTGATTGGGAATCCAGAAGATGGTGTGTTGACAAGAGTTCAAATTCGTACGAAAAATGAGGTACTGAATGCAAATCAAGAGTTGTGTATGTTTAATGTTTTTATTTCGAAAATAGAGCCAAAGACAATAAAGAATGCTATGGAATACTCAAATTGGGTTATTGCTATGCAATCTGAACTGGTTGAATTTGAACGAAATAAGGTTTGGAGATTAATTCCTAAACCTTCTGATGTTTCAATTGTCGGATTAAAATGGATTTTTAAAAATAAACTGACAAAGATGGCAATATTATTCGGAATAAAGCTAGACTAGTTGCTAAAGGATATTCGCAACAAGAAGGAATAGACTATGAAGAAGCATTTGCACCTGTTGCAAGACTCGAAGCAGTTCGCATATTTTTAGCTTATGCAGCTCACAAAGACTTCGATGTTTTTCAAATGGATGTTAAGTGTGCATTCTTAAATGGAGAACTAGAAGAAACAGTCTATGTTGAACAACCTCCATGATTTGTAAATGAAGAACATCCTGATCATGTCTACATCTTAGACAAAGCAGTTTATGGGTTAAAACAAGCACCAAGAGCCTGGTACGCAACACTTACCAATTTTTTGAAACAATCTAAATTTAAACAAGGATCAGTTGACCCTACATTATTTCGCAAGAATGTTGGGAGTCATCTTATGCTTATCCAAATTTATGTTGATGATATTATTTTTGGCTCAACTGACCCAGCATTGTCTACTGAATTTGAAAATCTCATGAAAAGTAAATTTGAGATGAGTATGATGGGAAAAATTAACAATTTTCTTGGTTTGAATATAAGACAGAACAGGGATGGAATTTTAATCAACCAAGAAAAATATACAAAGAATCTACTTGAAAAGTTTGGAATGACAAATAGCACAAAGCTTAAAGTACCAATGGCAGTGGGAACAAGACTAACTCCTTCGTTAGATACTCCTGCTGTTGATTTAATACTTTATCGAAGCATGATAGGGTCTTTATTGTATTTAACTGCAAGTAGACTTGATATTATGTTTTCTGTGTGTAATTGTGCTAGGTATCAAGCTAATCCTAGAGAACCTCACTTAACTGCAGTGAAAAATATTTTTCACTATCTTAAAGGAACAATTTCGTTAGGACTTTGGTATCCTGCGAAATTGGGATTCTTCATTCAAGCTTTTTTAGATTCTGATCTTGGAGGATGTACTTTGGATAGAAAAAGTACAAGTGGTGGATGTCAACTATTGGATGGAAAATTGGTGAGTTGGCAGTCAAAGAAGCAAACTTGTGTTGCTATATCAACTGCTGAGGCTGAATATATTTCAGCTGCTGCTTGCACTTCGCAAATCATTTGGATTCAGAGTCAACTACGTGATTATGCAATAAACATGAAAAAGATTCCCTTGTATTGTGATTCTCAAAGTGCAATTCGCATTTGTCATAATCCAGTACAACACTCAAAGACAAAACACATAGCTCTTAGATATCATTTTATCAAAGATCATGTGGAAGATAGGAATATTGAAATACATTTTGTGAAAACCACTGAACAACTTGCTGATATTTTTACTAAACCTCTTGATGAAAAATCTTTTGTAAGAATTTTAGCAGGTTTGGGAATGATTGATGGAAATTCAGTTTCAAAATCAATAACACAAGAATGAAAGGTCCATTCAGCAGCTCTGAGACAAAATCATTCAGAAGTTATTGTGCATTAAGAGGCTTCACATTGCTTCGCATCCTCACATCAGACAACAAAGTTTTGTGTGTTTTTAGTTTTTGTCAAGAGCAGAATACCAATAGGTCATGCTGATATATGTTTCTATGGGAAGGTATCATTTCTTTCAACTTTGTATTAGTTAGGATGTCCCTAGAAGCATGCTGCAGCATGTTGACCCAAGCCTCATATGACTCTATGTATGAGAAGTGAAAGCCTTAATGAAATTATCTCATGAAAATTTCTTCCCGATTAGGCTTGTATTCGCATTAGTCAAAAGAGAACCCTTACTCTTCTCATATGAGAAAAAGAGTTTTCTGTTTGGTCCACAAATAATAGAGGTACATTCGATCTTATAGCCAATCTTTTTCATCATAAAATTCTTAACACAAATCACACACAAAGATGTATGTCCGAGAGGTCTCTGATCAAACCAATCAAGACCTAGATATACAAAAATTATGTGTTAATGATCTGACATCATGAGTACGTGATGAAGGTAAAACCCAAACATCTAACAACTTAAGGAATTGACGGGGAACATTGTTCCAGATATTGAAGAAACTTTTGTTTCAGTACCAAAAATTTGAAACTCCAAATCATATACATTTCGCATGCGTGGTCTTGATCAAACTTTCGCAACCCACGATGTTTGTTATCCAACAAGATCCAATTCATTAATTTTTTTATGAATATGATTTTCGTGTGAGTTTCATTTGCATGTTCTAGTCATGATAAATATTTTTAAAGCTGACTTGTCACTGACTACACTGGTCATACAAGTAATTTCTGTTACAATTAATCACCTTATGTTTAGGATGAAATGTAACGAAATTTTAAACTAACCCAAGAATCCATTTTAAAAAGAAGCCCTTTGAGACTTATCAAAAAGTATTCGATTGTAATTCACAGGAACATACACAAGCTGTTGATCATCTTTCTTGATGATTAACGAAGCAACCTTTGCCTGGGGTTTAACTGCTTTTGTGTCAAAGTGCATTTTTGACATCACAAAATTCAAAAAAAAAAATTATCTTGATTCTTATCTTATTTCTTTGGAACACTGCACTCATGAAATCCTTGAGGTTCTAAGTAATACCAACTTAGACTGAAGATTTCGCAAGTCTGGCATATGACTTCGCTTTTCATCCCAAAAGTGAAAGAGCATTGCATCCATGCGAAGGGTTCCAACGGTTGCATTTCAATAAAGGGAATATTGACAGGCTGTGTATACATGACGAATGGTATTCTGCGCGGTTTTCTAGGCAATGTAATAGGTGCTTTTTCACACATGGCTAACTTTTTGCAGTAATGGTCTGATTTTCAAGGTGTCACGTCGGATATAAATGCATCCCGCTTCAAATTCAAATCAATTAGGGTTATGTATAAAAGGGGGTTAAAGTGGGTGTTATACGGTTACGCGATCAAACACAAAAATTCCCAAATTCTCTGATTCTTTCTTTTCTTCAAACCCTAACAATGGCTGCTACTCAATCCAACATAGAAGAAGTTGTTTCACAATCCCTTATGAAGATTCAAAGCACAAACTACCAAGTTGATCCTACTGTTTCATCTTACCCAGAAGAACTGAAGATGTTGGTAGTTGCTCTAAAAAGGTCACCTTTATCTACTGCAATGTTCAATTCTTTCTCTGTTCCAATGTCTTGGTTGTCAATAGCAGCATCAACTGCGTCATACAATTATACTACTGATGTAATAACCTTCAATCTTGTGAACAACAAGACAGTTCGTCTTACCAAGAATATGTTCATGAACTTCTTGTACATTCCAAATAACCCACCGTTCTTTAAGCCAACAAATTCACAGATTATCTTTATGTTCAATGAGATGGGTCATCAACCCACTCTTGAAAAGATAAGTGATTTCAGCAAATCAAGCCTACCGTGCATCTGGAACTTCTTATTTGGCATATTTCTTGGGTGTTTGACTGGGAGGAGTGTTGGCTTAGACAGGGGAAGGATGGAGGTTTATGCTATGGTGATGGGTCTTTACTACGATTTGAGTGTGGATTATGGAACTCAGCTTTGGAAGGAGTTCAATAAAAGTCTTGAAAATACAAGTGTTGAGCAGGGGATTTCTTGTGCTAGGTACTGGAGCTTAATTTTGGAGAAAGTATACGAAAAAGAAGGAATTCAAGTTCCTGAAGACGGAGAAGTTGCAGAATTCTCTTTGTACCAATTTCCAAAGGTTGTTGAAGATGATGAAAATATCTTCACGAGTGTCGCAAGAATTCCTGATGCGATGCTTCGCAAAGTTTCGCCTACTCATAAAGTCTTGGTTCGTTACATGAAAACATTTGATCATAATGTGCGAACTGGAGTGTTGCTTGAAGTTACTGATGAATCTTCAAAGAAAAAGAAGCAAACTCAAAAGAAAGCCAAACAAGAATCTTCCAAAGTGGCGAAGGATGAAGGGGCTGAGAAAGAGGTGGTTTCTCCTACCAAGACGAAGGAAACAATCCCAACAAAATCAGGGGTATTAAAGAAGCTTCACAAATTATCACAAACGCCAACTACTTCACCTACTATTCGCAAAACTGAGGTGAGTAGTAAAGGAGCAATTTTTAGAGATGTTCCAGCTCCTGTTTCTCTTGGCTCAAAAAGAAAAAGAGCCACAGACGTTGCGAAGCATATTACCCAGAAGCTATACAAGAAACGAAATATGATTATTCAAAATGAATCATCAGATGAAGTGGTTCCCGAAACTCCACATGTTTCCACAACGGTAACTGTTTCTCTTCCAATCATTTCGCAAATTTCGACTACCACATCCACACCACTGGAAGTTGTTACACACACTTCAGTTCAAGAGGAAGAACTTATTTTTGATAGTATTGTTAACGTATCTAATACGGAGACACCTATCAAAAATATTCAAATCACAGAACCAATTACTTTGTTACCACCATTTCCTTTTCCAAATACTCAAACAACCATATCATCCATATTTGATCATCTTTTAAAACATCCCTTCACTACACTGTTTCCATCTCAATCACCTGAAGCACCACAACCTATACCTTCGCATGCTCAGTCTGACAAAGAAACCGAAGGAGGTGGTTTTGGAGGAATGTTTGCAGCCATCCATTTTGATTCAGAAGAGGAGGAAATACCTTATCATATGCTTATGTCAGGTAAGCAGTTTAAAATACTGAATCGCAAGTTGAATGCCATTATTCAATCACAAGCAGATGCTGGTACAAAGTCATCTATCTCGGGCTTGGAGGTTGAATCTATGATAAAAGCTGCAGAGAAGCGGATCATTGCGAAAGTCGATGACTCTGACAAAAATAATGAGCTTCTTATTCAAGCTCAAGGCAAATCTTTTGATGGTGTTATCAAGGATTTAAAAATTGTTACAAAAGAACGCCATGTTCTTTTTGTACAAGATGTAAAGAAGGTCTGGGAAGATGTTAACTTCAAAATTGAGGAGTTAAAGGCTGAAGTGGCAAAGGAGATTCAAGACCTTCATTTGAAAAATTCAGAGGTCCAGAAACGTGTTGATATTATTGTTGAAGCAGTAACTAAGCTTGCTACTTATTATCAACCGTCTGCTCAATTGATCGAAGCCAAGCATCAAGAGAATAAAGAGCAATTTTCAAAATTAATTCAGTTGGCTACTGAATTAAAAAGTTGTGTTTCGCAGACTTCTCAACAAACGATTCTTACTCCGGAATTTTTAACTCTCAAAGTTAATACTCTGGAGCAAGCAAATCAAAAGGCGTTGGCCCCGATTACCAACTTTACTTCTCTATTGCCGAAGAATGCCCCACCTGCTTTCACAGGGGTGCAAGGGGGAGAAATAAAAGGGAGTAAAGTTGAAGATGTGAAGGTTGTCGGGAAGGGAAAGATACGAAGGGGAAGCCAAAGAAGTTTTTGTTTAAAGTCTCAGAGATTGAAAGATATACAACTTTGCAATATACGAATTTCATAGTTCGTATGAATAATTGCTCGAAGAACAATGAAGGAGACAGGAAGGAGCTTAAAAAGATTATTACTTGGTATTCTAAAATCCGAAGAACAATGAACTCAGCTATTCAGCGTCTCACAGACAGAATAGTTTCGACTGTTTACAAAGGGGGAGATTGTAGAGAATAAAAGTTGTAAAAGTCGAAATGGTTGTTTCTTTTGTTTCGCATGTTAGTTATTTTACTAAGTCTTCTTTTGTGCGAAGCTTACAGTTTATGACTTAGTATATTTTTTGTACACTCAGGTTTCCTATAAATAGGGACTAAGGTTAGAAGTAGAAAGAATAATTTTTCTCTCTACTTATTGTAATCAGTTTCTTCATCAATATAAGATCTGATTAATATTTACTTCTTGTGTTCTTACTTTTCATTCATACAAATCATAATTGCATTCTAAATCTCTATAACAATTCACATCACTTTGATCCAGACATTCTAGGTAAAGGCCTTGAACTCAAATTTTGTTTATTCACTTCATACTTGATCACTATTTCCGATGTGTTTTTTGGGTGGTATAAATTAGGGAAAGAAGAAAGATCGAACAAGTTTCGAATTTTCCTTTCCCCAGTTTCCGATGTGTTTTTTGGGTGGTATAAACTAGGGAAAGAAGAAAGATCGAACAAGTTTCGAATTTTCCCTTCCCCAGTTTCGTTTCTTCGTCATTTCCTTTTTCCTCAGTATGTTATCGTACCGGTACCGATTCTTATAAATTTAACTCTAACCTTTTGAATACAAAAATCTTTACTCTTGAACTGGGTGCATCCTACTTATTTTTTATTCGAACATTCTCTTCAGGTATGTCGATTGCTCTGGAAACGCCTGCCAAACACGACCCATCTGCCCTTCCATCATCTTGTGCCTATTTACACCACCTCACCACCCTCGTTAACGTTGCAGCACCACCAAAGATGATGTACCATGCGAGTTGCCAACCTCCACAAATCCTAGTTCATATAAAATAAGAAAAAAATTCCATATTTGGTGTTTGTAGTTTTTAAAAAGAGTACTACTACATGTCTTTTATGAAATTTTATACAAAAGGGATTTTTCTCACATTTCAAATGAACAATGGAGATCTCTTCCCAAAAAAAATTGACACTGAAGGTCCTTTTGGTTAATGGTATTAACTTTTTAAGTTAAATCCTATGTGAAATAGTTGATAAACATTTTTTTATAAAAAAGATTATAAAGAATTTGATAAACATGAATAGGATTAAAATAGATTAGATATAAAATTATCTATCTTAATAGGATATGTTAATTGACTAATCGTAATCTGGATTGCACAAAAAGAAATTTAACCATTAGCGAAGTAACCTTCATTATATCCAACAGGTAAGGTTTAATGTTAATTGTGAATGACCAATAGCGGTGATACTCTTAAGGGAGATGATGTCGTCGCGAAAACCATGAAAAAGGAACCGCGAATAAATCCTTCAATTTTTTGGTGTCGCTGCTATTTTTAACCCATATAAAGTGATCCTCCCTCTGCCTTTTTTGATTTGTGTGTTCTTTTCCCTCGATTCTTCTCCGGAGATTGTCCCTTCAGCCGATGTTCCTTCCCACGACATTCTTCTCCAGTAGCCCTCTTCCCTCTTGTTGCATCCCTCTCTACCGTCTCTGTAACATTTGGATATTGGTATGTTTCATTATGTCCCTTTAATATTTAAATGTTTCACTTTTGGCCCCTGGGTAGTATGCGGGGCGTACCACACGGTACGCTTAACATACTGATGCGAGGTTTTGATCGGGACTCCAGGAACGTACGCAGGGCATACATCTATGTATGCGAGGCATACCTAAGATTTAATGAAACCCTAATCTAGGGTGTTGCACCCTATATAAGCACCTTAAGTCTTAAGGGCTGGTCTCTTTACCAACTTTCATTGCCCTAAAACCCCTAAATCGGCCCTTTAGCCTCCATTGATGTACATTTGAGTCCTTAAGAAGATTTGATGGTTGTTTTGCGCATTGTGAAGGAAGTTAAGAAGATTGAAGGTGCTTGGCTTGGTGAGAAGGTTATAGATCCAGAATCACCACCCTTGTTGCAACCTTTTTAAGGTAACAAATTCATATATTGGCTTGTAAATGTTTAGATCTCATTCTGGCTTTATTTTTTATGCTTTTGGTCCCTTTTGGGTTGATTGAAGAGTTAAGACGTTTTAAGGACTTATTCTTTTAGATATGAGCTTATTATGGACTCCTTAGTCTTAAAGGTGCAAGCTTTATGGGATTTTTGGTCACATGCATGCATTAAGTCACTTACTAACTCCCTTTTAAGCTTAAGAGCTTCATTTAGCCATGCATGAACGTAAAGTTAGCAACTTTACGTGATAATCTAGCTCAGGGAAGTCAGATCTACACTTTGGAAAAATGTCTTAATGGATTAAGGGTCAAAAGTGACTTTAGGGCTCAATGGGTGAATATGTTGGGCGTAGAAGTCTGTACATGCCGTATACAAGCCATTTAGCGTGTACACTTAGCGTACAGCTGAGTACGCCCCATGTACTTAGTCCGTTTGGGCTTCACTTATTGGGCTTCAAGTGTGGACCTTTCCATTGGGCTTAGATGCATGGGGTCTTGTTGGGCCATCTGAATACAAGTACTTGTAACGACGTAAAATTTTAAACAATTTTTCATTTTTCAAACACAATAAAACTCATATAATATTCTCAAAATCTCATGTGTATCCAATGTCATAACAATAAAACATATCCCTGAATAAAAAAAAAAACATAATCCTCTGCCAGTAAGTACAAATGATGTCGGCGCCTTCCCGCAATCCTCGGTAGTACCTGAAACACATATCACATAACATGGTAAGCATAAATGCTTAGTGAGTTCCCCAAAATACCACATACAACACATAAGCCACTCAAGGCTATAACTCGGTATGACCCTCCGGTCAATGTGTCTCAACGGGACCCTCCAGTCCCGTAGCTCGTTGGACCCTCCAGTTCGGTCTAGCTCGTTGGACCCTCCGTTCCGATCTAAATCGTTGGACCCTCCGATCTGGTCTACTTGAGGAACCTCTGGCCTCGTAAGCCGTTGAACCCTCCGGTCCGATCTATATAACACATAGCATACATATATCACAATGCACATAATCTCAAACACACACATAACACATAAGACCCTCTGATTTGTATATAGATACCACTCTAGGTAATGTATAGTGAGAAGACTCACCTCGTATGATGTCTAGTAAACTCTCGTGCTCGATATCCCCGACCTAGCCTCTGTCTATTAAAATGATAATATCTCTAATCAATACTCTCCTCATGTTCTCATCTCTAAAGAATGGGTAGAAGACCATTCTACCCTGCCATGGCCTCTCATGAATCAGTTTGACCAAACCCCCAAGGTCAAAAGATGTCAACTCCAGTCAACAAAACAACTTTGACTAAACTCGTCGAGTACACTCGGGTAACTCGGCGAGTCCATGCGTGTCCTCTGAATCCTCCTAAGGCCTCACTCGACTCGTCGAGTTAACCTTTCACTCGACGGGTTACCACTGATCACGAATCGCGGGGCAACCCGATGCGACTCGTCGAGTCCTCTTATGGACTCGGCGAGTTTCCTCCATGGAAACACTCATTTGAGTTTCTGAGGTCAGATCTGTTTCTCTAACTTATAGATATGGCCTTCTAGCACCCAAAAGTCACGTAAAGGCTCAATCTTTATGTCCATGCACCACACATCAAGCTCTATTTGAAGAAATAGCCCTTAAAATGACAACCTAGACTCAAAAATCCAATGGGACTGCATAAAGCTGGATGATTGGGACTCTCTGGACCTATCAAGGTCCATATCTAATGTCATATGCCACAATGGGACTCCCCGTGCTCCATAATCTCAACAAAAGGGGTAAAGAAACCCTAGATTCATGAGATCTACTATATACACAAAAATAGGCATGGATTCTTACCTCAAACAGAAGCCTTTGATGAAATAGAAGAAGTTCTGAGCCCCCTCTAAGCAGCCTAGCTTGAATCTCCCTTCCTTCCTTACAAGAATGCACTATGGTGGTGTAATTAGCTCCTTCCTTCACTCTCTATGCTCTCTGGTTCGTTAGGGTCTCTCAAGTATGTGTATGGCCGCCAATGAAGGCCATAAGGTTCCTTAAATAGGGCACATGCCCATAGATTTAGGGTTTCTGTCCACATCGCGGACTAGTCGAGTCGACTCACCGGGTCATCAAGTTTATTCATTAATCTGAGTCATCAGTCGCGATCCTACTCGATGAGGTTACGCGTCAACTCGTCAAGCCCCTCTTCCTAACTTAAAAATAAATACTTAAATTATGATACCTGGAAATCCGAATGTTACAACTCTCCCCCACTTAACTTGATTTCACCCTCGAAATCGCTCTTCATTCACACATAGCTCGAACCTACAATTCGGAAAGCACCACTGAAAATGGCCTCATACCCCACCTATATCTTTTCTATGACACCTGAATCCAAACATGAACTCCTCCCTGGAAAAGGACAGACCCATCAAGAAAATTGATACTTGAGAACTCGTGGTAGAAGACGATTATTGATTCCAGATTAAGCGATTATTTATTGTTGATTGGGTCCGATACTTCATCAGGGGAGGAGCAGTCGAACAGGGGAGGAGACGATCCGTCAAGAAAATTGGGGGAAGAACGAGATGCAAAGAACATATATGAAAGAGTAAAAGTTTGAGCATCCCACATCGAAGCTGGAACATTCTATCAGGGAAAACATACTCTATATAAAGGGAATCCTCCTTACGAAAACAAACACATTTATGCTTTTGGTAAGCCGGCTCCATAAGTTGGTGGGTCCTTTAAAGTATTTTGGACTGATTAGGTCTGAGTTGGGCCGGTTTTGACCGATATTGACCAATTCTGCCTAGCTTCACCCTCTAACCCCTATTCGTAGGTAGTTACAGGCCGCCAAGCATCTAGGCACCGATTAATCGGCAGCCTAGACCGATTTTTACAACCATGATATATATATATATATATATATATATATATATATATATAGATAAAGAGAGAGAGAGAGAGAGAGAGAGAGCTAGGTTCAAATATGGATTGACATCTACTATGTGGACGTGTGGATAATGCTATTTTCTGAGAATGACAAAGAAAATATGTTGTTTGATAATATCAATACGTTTAATCTTATATAATTATTGTAATTATTAAACATTTTCATTAATCAAATCATATATAAGGTTATTATACACTTTTTTTAATTATTCTCATTCTGTCAGAATGTTATTAGGATGTTTATTGAGATATATTCTATAAGAATTCAAAAAAATAAAAAATGATGCATGAGAACAAAAATGAATTAGAATTTGTGATAATCCATTAAAATAACAATAGTTCTGTGAGATTGAATGTATAGTTCTCTTAGTAATTTTCATAAAATAACATTATCCACACGTGTACACAATAGTTGTCCATCCACATTATAACCTAGCCCTATATATATATATATATATATATATATATATATATATATATATATATATATATATATAGAGAGAGAGAGAGAGAGAGAGGGAGGGAGAGAGTTAGGATCATATATCACCTATAATTATTGTGTGAATGTATGACAAATTCTTAACCAATCATTTCAGATAATAAATTTCATTAACTAATTAATTACATACTAAAATTGTAAGCCTATTATTATAGAAACTAAGTCTCTAATTATGGAAGTGAAATTATATCCTTATAATATGTTATATTTGTTTTGGTCGTTGCATTGATTTGTATAACAGGGTGAAACCAAGTCACACTCAAATCTTCTATTCTTGAGAACAACATGCACAAATTGGATTAATAGCTTTTAAGGATCTGCAATTCGATAATCAAAAGGAATGGTTGCTATCCAAATTCTTTAAGAATACATAATATGATAATCTAAGAATGCATAATACGAAATTATTTAAAAGATACATATTCATTCATAATGTTTATTAATTATTTTTCTAGTCATTATTAATTATTTTTCTAATCATTTCTAAGTTATTCAAAGAAAAAGAGAAATAAAAGTCGTTATTGAGTTTTTCCATTTTTTTTTGTTGTGATATTCTTTCAAAATGGACATCACAAAGAAATCTTATTCTTTGAGCATGTATTACTAATTTTATAGACTAAAACAACATATTATATTTTGACTTGTAATAATTTTTATATGATTCTCAATAGAATCTATCAATTTTGAAGTAAGAATATTCTTATTATTTATAATATATTCGGTCATAATCTTTAATAATGTTTAATTCATATAAAATCTCTTTATAGAACTTGAATTATTTAAGAATGATTAATTCTAAAAGAATGCTGATACAATAATCAACAAAATTAACCAAAGAATGCTGATACAATAATCAACAAAATTAACCAAAAGAATGAATGTATTCTTAAAGAACATCCAATATGCAAGATTTATTATATCAAATTCTTTAAGAATGTTGTTTTTTTTTTCAAGAATGTTAATTTTATTATTAAAGAATATTAGTTATGAACTTGTAATCTGTACTTTATTCTTCAAGAATGAAAATGATAAAAATAAAAATCTGAAGAATGAAAATGATAAAAATAAATATTTAATTGTGTCCTCTAGAAAAAGTTCAAATCAATCTCCAAGAAATCGGTTAGGAAAGTTAATTTTCAAAAGTATTAATTTGTATTCTTAAAGAATATATAAAAAATAATCAATAAATCAACCAAAAGAATCAATGCATTCTTCAAAAAAATTTCAATATTTTGAGTTTCTTATACAATATATTCTTAAAGAATTCATAAACAACAAACTAGAATCAAATTAAAAAAAATTGTAGACGGTACCAACAATAATATCGAAGGATATAGTAGTTAATTTATAATGTAAAAATTCTTAGTTTGATTTTTTGAAATCTAATTCAAATTGCATTCATTAATACACTCACTTTCCATAAATTATTAATTATTGTTATGACATTTGACTAATTTATTCTTATAATTAATTAAGTGTAATGATATGGTATAGACTATCCCATGTTAATATAATGTATCCTAAAGTTATAATCTTTCATCTTTTTTAATCAAGTGGATAAGAACTGTTCATATATTCACATAATAATTGTAGTTCACATTTAATCCTAGTCCAATATATATATATATATATATATATATATATATATATATATATATATATATATATATATATAGGTTCAGGTGCATTTGAGATCATTCTAATTTTGTGAGACCGTGAGACCAAATCTAAAAATAATTTTAAAATGCAAAATAAATGGAAAAATCCAAAAATTCTTTTTTTAAATATTATTTACGGAACTTGAATTAACTAAAAAAATAAAAAAAATATAAAAAAATATAAAAAATTCCGTTTTTTTTTTGAAAAATACGTGAAATATTCTAAATAGAATATTACACTGACATATTCTAAAAAATAATTTTAAAATGCAAAATAAATGGAAAAATCTAAAAGTTCTTTTTTTAAATATTATTTTCGGAACTTGAATTAACTAAAAAAAATAAAAAAAAATAAAAAAAAATTCTATTTTTTTTTTTGAAAAATACGTAAAATATTGTAAATAGAATATTACATTGTACATATTCTAAAAATAATTTTAAAATGCAAAATAAATGGAAAAATCAAAAAATTGTTTTTTTAAATATTATTTTCGGAACATGAATTAACTAAAAAAAATAAAAATAAATAAATAAATGCGTCTCACGGTCTCACAAAATATAGGTGATCTCAAATAAACCTAACCCTATATATATATATATATATATATATATATATATATATATATATATATATATATATATATATATATATATATATATAAGTGTTTTGAGGCATGCACATTCAAATTTTCTTTGTATATAGCAGCAGTCACATTAGCACATGAAGAAAAAAGTAGTCAGCTCGACAAATTAAAGAGGTTGACGGTAGGTGTATTATGTTTACAACAACGTTTATATTAAACGCAAACTGGAATGTAATTCTTGTTCTTGATCACAATGACATACAGGAAATAATTTATGATTACTTGTTTTACCCAACATATCTTTGGGAAAATGAAGTAAAATATATAGGTACGTAATTTGAAGATGCATGTGTGTGCAGTCACTTATTTGACTAGCCAAAAAACAGTCGGATGCCATACGGAAGTAATCTAGGTCTGTTTTTGTTCCTTACCATTTTAGAGATGTACTCGTAGTAGCCATATGTGGAGTAGATGAGATCTACCATCAAGGGTAATTGAAAAGTCGCAAAAGATAGAATCGGAAGGAAAGCGAGTACACATATCGGAGCAAGCATCCATCGTTTTCCATGACAAAAGACAAAGAACAGGGTCGCGCTGAAGGCCACCATCATGGCAGTTGTTGATATCATTAAGCTGCAGAGACCAAGAATCAATCGGTTTGGCAAACTGGTCCGAAAATCTTGCTCAGAAAAACGGCCAGTGAGGATGGACTGGAACACTAGTAATGATGTACTCGATGCGAATAGTGAGATTGCGTCTGCTACAGCGAAGACTGTGAAGGCAACGTTTTCTGTAAACACAGGGATGCCTGTGTCTTGCTTGCTTCCACCTGGTACCGTGATTGCTGCTGCAAATACGATTGTGGCAATCAGTGCTGCAGTGATGCTGCATGATTCTGCTACGGCTTTCATCCACTGTTCTCCTTCCTTCACCAAATGTTTGTGTTCCTTTGTGAATACCATATCCGGTGTCTCGTTAAAAATGTTTTCTTTAGTAATGTATGCTGGAGATACCATATTCTTCACCACCTATATAGAATTATTTAACTGGTTAACTAACCAACATGTTGAACGAGAGAATTATGTTGAACGAGAGAATTAGTAAAGAATTCTGTTTTCAATTAATAATTACAATGAAAACAACTTTTCTGTATATACATTACAGATCTAACCGACTTATCTACCAGCTAACTAATCTGAATATATTTACAAACTAGTCCCTCAACTATGATAAGCTATACAAAAGAAACAAAATTATGTACATTAATTCCAACAGCCCCCCTCAAGTTGGGAGTTGTGAAACAAAACCCAACTTGCCAATAGCTTCTGCATGATCTTTACTTCCCAAGGCTTTTGTTAACACATCAGCTGGCTGTATTTTGGTGGGGATATGTGATAAAGAAATAAGACCTTCAAGAACTTTTTCTCGGACAAAATGACAATCAATGTCAATATGTTTTGTCCTTTCGTGAAATACAGGATTCTTTGCTATATATATAGCAGCCAAATTATCACATTTAAGAGGAATGGGTGTAATATCTGGAATCTCAAACTCAGCAAGCAATCTATTGAGCCATGTTAATTCAGAACAAATTCTTCTCATTGATCTGTATTCTGCCTCAGCGGATGACAAAGAGATAGTAGATTGCTTCTTTGATTTCCACGAAATAGGAGTTCCTCCCAAGGTGATAAAAAAACCACTAACAGATTTCCTTGTATGAGGACAAGCTGCCCAATCACTATCACAAAAAGCTTCAAGCTTGAAATTATTTGTGTTGTTGAATAATAAGCATTGAGAGATAGTTCCATGGAGATATTGTAATACATGTGTGGCAGCATTCATGTGAGTTTGTGTAGGTTGACTATTGAATTGACTCAAAAATTGAGTAGTGAAAGCAATATCGGGTCTAGTATGAACAAGGAAATTGAGTTTGCCAATTAATTGCCTGTATGAAGTCGGATCTTGTAAGAAATCGGATGAAGAATGAAGATCTTTGATTTTGGTGGGAAGAGGTGATTTCACATTAGAAGCTTCTTGAATACCATACTGTTCTAATAGATCTTTGAGAAATTTATGCTGATGAACAATCATTCCATCAGGGACTGTATTGAATTCAAGGCCTAAAAAGTAATTGATTTGACCAAGATCTTTGATTTGAAATGTTGTGTGAAGAAAGTGTTTGAGATCTGAAATTTCGGATTGATTATTGCCAGTCACCAAGACATCATCGACATAAACAGCAACAAGAATAAAAGAATCTGCAGCCTTCTTTTTGAATAGTGAGTAATCATTTGTTGATCTTTTAAATCCTTTTTGAATAAGAGCAGATGACAATTTATCATACCACTGTCTAGAAGCTTGTTTGAGACCATATAAAGACTTCTTCAACCTACACACATGATTTTTATTTGAAGTTTGCATACCAGGAGGTAATCTCATAAACACTTCCTCATGAAGATCACCATGCAAGAAGGCATTGTTAACATCAAATTGATGAATTGGCCACCTTTTCTTGACAGCTAAAGCAACTAAACATCTTACTGTATTGAACTTGACCACTGGAGAAAAGGTTTCGTGATAATCTACACCTTCTTGTTGAGTAAAACCCTTTGCTACAAGACGAGCCTTATACCTTTCCACAGATCCATCAGCTTTATATTTAACCTTGTAGACCCACTTACAAGCTATAGGTTTCTTTCCTTTTGGTAAAGAAACAATTTCCCAAGTCTGATTGGCTTCTAAAGCTTCAAATTCTTTCTTCATTGCTTCTTGCCATAATGGATCATTTTTGGCTTGAGAATAAAATGAAGGTTCAGTGATTTTGGTATTTGTATGAAAGGTAAATGAAGATACATGATTGGATGAATGAAAGTGTTTGATATCAGGTGAATGAATAAAGAAGTTTGTAATTGTGTGATAACAAGAATCGGGGGCATTTTGGTCATTTGTAACATTATAACAAATGTAATCTTGTAAATGAACAGGAGGATGATGAATTCGTGATGTTCTTCTTGGTTGAATTGAATCAACCACATTAGGAGCTTGAATATCTTCTGATTGAGTTGATTGATCGGGGGTAATATTGTCATTTTGATGAGAACCTTGAATCTGTTCTGAAACAGTACTTGAACTATCAAGAATGTCAATGTCTGAACCAAGATTAGGAAGATATCCTGGCTGATTATTGAAGCTTGACATTTGCTGAAGGGGAAAAACATCTTCAATAAACTTCACATCTCTTGAAACGGAAATGGCTTTTGTTTGTAAATCAAGAACTTTATACCCTTTTTGTCCAAAAGGATATCCAAGAAAAACACAAAACATGGATCGTGGCATGAATTTATCTCTGTTGTGTGAATGCGTGCCCACATAACACAAACATCCAAATGTTTTTAAATTGTTATAATTGGGCTTTTGATTGAAAAGAACTTCATAAGGACTTGAGTTGTTGATCACTTTAAGAGGTGTTCTATTAATAATGTATGCAGCAGTGAGAACACAATCACCCCAATATGATTTGCCAAGTCCAGATTGAAAAAATAAAGCTCGTGAAATCTCTAATAAATGCTTGTGTTTTCTTTCAACTATCCCATTTTGTTGGGGCTTGTAAGGACATGATTTCTGATGAGAAATACCAACAGATTGAAAATATAATGCTCCTTCTTGACTGGATCCCAACTCAAAAGCATTATCAGTCCTTATTGTTTTGATTTCAGTCTTGAAATGAACTTTGACATATGTAACAAAAGCTTTGATAATACTAAAAGCACCACTTTTATTTTTGAGTAAATGTACCCAAGTACATCTGGAATGATCATCTACAATGGTCAAGAAATACTTATGACCATTATATGTAGGAACTTTGTAGGGCCCCCAAATATCAATATGAACAAGATCAAATGGGTGATTAGAGACAGTTTCACTATTTGAAAAAGACATAGAATGTTGCCTTGCTTGAGAACAAATTTTACAAGAATCAAAGAAAGAACTACATTCATTTGAAACAAGAGACAAAAGTTTCAACTTATTGAATGGCAAATGCCCTAATCTATTGTGCCAAAGATTTAGAGCATTGCTTTTATTACAAGAAAGGCAAGAATGAAATGTTGATGGTTGTTTGAGAAACTTGTAATCACGAATGTAGAGATCATTAACTCTTTTTCCAATGATCAAATTACTCTTCGACGAAGGGGCCTGCATGGCACAAAATTCATCAGTGAAAAGAATCCAGACTTTCAACTGAGATGTGACCTTAGTGACTGATATGAGATTATTTTTGAATTGAGGAACATATAGAACATCATTAAGAATAATATTCTCATGAATAGGAACTTTCCCATATTGGGTGACATTAATGGATTGACCATTAGGTAAACTGAGAGAATGAGAATGACTGAATGTATGAATTGAAGAAAAGAGATTTTGATCACAACAAATATGATCAGTAGCCCCTGAGTCAATGATCCAAGAAGTTTGTTGTTTATTGTGACGAACAACATTGAATACATATGATATATGCTTTCCCTTTGAATCAAGAAATTTACCTGAACTATCCATAGCACCATTAGTTATCACAGAATTGACAGATTTGTTGAAATTGTTGCTGAGATTACTCATGAGCTGCATCAATTGTTGATACTGCTGAGTAGAAATTGTAGAATTTTCAATAGAAGCTTTATCTACACTACTAGATCCTCCACCAGGGGTAGAATTGTCAATAACATTCTGAACAGTAGAATCTTGTCTCTTAGATTTGGTAAATTTAAAATCGGATGGAAAGCCATTGATCCTGTAGCATGTTGCTTTGACATGACCAGATTTCTTGCAATGAGTGCACTGCAAATTCTTCTTATTGAAAGAATTGTTTGAATTTGAAGTTTGATGATTAACATTCATTGCCATTGAATCAGCAATTATGTTAGGGATTGAATTGATATCACGTTGTCTCTCTTCATGAATTAACAAAGAATGTACCGTAGCAATGCTAGGAAGAGGATTCATCATCAAGATCTGACCACGAGTTGACTTATAAGATTCGTTTAATCCCATAAGTAATTGAATAAGTCTTTGTTCTTCAATATACTTCTTGATCTTGGCTGTAGAACCACATGTGCAAGCCGGAACTTCTTGAATCATGTTCAACTCATCCCATATCTTCTTCATTTTTGTAAAATATGATGAAAAATCTTCAGATCCTTGAGTAGTTGAGAACAGCTTCTTCTGAATTTGATAGACCAACGCACCATTTGCTTGTTGATAACGCTGATTGATTTCATTCCAAATATCACAAGCAGTTTGTAAAAACAAAACGCTTTCAGCAATGTCTTTTGAGAGAGAATTCAACAACCAGCTGATAACCATAGAGTTGACTCGATTCCAGGTTTCAAATTGATTTGAATTCTCATCTGGTTTTTGAATAGTTCCATCGACAAAACCAATCTTATTTTTAGCAGATAAAGCTAGAGTCATGGATCTTTTCCATGAGGCAAAACCAGTTCCATCAAAAACTTTTGAAACTAAAATAGTGCTCGGATTATCAGATGAAGCTAAAAACAGAGGATTAGAAACTTCAATGATAGATGAAGAAGATGATTGAGAATTCGAAGAAATCGGATCACTTCTATTTTCAGACATGATTGAAGCAATCAAAACGAGAAACAAAAATGAAGAAGAATCATGAATTGATGAAAATCAAATAGAATGCAAAAAAAAAAAATCAAGATCACGAACCGCTCTGATACCATGTTGAACGAGAGAATTATGTTGAACGAGAGAATTAGTAAAGAATTCTGTTTTCAATTAATAATTACAATGAAAACAACTTTTCTGTATATACATTACAGATCTAACCGACTTATCTACCAGCTAACTAATCTGAATATATTTACAAACTAGTCCCTCAACTATGATAAGCTATACAAAAGAAACAAAATTATGTACATTAATTCCAACACAACAATATATAATTCCAGTCCTACAATCCATACCTCATGCCATTGAAGCTCTCTTTGTAGTTGTAGTGCTGCACCAGTT
Organism: Lactuca sativa; assembly: GCF_002870075.4. Taxonomy (NCBI): domain Eukaryota; kingdom Viridiplantae; phylum Streptophyta; class Magnoliopsida; order Asterales; family Asteraceae; genus Lactuca; species Lactuca sativa. Next base: position 73,952,507 of record NC_056629.2, read on the forward strand.
CTAAGCTTTAGTTTATGAGTGGGAGCTAATCTTCCAACCAAGTGTAACATATTGTTTTGTGAAGAGTCTTCGATAGTTCTATAAACATTCCTACGCTCCCCAAGGATATTGATAAGCTCGTAGATATTTTCTGAACGGTGCATTACTGCTAACTGTACGATGTCATACCCACTTTTATCTTTATACCGAATTGCTTCGGGGCATCTCATTAAAATCTCGTCAACAACCTCATAAGCATCTTGACGTGCTGCTTCATGAACTGGTCTTTTGTAATATCGAGGATCATGAGGTTTATCAGTGGTCTTTAACTTGTCGATTTCATCACATACCAATTTTAAAATTTCTTTTGCTTCTTCGGGTTCCCTGTGTTTCTTCTCGATATTGGCAATATATTTAACTGTATATGCATGGAAAAAAGGTAAAAAAATATCAAATTTGTTGTATAAATTATATAAGTGGATTAACTTCATATATACGCTCTTACATTGTGTTTTTAAAATCGTCCACATAGAAAAATAAAACATAAAGAGCGGAAAATAAACCATCGGTATGAAGAGGAGAACTATCAAGCAATAGATCCAAGATAGCATATATAATGGAACTGCAAAAACACAAACTATTCTTAGAGTAATACGATATATATATATATATATATATATATATATATATATATATATATATATATATATATATATATATATATATATATATATATATATATATATATATATATATATATATATAATTCTCGAGTTCTATATAGTCGTTGGTTGTCAATTGATAACTCACCCTTTATAACGGTGAATTGTACCACTTTCAAAATACTCAAAATCTTCTTGCTAGGTACATCCTCTATGATTTTCATAATTGGGATTTTGTGGAATCTTACTAATTCATAAAACACTATCCTCGCTCTGTCGACCATCCATTCAAAAATATGATTCGGAACTGAAACAGAAAAAACATATCCAATCATACATGAAACATGCATGCATGCATCCGATCTTTAATTAGAATGAATTAAAGCTGCTACCGGAAACATAATTAAAAACGAATAACAAAAAAAAACTATATATATATATATATATATATATATATATATATATATATATATATATATATATATATATATATATATATATATATATATATATATATATATATATATATATATATATATATATATATATATATATATATATATATATATATATAAACATCAAAAACTTACTTGGATATATAAGTATTTGCCAATGGTCTAGCCCAGTCGGAAAGGTTTTAGCTATTGCCATCAGTACCTCATCGCCTTCCACAGCAAATTGAGGATACTTTTGAATTAACTCCTTTGCTAAATCTGCAGGCATGCATGTTGAAAATTAATCAGCAAGTCTTATCTATGTGAATGTGATATAGATTTTTTTTGGCTAGCTAGCTACACACCAAACTGTTTTGCAGAAACAGCATTAGCAAGAAGTTTGGAGCCTTTTTTTACATCAATAGGTTGAGGGATGTTGTCGGTTCTTCCAACTTCGTCGGCAGCTTTCAACAAGTATTCAACGGTATCCAGATGCATATTTTCAAAAGCTTTATGCAAAGGTGTTTCATGTTTATTGTCTTCTGTTGCCAACAAATTTTTCTTTCTTTTAATCAAGAGCTTTGCTCCTTCTGTGTTTCCGACAATTGCAGCAATGTGAAGGGCTGTGCTTCCATTTTTATTTCTCATTTCACGTAATTTTATATCTTTGATTTTCGATAACATCTCACTCACAAAAGAATTGTGACCTATCCCAACTACTATATGAAGTATGCTGTTGCCATCACTGTCGATTGCCTCTGTGATTACATCTTCGTCTTCATTTATCATGGATTCTACGTCATCCCATCTCCCTTCAACAATAGCACTAGACAACTTCTTGTTGCGTTTCGTCTTTTCTTCTTCTGTCATTTCGACTTTAGGTTTTCTTTCTATGAATAGCCCCCCTATTGCCGCCCTTACCTTCTTTTTATACCTTAATAAGCTTTTGATTTCTTCGTCCGATTTAATCACAATTTCGCCATATAGTGTTAGTGGATCTTTTGGAACTGCGCTTTCATCTTGATTCGTTTCAGTCTTTGTTTCTGCTAAAAACATATCGATTCCTTCTTTTATTCATTGGATTTCAAACTTTATTTATATATGTCTTTTATTTCCGTTAATTCCCTTCTAGTTTCATTTGACGTGCCCTTTTTAAATCTCAATTACATGTCCACTATATATGTATATATGTAAACCATATATAATAACCTTTCTTAAACATTGATCCTTACTAAAGTTTATTCAAATTACGAATTTTAACTAATGATAAGAAATAAATAAAAGACAAAATTACAAAAATGGTTCCTGTGGTATGCATTTTTTTGGGGTTTTCGTCCAAACTCTGACTTTTTTGGATTAGTGGTCCTTTTGAGCTAGTTTCGTTGCGCTTTTAGTCCCTCTGAATAGTGAAATGACTGTAATACCCTTGAGTATTTATTTTCCATTTTTCTTTCATTTCTTTTTAAATCTAATAATTATTTATTTATTTTGATAATTAAAAAAACAAGGGGCCCTCTCTCTCTCTCTCTCTCTCTCTCTCTCTCTCTCTCTCTCTCTCTCTCTCTCTCTCTCTCTCTCTCTCTCTCTCTCTCTCTCTCTCTCTCTCTCTCTCTCAAATCCTTAATTCAGATTTCAGATCGTCAAATTTACCTTTAGCCCTAGACTTGAGAGTTCCAACCTAACGCTTCTTCTTCTAGTTCGTTCATCCAGAGTAAACGAATCAAACAAGAAATTGATATGTTTTACTAGTGGTTTGATAAGAAATTCGATGTGTTTTCGCAAGATTTTTTGGTAGAAAAAATTTCATCAAATGATCCTCGACGCCGTCTTCAGTCTTCTCCCATCGGACGTCTATGTCACTTAACTGGACTCTCTTCTAGGAGGTCGCGGTCACTGCACAAGCTTGTCGTCTTCCTGCCTCTTGCACTCTGGTGTCCTCCTTGAGAATTCCGATTTCGGCTTGGATCGTGAACTAGGTCCCGACAAAAACTTTCAGGAAACAAAATTGTTTCAGGTAGGTTAGTCTCAATCAAATCCTTTCTATTCTAGCACTGTTAATGATGATAAGATGAAAGAGACTATTGTTTCTAGTTGTTCTTGGTCGTTGTGCGATGATCTCTACTTGGATACTGTTTATAACATCGCTTCTAAATTTCAAGATCAAGGTGAGACTGAGGTATACGAACGAGACACGGAAGCTTTTATTTTGTTGTTGTTTTGGTGTTTGCAAGAGGAGAAAGGGGTGTGTGTGTGTTTGTTAAAGTGTTAACCCAGAAAACCGTTTTGAGCTCTCAATAAAGAGCTGAACCAGATACACACAATGCTAAAATCACAACCAAAATTATCAAGCAACACCTGAAACCCAGATCTTCATGTTATCTCTTGTCCCCTCGCCATTCAGTTATTTATGAGTGTGTTTGTAAGTTGTTTAGTTATTTCTGAGTGTGTTTGAAAGATGTATGACATATCAAAAATGGGTTTCACCCTAACTCCGATAATGTTTTTAAATAATTTTGGTATTGGTTTGTTGATTTGTTGTAACTGTTGAGGTTTTAAAACTTTAGTCTGTTTTTTGTGTGTATATTTCGAGTTGCAGGTATGTATGTAGGTTCCTGTAAAGCGTTGTGTGTGTGTGTGTTTTAATTTCCAGGAAGAAATTTGAGTCGAAAGGAGGAAGACGATAGGATGAGAGAGAGAGAGAGAGAGAGAGAGATAAATGTGGGCCCGCATTAATTATTTATTTTCTTTTTCATTTAAATTAAATAGAAAAAACATAAAAAAATATATCAAAAGGGCATTATAGTCATTTTAATTTTACGAGGGACCAAAATTACGTATAAACATTGCCAGAAGAACCACGAATCCAAAAAACCAGGGCTTCGACTAAAACCCTCAAAAAATGCATACCATATGGACCATTTTTGCAGTTTTGTCTAAATAAAATAACATGCATGTACATATGAGCCTGAAATATGATTGCATGATAACTACATTGGAATATTTTGGTGTAACCTTAAATATGATGCATAAAACATGAATATAACGACCGAATTTGTGATTTTGATGAAATATCTGTGAACAAATCTATCATATATGTGGATTTTATATAAATGTTGTTGTAGAACATGTGTGGCATTTAATAAAAATAATAGTACTTTAATACATTTACGTAACACAATTAATATTTGTAGAAGGATAAGTACGAAAAAATACCGAAAGATATTTAATTTCTCTTATGACCAGGGCTGAAATTCCATTATCAAATTGACCGAGAGGTCAGCCTGGTGCTCAAGAAGTTTTGATCGGTTGTATGTGTATATTAATTTGTAGTATAGAGATCTTAAGAACTTTTTTTTTTTTTTTATCTGGTAAAAGTACAGATCTTGTTCGTAAATAAAAAAAAGAACTGTTCCTAGTTAAGGCTTTGTGTTTCTGAACAGCAAGTTATAGAAGCTTTATGTAATAGTGTGTTTATGCTGCAATTAAATGTGCACCAAACTGTTCATGATGTCGAACTTGTAATTTTAAAAGTTTACGCATATGTGAAACAGGCTATATAATATTAATGGTCAAATGAAGACATAAAACTGCACGTTCATGTATATTAAGCAGGTGTTGACAGTTAAAATGTTTCAATATTAAGTGAGTTTAGAATAAGCAGCTAGCGAATGAGCGTACCTTTTGTAGAATGCGTTATAGTTGGATCATAGATGGATTTTAGTTTGTCCCAAACGTCTTTAGCTGATTCAAGATTAAAAACAGTGTTAAGGAGCTCTTCACTAATCGTACTGAAAATCCAACCCTTTACCAGACTGTTAGATCGCGTATTGAAGTCTGGGGTAATTGGATCACATACAATGCCATGGAGATTGTAACTCTTCAGGAGGCACCCCATCTGCTTCTCCCATAGATGGTAGTTTCGTTCACTGGAAAGCTTCACAGAAACGAAGTTAGAAACATTCGCAATGAATGCATGCGAGTCTTGATTTTGTGGTGCTGACGATGAAGAAGAAAATGAAGAAGGGTTTGATGGGCTTGCCATTTGAATGGAGAAGAGGTGTGTGTGTGGCATGTTGATGAGCTTCTTCATGGTTTATATATAGTGCATATAGGGCTAATTATTATATTCGATACGTGCATTAATTAGTCTCAGCTTTATCTTTTTTTCTTCCTCTCACTTTCTTTTTGCTAAACATATTCCTAGTACACATTAGAGTGCATTGCTAATTAGGAATAAGATTTGTTTAATTTTTTTTTCAACAGCAGAGCATATATTATGAAAAGAATAGATCTAATTGCAGAAAATTGGAGACGGAGTACAAAGTTTGCCCCCTTTCTAAACAACATCACTGATCACTCCATGTAATAATCCTGGAAACTAATCGCGTAATCAGCACCGATATAACTAATTAACACATGCACCAAGATATATAGAACAACTAAAAGTATAAAAGTAGAGAGGGACGTGTAGTTTTTCACACCAAGATATATTTGATGTATTCCATACTTGCATTAGGTACTCTCTCCGTTATCTTTTTTTCACTCTATCACTCTTTCTTCTTGTTAATTAAGATATTCCTTGAGACTTGAGAGGGCATAATTTAGCTTCAGAAATATTGTCAATGAACGTGAAAAACGTTGAGTTCTACAGGTTACATCATTCAAAATATATTAAATGAACTATAAATAGTAACATACTAACACAACAAAAAAAGTACCCTTTAGCGAGTACAAAAATCATCGCAATCGATGCCACCTGTCGTCGCTTTTACCTCGTAGCTAATACTCCTTTTTCGTCGCAAATAGTGTCGTCTCTAATGCTCGTCGTCCCTAAATGGTCATTGTCGTCCTTATTGCCATCGTCTCTATTATCTTTCTGGGCAGCGGTCGGAGTTTTTCCGGCTACTCTTCCCGGAATCAGTTATCGTCGCAATTGGTCAATATCGTCCCTAATGGTGTCACTGCTATTGTTTATCTATTAGTTTTTTTTGAAAAAAAAAACATTTATGATATTAGTTTATATATATTATAAAATGCAACTTTAATAAAAATACATACCACATTACATAAAATATCAAAATATACCACATTACATAAACTATCTAATAAATCCCAAATAAACATCTAATATATCATCCATATAAGTATCTAATAAATCCCAAATAACATCATCCATACCATAAAACAAGAAATACTATGTGTCTGCGTCTTCAACATCGTAATTTTCTTCGTTGTTGACTTGGTTTTTAAACAACCGGATAATGTCTCCAATGACCATCACAAATGCCGGGTTTTGAAGAAAAGCATTCACATCAGGATCCTACAATTAAGTCACAAGCACAATAAGTCATTAACAATTTAACAAACTATCAAACCATCAAACTACCAAATGAATTAAGTTGGTAACAATTTAAAAAACTATTAAACCACAAAATCAATTACGTCTATAACAATTTAACAAACTACCAAACTACCAAAAATTACTATAAATGTATCAAGTTCTTAACAATATAGCAAAACTACCAAATTCTTTAAGAATTTAACAAGTACCTGCATTGATTGTGGTGCTTATGACTATGACGTCATTGCGATTAAGAACTTATACCTGCTGCTGAAGAAAGTTTAGGCTCAATGCCTCTCATATGCCCCCTATGAGTACCCAACACCTTCTTAAATATTATGATCCAATCAGTGGTGTCTGGATCACCATCGGAGTTGGCTATGTGATGAGTCGGTAGAGCAACCTCAGCAACTAAGGCATTTTGTATTTCACAAAGATTGTCAATATACGATAAAACTAAAACAAAAAAATTACTTCATTTTTAAGTAATAATAACTTACATATTGGTCTTCAACCAAAGGATCAACAAATTCTCCTTGTTTATTCACATGCTCACGATGAAATACTTCAAGTCTATTTAAATTCCGTTTAACATCACAAAATATGTTATACTTGAATACACTTTACAAAATATGTTATAACTGAATAAGCATTATCGTAACTTATGTTTTTAAAACAAGCACTACCGTAGCCGCACGTCCCTCATTGATTCTTAATTATTTGCTTCTTCGAAATTATTTGTTTCCAGGGGGTTGTTTTTGATGCTTTTCTGTTAAGAAGTAGTCAATAGCAACATTCCAACACTGCAGATCCATACCCACAGGGAGCCCTTGCTGACTCCACATCCCCTTCAAAACCAGTCAAATGAGTTTTTGCAACATTTTTTGCGGCCTCTATACCACACACATACTGAAAACTAGGGTTTTTTAACGAGTTTTTGTAAGTGTGTTTGGTGCTAAATTGTCATAAGAAGTCTGGGATAATTGGATCACATACAATGCCAAAAATATTGTAACTCTTCAGGAGTCATCAGATCTTCTTCTCCCATAGATGGTGGTTTCGTTCACTAGAAAGCTTCACAGAAACGAGGTTAGAAACATTCGCATTAAATGCATACGAGTCTTGATTTTGTGGTGCTGACGAAGATGATGAAAATGAAGAAGGGTTTGATGGGCTTGCCATTTGAATGGAGAAGAGATGTGCACTACAAGAAACCTTGGCATTACCGGCGACACATAGCAATAGCGGCGACACGTAGTTGACGCGTTACATGTCGCCGCTATTGCTATGTGTCGCCGCTAAAGGGGTCGCCGCTAATGCCTTGTTACAGCGATCCGCATCAATTTAACCCCAACCGTCCGATTTCATTTCAATCCAACGGTTGTAGAGGTACGCGAAAAGACGCGCTGACTTTTCCCTCCACTTGTCACCGCTATTACCCTAGTGTCGCCGCTAATGCCCTAGCGTCGCCGCTATTGCCCGTCGCCACTAATGCTTTACGCAAATATCCCTTTCCAGACTCCCTTTTTGCCATTTTTTTTCTGCATTCTGTTCTTCCTCTCATTTTTCTCTTGGGCGTTCTTCAATTTCATGTGTAATTTCCAATTTGGTGGAGTAGAAATTGCTTGTTGGACCGGTGCTAGCCCATCCTTCCCCTAAGACCACCACAAGATCGCCACAGCCCCAAAATCCGGCGATATTTAGCTAAATTCCGAAATTGCCCCCAATCAAAGGTCAAATTCCTCCTCTTTTTTATGATTTTTCTATTTTTGTGTTCATTTAGATGATAACTTGTGAGTAATTTTCAATTTTGTTGAGTGATATGTTATTATTTTGAGATATGAAGTTGTTGTGCATTTTGTTGGATTGTGTGTTGGATGAAATTTAGATGTATAAATTTGTTGAATGAAATTTAGATGTATAAATTTCTATGAAATTTAGATGTATAAATTAAGATGTATAAATTTTGTTGGATTGTATGCATTTTCAATTTCATTCAATTTTGTTGAATGAAATTTAGATGTATAAATTTGTATGAAATTGGATGAAATTGGAATATGCAAATTGGATGTATACATTTGGCTTAATTATATGAAATTGGAATATGTAAAGTGGATGAAATTGGAATATGCAAATTGTATGAAATTGGATGTATACATTTGGCTTAATTGGATGAAATTGGAATATGCAAATTGGATGTATACATTTCGCTTAATTAGGTTATTAATAGCAACTTAGTTCTAATAATGTATTGTATATGGTTTCAAAGAGCTTAATTTTGTTAGTGACCTAATGTTTGGCTTTAATTGGATGAAATTAGCTTAATTGTAAAATCAACTTAAAGTAGTTTTAAAATCAAGTTAATGTTAATATTAAAAAAAAATAAAATTACTTTAAAAAAAAATAAACTAATAACAAAAAATAAAATATTAAATTAATTAGAAAATTAAATTAATTTACCTTTAGAATCAAATTAATGTTAATATTAAAATAAAATAAAATTACTTTTTTAATTAATTGTAAAATCAACTTAAAGTAGTTTTAAAATCAAGTTAATGTTAATATTAAAATAAAATAAAATTACTTTAAAAAAAAACTAATAACAAAAAATAAAATATTAAATTAATTAGAAAATAAAATTAATTTACCTTTAGAATGAAATTAATGTTAATATTAAAATAAAATAAAATTACTTTTTTAATTAATTGTAAAATCAATTTAAAGTAGTTTTAAAATCAAGTTAATGTTAATATTAAAATAAAATAAAATTACTTTAAAAAAATAAACTAATAACATAAATTAAAATATTAAAATTAATTAGAAAATAAAATTAATTTACCTTTAGAATTAAATTAATGTTAATATTAAAATAAAACAAAATTACTTTTTTAATTAATTGTAAAATCAACTTAAAGTAGTTTTAAAATAAAATTAATGTTAATATTAAAATAAAATAAAATTACTTAAAAAAAATAAACTAATAACAAAAAATAAAATATTAACTTAATTAGAAAATAATATAAATATACTTTTAGTGACTTAATGTTGGTCATTACAACTTTAGCTTTAATTATGTTTCAGTTGCATCATGTCTATTGATAAAAGTTGGATACTAATCCACATCGTCAATCTCCCGAGTTCCAGCTAGGACTCGACACTTTTGTCGAGAGATCCATGTTACACCTAGATTGTAAAGGTGAAATCAAATGTCCGTGTGAGAAATGTGTTAATCGTTACTTCTTGAATCCAAAAGCAATGAGATGTCATGTTCGTATATATGGTTTCAGTCAATCATACAAAACATGGATATATCACGGTGAATCTTTAATCCCTCTAGTTGTAGATGTCGTATCGCCAAGCAACGAGATGACTGATGTTATTGATGATGTTATGTGGGAGTCGAGAGAAAACGATATAAACCTCGATGAAGGAACCTCGAATACAGGGGGTAGTGGTGCTGATGATGATTTTAAAGAGTTGTTAGAGGCAGTCGAAAACAAGTTATATCCTGGTTGTACGTTTTCATTCCTTGATTTTTTTAGCAAAGCTAATGCATATGAAGGTCAACAACAAATGGACTGATAGTTCATTTGATCAACTCCTTGAGTTGTTGCATTCGGCATTTCCACCAGACAACAAGGTTCCCCGTTCATATTATTTAGCAAAAAAGAAACTGAAGAAGTTAGGTTTGGGGTACGAGTCAATTCATGTGTGCAAAAACGATTGTTTTCTCTTCTGGAAGGAACACAAGTCATTGCAAGTTTGTCCCGTTTGTAAAGAGAGTCGGTGGATTGATAAAAACACCAAGGGTAAGAAAGTGGCTCATAAGGTGTTACGGTACTTTCCAGTTGCCCCTAGAATACGCCGTTTGTATTGTTCACGGTACACTTCCAAAAATATGATATGGCATAGTACTGGGAGATCAGAAGATGGTGTGATGCGTCATCCCGTTGATGGAGAGTCTTGGCAAAAATTTGATGTGATTACCCTGACTTCTCGAGTGAACCTCGCAACGTACGAGTAGGGCTGGCAGCCGATGGCTTTAATCCATTTGGTAACATGTGTAATTCGCATAGTACGTGGCCGGTTGTACTCAACACGTACAATCTGCCACCATGGCTTTGTATGAAAGAGTCACCATTCATGTTGGCCTTGTTGATTCTCGGCCCTAAAGCGCCCGAAAAGGACATAGATGTTTTCCTTAGGCCGTTAGTGGAAGAGCTTAAGTTTTTAAGGCAATCAGGCGTACGCATTAAAGATGCAGCGACAAACACATTCTTCACGATGAAAGCTATGTTGTTATGGACAATAAACGACTTTCCAGCTCGTAGTAGTTTATCGGGTTGGAGCGGACAAGGGTATAGAGCATGCTCGACTTGCAATGAAGACACTCCGTCGTGCCGTGCAGTAAATAAAGTCGTTTATATCGGTCATCGTCGGTTCTTAGATGTTGATGATCCATTAAGGATGAGTTTGAAATTTAATGGGCAACCAGAGACAAGACCCCCTCCGAGACACTTTACTAATGAGGACATACAAGAGCAACTAGGTCGTCTAATACTTCGTAAACCGGGTAAACATCCTAACACTCTCAAAGAAAACATGGATCGGCAAGGATTCGAGTTGAACTGGTCGAAACGTAGCATATTTTTCGAGCTCGAGTATTGGTCTTCTTTACAGCTGAAGCACAACATAGATTTGATGCATGTCAAGAAAAATGTGGGTGAGTCTTTTGGGTACTTCTATGATGAATGATAAGAGTAAAGACACATCCAATGCACGTGAGGACTTGAAAATTTTGAATATCCGGCGTAATCAATGGTTGCAAAAAAAAAAGGGTAACAAGTTCACTAGACCACATGCAAGCTACTCATTCAAGAAACCTGACCGCAAAATCTTTTGTCAATTTATAAGAGATGTTAAATTTCCTGATGGGTTTGGATCTAACATCAGTAAGAAAGTGGTAGATAATGATACTAACATTATTGGATTGAAATCTCATGACTATCACATTCTTATGCAACGTTTGATATCGATTGGAGTTAGAGCGTTACTAGACAAAGAAACTTCTACACCAATTGTAGATCTTTGTATGTTTTTCAAGCAAATTTGCTCCAGAACACTAAAGGTGGAGGATATGAGGAAAGCAAAAGAAGACATTATTAGAATCTTGTGCAAGTTAGAGTTGATTTATCCGCCAGCATTTTTTGACATTATGATTCATTTAGTTTACATTCACCTGATGAGGCGATTGCCGGAGGCCCAGTATTGTGACAACCTGAAGTTTTTCCATCGCCGCAACCCATTCCGTAAAACTCGTCTTAAGCGAATTGTTCCGATTTCGGCTTTGAACTAGGTCAATTAAGTTAAGACTTTTATTTTGACCTTGTAAGTATCCAAACATGTTGGAAACATGTGAAAACGTCCCAAACTAGTAATTAGAAAAATTTTGGTTTTGATCATATCGGGTAACGACAACTTAATCGGGTGCGACCTAAAGCCTCGGTTAACATCAGTATCGGGTAGAATTCCACCGTGTATCAAATTCAAACCATATTTAAAGTGAATTAAGACTCATTTGGAGCCTTTTCACTCTCTCTCTAACCTCTCTCCTCAATCAAAGATTTAAGTCCAAAAATCATCCATTTCAAGCTTCAAAACACCAAGGTAATCATCCTAACTCCTAGTATAACATCCTTAGCCTTCATTTTCGTGTTCAAATCATGGAAGAGGACCATAAACATGTGTTTACGGCCCTGGAACAGTCTTAGGCCGTGAACACATGTAAATGGGATTTTTGAGCCTTAAAACCCTTCCAAATCACCATTAGAGCTTAGACATGGCTTAAGGACTTATTGGATTGGACTTAGGACACCTTAAACTCAACATTTGAGGAGTAAACATGATTTTACTGCCCAAGAACAAGCTTGGGCCGTAAACACCATTTCATGGGGAGTAAACTCCTTTTTGGGTGTTAAAATGCAGCTTACACACCTCATAAGCCCTGGAATAAAATCTAGAAGCAACCACAAACAAGTTAGGGACCATAAAATTGATGAAAACAACTCCATAAGAAGTTCACGGCTGTGAACCCCCCAAGAATGGGTTCCTGGGCCGTAAACTCCTATAAATGGGTTGTTTGATGCCCTAAACTCACCCCCTTGGCTTGTAAAATTGAGTAGAATCACTTATGATAAATCATTGACCTTCAAAACACTTAAGAATGATGTGGGTGAGAGTTTATGGCCGTAAACACTTAGTTTACTGCCGTGAACTCATCATTTAGTCCATATGTTTGATTTAGTCCCTTTCAAATGCCCTAGAACCAAACCTAGCAACACCCCTCTTTTGATTTAAGGCCATTTAGTACATAAGAACACCCCACCATGAGTTTACGGCCGTAAACTCATGGGGATGTGGTGTATAGGGTCGTGAACACTCCTTAGAGTTTACTCTTGAAGAGTAAACTCCATATCTTAGCCATTCATGTCCAGAAACGTCACCCGGGTCACTCCAAACAGTTATTTTGAAGTGTTTTCACGTCTTGGAGTGTAAAATCGTATCTGATTAGTGTTTTAAATTCTAGTTAGATACATTTGTGTATCATTTATCATTACATAGGAACCTCGCACGTTTTCAAGTCTTGATCCGACGTTTAGCATCCCAGTCGACACATTTCCTCGTCCGGTGAGTTCATACCCCTACTCTTTTTCAAGTCTTGAGTGTATAGATCTATACGAGACTGACTATCCCGCACCTGGCTGCTAGCTACAGCCGAACCGCAAGGTTCAAGGGTGACAAAAGTCATAAAAAGATGCTGACCACGGCCCGAGTCATATCTAGTCTGAAGTATGGTTAAGGACTTGCAATCAAGATTATGAACACTTTGCACTTATTTATTAGTTTTATCTATGTGTTAGAACTAATGTACATTTAAAGGTAATCAGACTTTCAGGAGACTCCACGCACACATTTTAAGTATGGTAGATACTTGTATATTACTTTCAGATTCAGTAACAATTCACACACATTTAGGAAAATATGGGATTTTCTTGGGATAACATTTGTACATAATCAGAACCGTGTAATAACCCAGATAACTAAACTTTACAGTTCACGAGGGTAAACATGTTTTTCAGAGTACATCTTTTACATTACATTTTGGATTCGATAATATTACTTTTAAGAAAATATGGGATTTTCTTGGTGTGAAACTTTTTCAGAAAACAGAAAGGAACTTGTACATTTTCAGAAAACAAAACCGCTTATGAACTCACCAGCTTTATGCTGATTTTTAAAATGCTTGTATTCTCAGGTTCTACTTAGACAGGTACCCCACATCCTTTTGCAGAAGATGGAGCGAATGGAAGTCACGTCTTTCTTTTGTTAAACTTATGTATCTATAAAACTCGTATCACTTTACTTTTAAACGAATGTAATGAAATCTATGTAATGTAATGTTTTGTGTTTTACTTCGCTTACTATGTACATTGGTTATGATATTCACATGAAGTCACCTCCGCCTCGAGACGTTTCTGCTTTCGGTTTCGGGGTGTGACAGGTATGTATGAGATGGATGTATCTATTTGAAAGGTATATGAAAAAACTAAAAAACTATGTCAAAAATAAGGCGAGGCCAGAAGGTTGTATAGTTGAAGGTTATATTGATGAAGAAGCTTTGACATTTTGTTCGATGTACCTTCGAGATGTCAATCGCCTTGAAAGAAACGAAGACGTTGTCATTGAAAAAACAAAGTTTTGGATGTTTGAGTCCAAGTGTCGACCGACGAGCGCAACGCAAATCAAACATCTTGATATAACGGAGAAACGTAAGATAGAATGGTTTATATTGAATAGTTGTCAAGAAGTCAGACAATACATCGAGTAAGTGTTCTTACTTTTAATTATCTTTCATTATTTATTGTTACTTTTTTCCATAAATCAATTATATATATATATATATATATATATATATATATATATATATATATATATATATATATTCTTCAATATAGAAAATTCAAATCTGAACATCCTGAAAGTGATGAAAAGACCGAATTTCCAACTGGTTTCTTGAAAAGGTAATAATAATTAACAAACAAATATCTTTCATAAATTTAACGAATCAAGAATACATAACACATCAACATATGTTTAATAGGTTTATCAGATGGAAAAAGAAAACTCTCCTGAATTCCACAAAGAGTTGTCAGCCCTTTCAATGGGTTCACAAATGGATGTTTATACTTACACTGCATGCATAGTCAACGGTGTTAGGTTTATGGTACTTAGTCGTGATGCACAACACAAAACGCAAAACGCAAAACTCTGGGGTTCTAACGGTTGGTGAGAATGGAGAGAAATATTATGGCCAGTTAGAAGAGATTATGGAGGTGCAATATCCATATGATTATTTGACTATAATATTTCGGTGCAAGTGGTTCGATACGGGAGATATTCCAGATGATAATTTCATAAGTATCGACACAGAAAAAGAAGCGTACCAAGATGATCAACTCATATATGCTTCGCAAGCCAAACAAGTGTTCTACATCCGCGAGCTTGTTAATCATCGAAGAAACCAAAACAACAACCCTCGTTGTGTCGTCGAGCATGTTAATCATCTAAATATTTGGGATCTACCATCCGACAATGCTCGTGTTCAAAATGCTTACAGTGACTCTGTCCAAGATGTCGACAATGTGGAGGCCGAAAATGTTGACATAGTTCAAAACAACTCTTCATTTGGAGCTAGATTCTTTATCGACTTCTCATAATACTTTCAAAGCAATGTTGACGTAGCTCAAAACAATGCTGATTATGACGATGAAGACGAGACTGAAGTACCCCCGCCAACGGGTATAATCGATAATGTTTCCGATGAAGAGACTGATTATGATGATGGCGATTTTGATTATGATACGGATAAAGAAGACATTGAAGTATATGATAAAGATTCTGATTAAAAAAATCAATTTTTTTTGGTAATAGAAACTTTATTTGAAATGTACCTTTAACTCATATTGTTTGTCTAACTTTTATTTATGTTGTTTGTCTATATTGTATATCTTCCAATTTCACAGGGTAACTAACATTTATTCATACATCTTACAAGTTGCAGATGAGGTTTACTTGGGCGATACTCTTGGCCATGATGGCCGATGTTATGGGGCTTGGACATGGAGGTGATGGAGTCGGGGATCCACCACCTCCAGGAGGCTTTGGTCGTGGTCAGCACGAACAGGATGGTGAGTTTTATTATGATATATTTATTAACTATTTTTATTATTTTATAATAAGTTATCGTGACTAATATTTTTAATTGTATTTTTTCAGCCAAGCTTCCAAAAAAAAGAAGGGGCATGTCAAAAAATATTGAGTTGGGAAAGTTGATAAGGGAAAATAAGGGAAAGCCCGTAGATTTGGATTTCGACAGGGAGATCACATATTCCCCTGTCGGGAAGCGTGGTAATTGGTTCACACATGAAATTGGGAGGTATTTGTGGAACAATGTCCCTTTCAATGTATCTGGTTGGGAAAATGTTTCCCCCGCCTAAAGGAACGCAGCAGTTGTACATCTAAATGTAACTTGGATACAATTTTAAGTTTAGTTGTGATTGTTATTTAATTAACTAAATTTTTTGTGTTTTGCAGAATAAATTTGATTTGGATAAGGTTAACATGGATCCGGAGCATGTTCAATTGTTGCAGAGCATTAATTCGAGTCTTGCAAAAGTTTACAGAGGCCGAAAAAGTAAAGCTCATTCTTATTTTTAGGAAATGGGGGGGGGGGGGGGGGCTGCAGATATTCAAGCCGCATTAAACAACCCCCCTAACGGTATGTTACATGAAGATTGGGCGAAGGCAGTCGAACATTTTCAAACACCAGAATTTATAAGGCGTTAGGCGTCAAACAAAGAATGTCGTGCAAAACAAGTAGTTGTAAACAGAGGGGACTCGAGCACATACAACAATGCATGTTTCAAAGAAGTAAGTTATGATATATTTAAATATTTATTTAAAGTATAAGTAATCTAAATTTTAATGTTAAATAGGATATTAGTCGAATCGAGGCTTTTCGTAAGGCTAATTCCAATCGCCAAGGGGTATTTTATAGTCCTGCAGTTGAGCAACAATACGTAAGTGGTTAATTTGTATTTTTCATATAAGTGTTTATATCGTCAAAGGTATTTAGTAATCTAATTTTTATGATTTTTATTATTTTTAAAAAATACGGAATGTTATACTCGAGGAGATAAACCAACGAACTCAAGCTACTTCTGAGGCAAGCGGTTTAGCACCAACTGATATAAAAGATTGTTTTGAAAGAATTTTGGGTGTTCGACGCGGACATATCAGAGGCATTGGGCGTAAACCTCCTACTGTTGTGTCCATGTACGACCAGCAACAACCAATGACACAAGAACAACTACAATCACAAGTAATTGTTAGTAAATGCTATAATGGAAAGTAGATGTATGTTTAAGTGTATTTGATATGTTGATATTTTGATATTTTGTAGAATGGTATAATTAATTATAATGTTATTTTGATATATTGTTAATATATTTTGTTTTTTTTATAGTTGCAAATGCTGCAAACAATACTACAGGACCCGACCTGTTCTGCAGTATTGGAAGAGTGGTTTCGCTCATTGCCGCAACCAAATAATGAAGGAGATGGTGATGATCAGGACGAGTAGTTAGTTTAGGATTTTATTCAACATTTTGTAATTTGGAAGAAGAATACTTAATGTGGTATGGATTAATGTTTTGGATTGATTGTAATATGGATTAATATGGTATGGATTTATAAAAACTTATGAGATTTTTCAAATGCTATATGGATTAATATTTGGATTGATTATAAATTTAATTTAAATAAATAAACTAAAAATCAAAATCAAAAAAGTATTAACGGCGACGGCTATTGTGGCGACAGGCACGTATTAGCGCGACGCAAGGCATTAGCGACGACGCGTAGTATTAGCGGCGACAGTGAATATTAGCGGCGACAACCAGTGCATTAGCGATGAGACAATACCGGTGACGCATTTGCAGCGACACGTCGCCGCTAAAGGTATTAGCGGCGACAAGCCCCACCTTTAGCGACGACACGTGTCGCCGCTGTTGCCCAATCCTCTTGTAGTGGTGTGTGGGTGGCATGTTGATGAGCTTCTTCGTGGTTTATATATAATGCATATAGGGCTAATTATTATATTCGATACGTGCATTAATTAGTCTTAGCTTTATCTTTGTTTCTTCCTTTCACTTTCTTTTTGCTAAACATATTCCTAGTACACAGTTGATCGAGTGCTTTGCTAATGAATAAGATTTTCTTAATTTTTTTTCAATGGCAGAGCATATATTATGAAAAGAATAGATCTAGCTGCAGGAAACTGGAGACGGAGTACAAAGTTTGCCCCTTTCTAAACAACATCAGTACTCCATCTAATAATCCTGGAAACTAATCGCTTAATCAGCACCGGTATAACTAATTACCACACCGAGATATATAGAGCAACTAAAAGTATAAAAGTAGAGGGACATGTTGTTTTTCACACCAGGATATATTTGATGTATTCCATTCTTGCATTAAGTACTCTCCGCTTTAACTTTTTTCACTGTATCACTCTTTGTTCTTGTCAATTAAGATATTCCTTGAGAGGGCATAATTTACTTTCAGAAACATTGTCAATGAACGTGAAAAACATTGAGTTCTAACTGGTTATATCATTCAAAATATATTCAATGAAATATAAATAGTAACTTACTAAATAATCTTTTATTACAAAATTAAAAATATTGATGATTGTTTATTTGACGTTTTTTATTAGAGAGGATTAAGTTATTAATCATTTATAAATATTCTCTTAAATAATTAGCTACGGATTTTTCTTATTTTTGATTTTTCGGGTACCGAACGTCGTTTTTTTCGCTCCATTTTTTTCACACCTCTATTATACACGATTATCTATATTTTCACCAATTTATAGTTATTAATATCATTTATAAAGCCGTGTGAACATACGGGAATCATTGCTCGTTTAGTGGTTTAACACTATCACTACTAGAAAAACAGCCTTTTACGACGCTCATTGCGCGTCGTAAAAGGCTCAGACGACGCGCAAATGCGCGTCAAGGAAGGCACTGTCATAAAGAGAGACGACGCGCATTTACGACGCTCATTTACGACGCGCAATTACGACACGCGTTTACGACATGCAATGCGTATCAAGGAAGGCCCTGTCATAAAGGAAGACGACACGCATTCGCGTGTCGTAACCTTACGACGCGCGTGTTAATAACACGTAATGCGTATCAAGAAAGCCCCTGTCAAGAAAGGCCATGTCATAAATGAAGATGACACACATTTTTGCGTATCATAATTTTAAATGTTTAAAAAAAATATTATTTATAGATTTACTAATTTTCAAATCAAATTTGTATTTAATGTCTCATAATAAAAAATAAAATACCATATACAAAAAAATAAAATTCATTGCATAAAGTTTAATGTCATACAAATAATAGATGAAAGTACATTGCTATTTCTTCTATTTATCGCTATACTATTCGATGAAATTTCAATGTGACATTAAAGTAATCTCCCCAATGTGACCTAAGAGACAATTTGATTACATACAACTTGAAAAATGTGGGCATCCGTCCTCAAAATTTTCTATCTTTGCAAAAATCTTGTTACGCACTCCCCATGTGCTAATAACCTACAATTTTCCAAAAAACTTACAACTTAAATGAGTATATGATAAGAAACATCTAATGGAATCACAAAAGAGAAACTTCACCTCCTTATCTTTATCAGTGATAAGAAACATCTCCTGATTGCTGTTTCATAATCTATGATTTTAGAATCGAAATCCTTAGTTTTTTTTATAAAGGTCTTCTATAAGGGAAATATAGGTCTCCAACTACTTAGCTTCTGTGAATCCATCATTCGGATGGATCTCACCCTCACTTTCTTGATTCTTGAATTCCCCTTTTGCCCTTGCTGCAACTTCAAGTTCTTCAGCTATTCTCAGTTTTGATAAAGGGCGACTAGCAGCTAATTAGCTAAAGTTGTCAAAAGTAAAAAAAAAAAAAAAGTAGAATGAAAAGATGCGACTTGACTAATTAAAGAAAGATTGTGTTGCAAAAACATATATCAATCATCACCTGTTGAAATATCGATCCAACTGCTGATTAGGAATCTCCAATATTCGTGTGTGAATCATGGCAAGATTCGACCATTTCTATAGTTGATACTCATATTCAATGTATTTATCCAACAAAGAAAATGAAAGATAATCAGTTCCAACATAAGCTAGACCCCGTTCAAATAGGCTGAAAAGAACATCATAAATAAAATATTTAGTTATATTAACCATAGATTATGGACTGCAGTAATAGCCCATATATGCCCCTTGTAATAAGTAGATTAGATCTAGAACCCACAACTTTACTAGAAAATCTCTACTCTGAGTTAGTTCCATTGTTAAAACATAAAAACACTTTTACTATTATAATAAAAACTTATTAGAAAATCTCTACTCTAATATCAGTGTACACAAGTAAATTCCAGTAGTCCATTACAGTTCTTAGCAGGGGGGACAAGAAGTGACCTCCTGGAGATCATGCTGTCTCAGAGTGGCATCCTCGCTGGCACTCCAGACAACATTCGGATTACCAGGTTCTACCTGAAACAGAAAATCCATGATGATAAGAAGATGATATTAGTAAATTTGTTAGGGGAAAACAATATATATATATATATATATATATATATATATATATATATATCTTACAGCTAATTTTTTAACTCTCCTGCTGTGGCATTGAAAATGAGCTGATAGGTTACTAGCAGTATCTTCATGTGTGCGAGACAAATTGAATAGTCGAACCTACAGGTGTGAGTTAAGATTATCAGAAGACATGTGAATGAATGAAGCAATGAACAAAATGCGAGGAGGGTTACTTCAGTATCACCAGCTCCAGATGCTACCAACTCATCAGATGTTTCAGGAACAAACTATGTGCAAAATATATTATTCCTATGACTACTGTCAATGGAATGCAAAAGCTTGCGGCTTTCATAACTCCAAAGATTTACCTGAAACAGAATGGAACATCGCTAGTTTAAAAAAACTACATGTAAAAAAGAAGTATTATTAGCTGCATTTTGCTTGGTTTTCAGGCATCATACAGGTTGCTTATACATATGAAGAAAAAAGGTAGGAAGATGTACATGAGCATCATCAGATCCAAATATCAATAGTGAGCCTTTTGAATTCCAAGCGATAGTATTTACACATCCTTGATGCGCCTGAAAAACAACACAGATCAACTCTTTATCAAATTTTGGTAAACAGAGACAAGTAGATGTATATCTAGAGTCTGCAACATAAAAAGGTTAGGGCGTATAGGTTTCTATCTCAATTTTTCTCATAGTGATCAAAATACTTTTCATTTCTCTTCCTTTCTCCTGGATGGAGCAATACATACATAAGGTAATTGACACTAACGTGCTGATCAAAGTTATGATTCCAATAGAAAAACATCCCTTGCATGATATATCAAGATTTAAGCACATAGTACACACCTCCAGTTCTCTTTCCAAATAAAGCCTTCTAATGAATGATGAATGCATTTGTAGACTGTGATTTATATCCTGTAATATCACAAGATAGAATATCAGAATCTACAAAAAAAATGCTGCCAAGTAAATACGAAACCACAATATACACATGACAACATTAATAAAACAAGGAAGAACATGAAGATAGCCGATTGATGATCAAATAAACAGCTAGCAATATGAAAAATATGTAAGAATAAGATATATTTACCTATATGCATATATAAGCGAGTAAATGGAGTACAAGTATAAGATTACTTCAACATTGTTGGTTAAAGTATTTGGTTTCATATAATGAACATTGAAATTGAAACTAACATTAAAGATTCTATCAATCAAAAAATTTGGTTCTATAGAATCATTTTAAAAGAATGGGCATCAGAGCCAACTGGACCTCTT
The DNA here is from genome assembly GCF_002870075.4 of Lactuca sativa. Lineage (NCBI taxonomy): Eukaryota > Viridiplantae > Streptophyta > Magnoliopsida > Asterales > Asteraceae > Lactuca > Lactuca sativa. The sequence goes on from NC_056629.2 coordinate 73,973,956, forward strand.
CTAGCTCAATCAAGGTTAAGGAAGAAGAATATCATTATCTTAACATATGCCTTTGTGCAAGAGACTGAAAAGATTTAATCTCAAATGAGAAATGTGCCACCAATTTTATTCCCCAAGTAATTTCTAGAATTTGCAATTCCCATAGTTTGATGAAAATGAGGGCTAGTCTCTAAAACTGATATTGTAAACCTAAATGTATATATGTAATGTTCTAAACATTATTACCATATATTGCATACATAATCCATTTGGGCAAACTAGATTTGTAGATGTAAAAAAAATGCTTACCCTAAAACTGATAAAAAGGTGTGCAACTCAGGGGCCAAAATTGTATTTTACTCTAAAAAGTCATTGAAAAAGTTAAAACAAAGGCAAAACGGTAATTTTAACAAGCTTAGCTCATTAATTTATTTAGCTGATTTCAGAAATGCATGCTAAATTCGTAGCCTGAAGGGGTCTTTTCTTGAAGGTCTAAAAGATTCATTTGGAAGAGCAGCTTCAAGAAGAGATTGTCACGATCACATTCTTCTTCACACTCACACCTGTCATAAAAAAATAAAAAAAATTATAAATAAAATTTAATTATTTTTCATTTTCTACCATTGACAGCTTCCTAACATGTAAATGGAGACAAGACTCAAACAGAGATAGGAGGCTTCATGGTACACCCTTTACCCTTCCTTATGTTAGTTATGCTTAAATGCAAATAAATAAATAAATAAATAAATCCTGGATCTGCTACTTTATGAGAGAATTCATTCCCCAATGTTTCATCATTTAAATGTTCAGATCTAAGAATCTTGACAGCAACATACTTACCAAGGTACTCTCCATGGAATCTTTCAACAAACAAAATAACTGATATTAAGATACATGTAAGAATTAGGAATTCGCCCCCTGTAGAAAAGAAGGTATAAAGAAGGTATACCTGTTAATCATGCTTCCTGGCTGAACAAGAAGGAGCGTTCTCTCTTCTACCGTCTTTAAAATTGTTTAAGTCAAATTCACCCCTTGTAGAAAAGAAGGTATAAAGAACATTAATAGTGTTGGATTTCCTCTTTGTAATGCTTCTCTACAGTATAACAAACAATATCTAACAAACTTAGTAAACATTAGACTTTAAATCCTTTTTATGTAGACAAGTAAATGTACCTGTCAATCATGCTTCGTGGCTGAACAAAGCTAGATGCATCAGCAACATGTACCTGTCAATCATGTTTGCACATTACAGAGAACCAAGTTCAGTTCACTAATGATACAAAAGTTGACTACCACAAGGGTAATATGGCCAGTTAGTTGAAGTGTTTGAAAGTGAATCAAAATGCACTTTTGGTTGTAATTTTTCTATTAGGCATTTCATCAAATAGTTGGCACGCCCTAATTTGAGAAAAATTGAAATAGAAGAGATAAATGGAGAAATTACCGACTTGTTCAATGGAAATTGGAATGAAAATAAACCCAGTTGATAAAATTGAATTTTGATTTTTTTTATTTGGTTTAATGAAAATAAACCCAGTAGATAAAATTGAATTTTGCATGAAAGGTAAAGGAGGACCTGAGAACTTGAGGTGTAATTTCAGAGGTATAAGACAAGGAACATGGGGTAAATGGGTAGCTGAGATTCGAGAACCCAATAGAGGTAGTCGATTATGGCTTGGAACTTTCGGGTCAGTAGTTGAAGCTACCCTAGCTTATGATGAAGCTGCCCGAGTCATGTATGGTCCTTGTGCTCGTCTCAATCTGCCAAACTGTCGAACCATATTATTCTGAATCAATGGTGGTTCCTAATGGTGCTTCAAGTTGTGACTCCACTACAACGTGCAGCCATTCTGAAGACTTCAAAAATGGTCGAGTAGTCAAATGGTCAAAGATAATTGTGAATCGAATAGCAACGAATCTGGTAATCCGCCATTGATGACGACTGTTAAACAAGAAGTTGAAGATGATCAGGAAGATGACGACTGGTAATAGCAAGCCCTAATTTGAGAAAAACTGAAATAGAAGAGATAAATGGAGAAATTACCGACTTGCTCAACGGAAATTGGAATGAAATAAACCCTTAGTTTACAAAATTAACCACAAAACTTCTTTTGATCTTCCATCTTGTGAGAAAGGGGAATTCGAACCTTTGTTTGTGGTGGTGTTGGTGGTCCGATGTAGATGGGGTGTTGGGGGCGGCAAGGATTGGATTTTTTGAGAAAGCATGTGAGAATGTCTTTGCGGTGGTGTTGGCGGTCTGAATCTTGAAGAGTTAATACTTGGGTGGCCTTCCATATCACAGTTCCTTGTTTCATCGATGCCTATACATCCGAACCGAACTCACTACAAATATGGTGGTGTGAGTGATGGCTAGGGTTCTTGAGAGAGAACAAAAGATTTTTTGAGAAAGCGTGTGAGAATATCTCTGAAGATATTATGGAGAAAAGAATACAGAAAGAAGCAGGTCGAAGGAATAATGCAAGAACACTGTTGGTGAGTATTCTCAAGAATATCAGAGATGAAGCAGGTGAAATCACAGCAGAGATGAAGTAGATGAATGGAAATCAGAAGCATTTTGCTTGATTGATATGATGAAGTCGAGAGATGGAGATGAAATTGTAACCATGGATCTGTGATTGAGAAGTTGCACAACATTGAGAGGGGAATGGAAGATGCATCAAAACACTTAGGGCAAAGAGGGTAGCGGGCTTTTCTAATTTTTTGGCATTTCTTTTCCCGCTTGTAGCTAAGGAACGCGCGTTCATAAAATTATAAAGCGACACCTACAGAGAACGCGCATTTAAGATACAGCGCCCTCCGTGTTTTTAATTTTTTTTCTTAGGGCACTAATTTAAGGGCGCGCAATAATGCGTGACCTAAATCCTTAAATTTTCTGAAGAGATGACACGTTTTTAATGTCACTCTCGGTTGCGTAACATAAATTAATGAGTGTCGTGGTTTGCGCGTCGTAAAAGACTGTTTTTCCAGTAGTGTATAATGCTTATGAATACGTTCACATACATCTCACAAACACGTATACATACACATATACACGTACACATATACCACAACTCATTCATGTATATATATATATATATATATATATATATATATATATATATATATATATATATATATATATATATATACAAACATAATCCATCAGAAGTTGGTGAAAAGTATAGGCATTACAATGTTAAACTGTGAAATGAGTACTTGATCCTGAAAGGGCACACGACTTTATGAACGATATTAATAGCTATAGGTTGGTGAAAATATAGATAATCATCTATAGTAGAGGTGTGAAAAAAACGAAGCAAAAAAAAACGACGTTTGGTGCCCAAAAAATCAAAAATAAGAAAAATTTGTAGCTAATCCGTAGCTACTTAGCTACGGAATTCTAACGGAAAGCATACTCCGTAGCTAATCCGTAGGTAAATAGTATTTGTAGGTATCTCGTAGCCATTCTGTAGCTAATTAGCTACGGAATAGATACAGATTAGCATATGTAGCTATTTCGTAGCTAATTAGCTACGGAATAGCTACAGAGTGACGTCCATAGCTATTCCGTTACTAAATTAGGGCATCCCATTCTGTAGCTAATCCTTAGCAATTCCGTAGCTATTTTTTGTAGGAAAACCCCATGTTTTCTAGTAGTGATATAAAGGAAATGAATCTTGAGGGTTGGCAAAATCAGTCCACAACTTTCTATATTTTCAATACTTTAGATCTTTAACACTAGACTTTATCATATTGCCAATTTAGTCCCATTAAACTGTTACTGTTTCTCAGTTACCTCATGGTTAAGCATTTTACTTCCCGATCCTTCCGCCGTCTTCCTTTTATCTCCCACCGCTTCTTCATCTCGATCCTTCGACATGGTTCTTTTTAGAAGCGATTGAGCACCGCCATCATTTCTATGCCCACCGCCCCTTTATCCCGATCAAGTGCTCCACCACTTTTGTTACCCAACCGGGTGTTCATCGAGTTACTGTCTACCATGGTCACTGCCTCCACCACTTACTTCCTATGTACGATCCATCTTCTCCCTTCTAATATTCGTCTACCCGTTACCGTCTCTAAATGGGTGCATCAATAACAGGTTGGAGAGAAAAATGAAGGAGTCTCCAAGGTAGTCGGCATCTGGTTGTGTCGAAGACTGATTCCTGTCGCTGCCGACATAAAGGCTTTTGGGTATCGGCTATTTCAGGTACATATTTTCTTCAACGTCTGCTCCTATATCACTTCTTCTCCCATCGTTCCTTCCATATGCGACAGATTTCTTGAATCCATTTGTTAATGTGTTGTAAACCAGATACCCATATAAAGTGGAATAGATTTTTCAATTTGGGGTTTTCATTTTACCTTCGCTTTGCTCTTCAGATGTCTGTGGCATGCAATGACAATACGCCTTCTCCACCCTGCATCACCCCATCAAAACCGTTTCTGATCCTCATTGCCTTCAACTGCCATCCTTCAATCGTAGATGTGAATTTTTGTTTGGTTTCTTTCCGCAATCGACTGCAGATGCTTTTATTTCTAAAAACCATAGACTTTCAGATGGTGTTTGCCTGGGATGGAAGATGTAACACGAACTGTGGATACCGACTGGTTGTATCCAATACAAGTGAAGGCTGTAAGGTTGCATGTTAATTTGATTTCGCTGTAGATTTCAGTTCCTATTACATGTTAATTTCATTTCAATTTTGTGTATGCAGTGGATTTTAATACTTATGTAGACGATTGAAGCCTATCATTCCTTCCTTTACAATTAATTTACAATTTATTTTCGGTGTGAATCAATTTACAGTTTGGAGTACTCATTAGCGAAAGGAAACGACACAGGTATGACTCTTTTTACTTGGTTACTCTCTGTAACTCTAATTTCTTATTGTTTGTAAGTCACCGTACCACCACCATAAGCCAGGTGACCCGTCAAACGTGCCTGGTTGATACGTGTTCTGTTTTAGCGCTTTTCAAGAGGAACCCGGGTAAGAGAATCGTCCCCCGCTCTCCGCCTTATGCCGTTGACTCCCATGTGAAGCCTTCGACCAGTATTGTTCTTCGATTTTTTATAACCTTTTTTTTTGTTACTACTATAGTTTTGGCAAAAAGATCTCAATAAAAACAAATTTAATAAATAGATCTTATATAATATAAGTTTTTATGCTGATTGATTACACTATCTGTTCCCTTCCAGTTGATATGCTCATATCATTTACTCATGAATTCCAGTTTAAATATTAGGGTAAAGCTTATAAGTTCTCTGACTTCATTCATTTGCTATTAATTTAAATTATTATTACAATGCTTCTTCTATTTGTTTTTCTCAGGTTCCATTAAGAACCCTTGGGTTAAGTGTCTTACTCTTTTTCAACCAAGGAACCTAGGAATGGAATCACCACTTCCATGGATCAAGTGATGATGGGAGTGGAGCTTGAAGAAGTGGACGAATAACCATGACTCTTTACACCCACCCATGAATCAAATTACATACTATCTTCTGAGACATTTTTATTTTGGTAGTTTCTTTAATGATAGTTGTCTTATCTTTTTTCATTCCAGTAAATTTAAATGGAGATCTGCATTATACAAGTGATAATGGTGTTGACGATTGCAGTTGCACCTGTTGTATCTCTTGCTTCATTCGTTACTCCTAAACCTTCTTTTTTGTCGTTGGTACGCTTAATAGTTTTTTTTAGTAAAACCTAAAATTTAGTTTTCTAATCTAATTTAACAGCAATGAATGTATTGATCTATTTCTGGTGTTTATTGGAGTTGGATTATTTATGTTTCATCAAATTAAATAAATTTTATAAATCAGAAAAAAAATTCATAAGATACATTCGAGTTTAATTTTTGGGTTGAAAATTTTGATTCGTTAACGAATTGTTTTAATGAATTGTTGTGAGGACTACACTTGACACCGGTTGTGGGGTACGTATGTTTTTATTTTCAATTCTTTCTAAATGTTTTTTGTTTGATTTAGGATTTTTTAAAATTGTGATTTTTTCTTTTTTGGCATTGTTTTTAGGTAGCAAGTTTTGGTCCTTACCTATGGAAGAGAACCGGGTGGGTACTGGGTCCCGTTGACATTTGGTAAAAAAAACATTTTATTTGATTTATTAATTATTGAATTAAACCATATATATATATATATATATATATATATATATATATATATATATATATATATATATATATATATATATATATATATATATATATATATATACAAGAAAATCAAATCATGTGAGTCCTGGAAGTGGAGGTGATTAGGTGGTGTTTTTTGAACGACTTTATGATGTGGTCCCACCGAGGATAGTTAGCGGCTTGATTCCAGGTCTGTCGGTTGAGAAATACATGGAGGATGGTAAAAAAAATAGAATATACATGGGAATGATTATAAACAGATGAATGGAATGATTGATTCTAGAAGGTATCAGAATGTAATGTATATGAATACTGCTTTGGAAGGATTTGCAGTTGGAATTCATTCCTCCAAGTTGTGGCTTATGAATGTTGTTCCTACTTCTGCTGAGGCAAATACTCTTCGAGTTTATTTACGAGTGTGGCCTTATTGACATATATTACAATTGGATATAATATACAAATCTTTTAAAACATAAAATTTATTAATTAAAAATTGATTATTAAAATAGAAAAACATTAATTAATTAATAAAATAATATTGCAGGTATGAAGTGTTTTCCATGAATGCAAAGAAGGTATAGTAAGCACATTGTTTGTAATTAGCTGTTCCATTCGGTTGAGATTATAGACTTTGAAAAAAAAGATAACGAAATCTCATGATTTATGATCATGGGTTTTTGCATGAAAGGGTTCTTAAATGTATTAAGGTTGTGAGCATGGGTTTTACTATCATTCACCCCCAACTATAATCTCTTTAACCGACTCTATTTCTCATTTATATATATATATATATATATATATATATATATATATATATATATATATATATATATATATATATATATATATATATATATATATATATATATATATATATATATATATATATATATATATATAATAGCTTGATAGTTTCATTTTTTTCTAATTAAAACATTCTATTTTGGGCTAAATACAAAAAATAGTAATGTACTTTCATTTAATTATGTATTGTAGCATTTTGCTTTTAGTCTTTACTACTATACTTTCATTATGTTTTTTCATTAAGACATTCTTTTCCTCCAAAATACAATGTCGTAATAGGGAGAAATGCAAGTTGGATTTTACCATAATCAGATGAATAAAAGTGCATTGCTACCTCTTACATTTAACTTTTGAATTGTTGGACATAATTCAGAAAGTTTTGTTCTACTTTATTACATGCTTACCAGGGACAAATTAGAAACTACAATAATATAAAGTCCAAAAAACAAAACTACGTTGTAATTTCTTGCATATAGCCTAATCATGGTCTAAATGCAATAAAACAGTTTTTTTTCCTTTTCTTTATGTATTACTTGCTGTGTGTAATATATTAGAGTTAAATGCAGTAATTAGCAATGGACTTTCATTTTCCTTTTTTTGCAACATATTATTTTCATTTCTTATTTTCTAGGGTTTGCATTGTATTTTTCAAGGCAGAGAATGAGAATCAGATGATAACAATGCACCCTCTGTTCTATCCAAACCACCACGATCTGCAATTCGATGTCTCCACCACTTCATCAACTTCTCTCGTTGGGATAGCACCAATCAATAGACCCGTAAGTTGTTGATTTTCCATATTTTCAGGTTTATGTTTTTAATTGGTGAATAAAATTACAAGTTTTAGTTTTGTTTCTACCGGTGATCTTCTATAATAAATGACAAACCCTACATCTTTTACATTTCGACTGTTGTTCAGATTAACTTTTATGAATTTGTACATACATATGTCAACCTACATCTTTCAATTGACCCACCTATGTTTTATGAATTTGTACATACGTATTGCTACACATCTCGGTTTTCAAGATTTAATTCCCCTAAAAAAGCTTCAAATTCGACTTAACCAGATTTGGTTGACAAATTTTTTTATTATTTATTTATTTAATTATTTCATTTGCGTTTTGTAAATATTCAGTTCAGTTGGGTTATTTGATTTCTTCTGTAATTTGTTATTGTTTGCTCATCAGGAGACCCTATGTTTATTTGTTTTATTGTTTGATTTCCTTGTTGCAGGTAGTTTGTTTTGAAAACAGTGTTGCCTATGATTTGAGAAGAGGAACATGGGAAGTATGTACATCTGATCTTTGTGATATTTCTTTGTAATTTGAAGTTCAATTTTACTTTTCGTTAGCTAGAAATCATCTCTGTTTGTGGTTGCCTGTTAATTTCATTATTTTGTATGTGTACAAATTACAAAATACCTGTTACCAAGTTAAAACCAAGAATGTCATATAACAAAATAATTTTTTCCTGTTAATTTCATTATTTTGTATGTGTACAAAATACAAAATACCCGGTACCATGTTGAAACCAAGAATGTCATACATCAAAATAATTTTACTATTAGGACTTTTGCTTCTGTTAGTGTACCACCAGTAATTATGGGAATTGGACCTTCTGGCGATTCCAGCTACAGCCAAGGCTGCCGTTCTACAATTTGAGGACATTGATCATTTTGAGATCAATGAGGTAATAATAGTTTTCATTTTTCTTCTTTTCTTTAAAATATTTGTGGAAAAATAATTGTTATATATGTATTTTGTTCAATCACAGTTCAACACCACAGGTCCAAGTGATGCTTCAACATCACTCCCTAAAGAAGGTGGTTGTACTACAATTGACTTAATTACCCCTAAACAAATGGCCAGTGAAGGTGTGTTAACTTTTTTGCCCTTGTGATGATGGCTGCCTTGGTGGTTTTCTGATATGTTTACGGTTTCTCATCTTCTCTTCATTCAACAGACGAGATCTACACTTTTTTGTGTGGAATAAATCTTACAAGTGGAGAATTCAGTATCGTATGAACTTTAGCATTGGAGAAATTGATAGTTGCATGGGATGTCGGTCTTAGTCTTAGATAATGATTTGATTTAATTTCATCGTGGAAATTTGAATAGGATGGGAAGATGGATGGGGCTGTTAAGACCTGCTGTATAATCTCTTTCAATTTAGCAATGTAAATTCTTTTTTTTTTATAGCATACAACAACACTTTGATATCATTTCTTATTAACACATTGTCCTGTGAAAATTCTATCTAATTATTGGATTGTATTTTCAAAATTTTCTTATTATAGCATTTACACTTTTGTAAATGGACAAATCTCCTACAATGGCAACGTATTTTATTGTGGCTAACAACTTAGGCAATGTACTTTAATTTGATGCAAAAGCAACACCTTCTGCCCCCCGCAACGCGGGTGGAAACTTTCTAGTTATTATTATTATTTATAATACTAATAGTTATGATAATTTGTAATAACTAATAAAAATTATATTATTTTAATTAAAAAGTAAATAGTTATTTAATTACTAATATTTATTCATAGTAATTAAACTATTTTTATACTAAACTAATAAATAAGTTGATTTTTTTTAATAATTACCCTCAATTAAAGTTATGAATGTCGTGTAGTTAAGAGATGTTTACTGTCATGTGCCTAGAACAACCACTAACAACATACCAAGTCTCATGTGCCTAGAACAACCACTAACAACATACCAAGTCTGATGATATTCCTACAAAGCTGCTACGACACAGTGTGAGATCAGTTGGTTTTTGGAACCTAGTCCATTTTGAAATTGGATTTACCATTACTATCTAGACAAGGTACTATTTCCCATGATATATCCTGTTTATTAGAAAAAGAACATAAAGAAGTTACAAGACTTTCCGTTGATTTTGAAACATGACCTTTGGGAAGCCATTGGTAATTAAGTTTGTGAACTTTCCTGTTCAACGGATCAGGACCTTTTTCACTTACCTTTGGGATGTGACTACCTTTCGATTTAGGCTTTTATTGTGAGTGTGAGCTAGAAGACGACCCTTAAGATGAATTTGTCTGTAACATCCCTAAAATACAGTCTAAAATTTTCGTTTTAATTTAATAATAAAACCATAGTTATCGAACATCATATAAAAGTCATAAATAGTGTATCTCAATATATCGTAACCATTGTCAAAATATCAGAGTATAAACATCCTAGGCTGAATAGATGGTGTGTGCACTACAATATTCCCGAGCTCTTCTTTTGAAAACTGAGTACCTGAAACCAAAATTGAAACTATATGCACGAAGCTTAGTGAGCTCCCCCAAACTACCACATACCATACAAAGCACATGTAACAAATCACATAACTCTAGGACTCTTCCCAACTACATATGGACGAATCCCTGCATCGGCTTACCCGACATCAGACTCCTGTCCGACATCGGGCTCACCCCGACATCCGACCGCATCAGGCATCGGGCGCACCCCAGAATCGACCTTACCCCGACACATACACTACATAAAATATATCATAAACACATAACATAATCCCGTAAACTTCATCAGGCTTGCGCCAACATCGGACCGAAGCCCATAACAACAACGTTAAACATATAAACTAGCATACATCGGGCTTGCCCCGAAATACATAATAGATGGCATAATTACTAACATACATTGGGCTTGCCCTGGCATCGGGCTTACCCTGGAACACATAACATATAACTTAATCATATATATATATATATATATATATATATATATATATATATATATATATATATATATATACTGCATCGGGCTTATCCGGCATCGGACCGGAGTCCGGAACACATAACACATAAACATGCATGAATCACAGAGACATCAAGCATACATAATTACTTCTCGGGACCGCCCTGGCATAGGATCAACGTCTGGAAACATACAAACTGCATCGGGCTAACCCCGACATTGGGCTTACCTCGACATACTCTACTACTTAAACTGGCCGACATTGGTGCCTTAGACCCATTCCTACTAGAGGAAAACTGACCTTGCACTGCTGAACCCTTGCTGATATCCCTCTGGCTGCTATGTGAAAATTCCTGAACCGTTGCCCCTTCGGCTTCCCGAGCTATCAATACCAAAACATCACTTAGTCCACTACCATAATTCTTCATAGGGTAGAATGACCATTCTACCCCTCCTAGCCTAACTTGATACATATCCAAGGTGCACTACCATGATTCACAAGGCCCAATACTAGGTAAGCTTGTCAAACCCACTAATGGCCCAATTTGCTATATTGGGCCCAATCCATTCAATGGGCCTTACCTTAAGCCCATAACATATTTTTGGCCCATATCAGCTGACTCACGCTGACCTACTATGGCCTAGAGTCCCAAAGTCCAAAACACAACCCAAGCTGAGGCCCAAAAATGGAAACCCCAAACTCACAGAGTACGTGCGGCGTACTCCTATGTACGTTAAGCGTACTAGCTGATGGCTTGTACGTTGTGCGTACCTCCTTGTACACCCAACGTACAGACCTGTTAAGCCACTTTTTCATTAAGTGCTTAATATGCCATTCCAAAAGCTACAAACATAGATCTAAGTCCTTTTCGATGTTCTAATCCATAAAGTTGCTACCTTGGTGGCTTGCAAACCACCAATTAAGCCCAAAATCAAAAGGTGACAACCAACTTCCATAACAAGGGTTAAATCTTATGCATGAGCTCATTAGGACCATCAAGATTGAGACTTTACTGCTTATGGGACACTTTTAACTCTGAGAGTGGCAACCCCAAGCTTAAAGACGATGTTGCATCATAAAGGTCCCTCCTTTGGACCGAAAAAGGTCCAAAGCTCCATAAACCTAGATCTAAGATTACCTAAGGAAAGTTTCAGACTTTATACCTCAAAATAGTCTGAAATGGAATCACAATCTTAGATCTACTTCCTCCCCTTTGATCCACCACCTTGCTAATCTCTTCACTTGCTTGGAAATGGCCTTACAACACCCAAAATGCTCTCTAATGACCCCCAAGGTTTCAAGAACACTCAAGAGAGATTTAGGGTTTCATGGTGGCTGTATAAAGATGAGATGGAGGCTATTAACCTGGTGTTATGTTCTTTATATAATGGCTTGGCCCTAAAATTAGGGTTTCTGGACATTGGGCGTATGCCTTAAGCACCCGCGATCCTTTTTCCTTTATACGTTGGGCGTACCTACGCACCTTCCACTTTGCATGCATGGTCCTTTTTGCCAAGTTTTCCATTAAGGGACCATTAATGTCAATAACTTCAAAGTGCTATAATTCTTCGTTTCAAGTCCATTTCCGACAAACTTTATATCCACGAAAAGGTGGCGAGAAGCCCTACGCTTCTAGCAACACTCATCAGTCCAAACTTCTCAAATAAAACTTAAAGCCCTTAAAAGACCAAAATGACACTAGCCTTGGCCTCTGAAATCCATAAACGATTATTTTTAGATCAGGGTGTTACATTGACCTTACCGATTTCAGTTTGGCTGAACCATCTCTTGAATTAGGCTTCTTGTCCGTTATGCCCTTTTTGTCCTTGGGAGTTTGATTTTCGGCCTTTTTAGCAATCCAATCACTATTGTGTGAACGTAACCTCAAAGGATTTCTTTTGGAAGATCTCCCCCTAAGCACGTTCTGCCAACCTTGTTCATAGTAGGAAACATATGAACAATGTGGGCAATTTCTAGCTATATGACCGGGAGTCCCATACTTAAAACAAGTCCGTCTTTTCAAATAAATAAGATTGTTACTTAGTCCCTGTCCAAATTAAGCTTGTTTCAAGGAACTTCCACAAGCACAAGCACGTGAACATTTATCATACTTAATAACAGATTTTTGTGGCTTGAGATTTTCAACAGTGGGAGCATCATCATCATATGTTTTTGAATCATTTTCAGCAGAACTAGAATTATTTTTGTTCTGCTCATGCCCATCTTGCACTATGACCTTCTCTGCACATGAGGTAGAAGCATTAGGATCGTCCACACTATCATTGTTTATTGTCTCGACTACAATAGCTTTGTCATACCGTAGATGCGCTTCCCATGCTAATTCTTCCTCAGTCAAAGGAGTGAAAGTGTAGTTATCATTGAATGGAGGAGGAACACTATCATACCCTAGACCTACATTCGTTTTGTCTTTCCATCTAAGTTTCTTTTCAATTATTGTCTCAAATTTCTTGCTTAACACATCAAATTTTTTTAAATTAAAATCTGTATTTTCAAACTCAATTTTCAATGCGTCAAGCTCGACAGTTAGACTGACAATCTTTTCTTAAGCATAATCATAGTGATCACATTTAGTGTTGTATTCTTCCTTAATTCTTTTTAGATCTTTGGTTTGAGCCTCCAAATATTCTTTTAAGGGTTTTTGGGCCTTTATGAGAGTATATCATTCATATTTAAGATCCTCAATTTCCCTAATCAATAATTCATTATGCTCACAGTATTTATTTATTTTGTCTTCACAGGCCTGAGACCATGGGGTTTTACTTACCTACTTGGTATTATTGTAAGAACTCATTATTTACCAACAAACAAAATCTGATTGCGTAAATGGATTTTGACTAAAAATTAAAAATAAATGCTTCTCTAACCAAAAAAATGAAACCGAGAACGTTCCCCTTTTTTTGAAATAAAATCTGACCGAGAACTTAGATTCTTGGCCGACTACGAGGCTTTTAGACCTAATATAATAGCTGAAATCTCAAAAATCGAGATGCTAACCGAGAACCATCGCTGCCGCCGAGAACTTTCAAACCCTAACCGAGAATGAGATGTCGCAACCAAGAACTGTGAGATAGGAACCGAGAATGAAGGTGCAACCGAGGAGCTGGCTGAGAACTGTCAAAACCTAACCGAAGCCGCTTTGCTGACTACTGAATAATCCTAAAACCCTAACCGAGGACGAGGTATGCCGCCGAGAACTCTCAAAGTTGAGACCAAAGTTGGCCAAAAACACGAAAATTTCAAATTTTCAAACCAAATTCGATCAAAAACTCTAAAATAATGAAGAACATGATGAACAAATAACAATACTTTTTGTCAAAATAAATCAAAAACGCTAGAAAGTCCAAGAAAAACTCCAATAAATGTATAATACATTGCCAAATCGATTGATACCGATCCAAGATCTGATACCAATTGTAATACCCAATCTGAATGTATCAATCGAAATCACTCTAATTGTTGAGGAATCCCAATCAAGCGAATGCCACAAATCCTAAATATGAAATAAGAACTTAGTGATGAATCTTCAATGCACACAATATTGATAATAGTTTAGTACATAAGATCCACAATTACACTCTCGGTTCTCTCTTTCTCTCCCTGTTCTTGAAAAATAGCCACCCTAGAATGAGCTAATAACAAACATTTTATACCTAATACTCAGTTAGAAAGTCCCAACCCAATAACCCAACCAAAATCAAATGGTGATTTTCAGTCCAAACACCACCGATATCGTAAAGATTTTGGTCCTAAACCAAGAAATATGAAAGCCTTGAAAATCAAAGTATAAACCAAAAATTTATGTCCTAACTGCTAAAATTCAATTTAGGGTTTTTAGGAACAATGAAGGCTCGTAAGGAGGCCAAAACAAAGACTTATGGCCTTTAAATATGGTGCAAGACCCTAAAAATTAGGGTTTCTCAAACATCGTCCAACTCATCGAGTTGCCTTCACTAACTCACCGAGTTGGTCCTTAGGAATGTGAGTGCCAAAGACCACCAACGCATCAAGTTCCCCTCCAAGAACTCGACTAATTGGCCCTTAGAAAAGAGGATTAATTTCCATAATCAACCTTCTAGATTCCGAGTGTTACACCTAAGAAGGTAATGATCCAAGATCCACAAGCTTGCTTCAACTGCTAAGCTCCTTGATACAACACCTTTTTCCTTAAGCACACCAAAAACACACTTTTTAGCTCAAACACACACTTGACAGGCTAGGGTTTTTCAAGAATAGATCTAAGACGTTGGAGGCTGAAAAGGTGGGGATAAATGAGCCATAAGGATGTTTAAATACACCTCAAACCCTAAAACTTAGGGTTTCCTCCAGACATGAGTACGCCCAGCATACTAGGGCATGCCGTAGTACACTCAGCGTACCCTCGTTTACACTTAGCATACTCCTCATGTCCCATAATTACAAAATTGCTACTAGGGATTTTGATGGATAGTTCCTTCAGTTACATGGACCAAAATCACATAAATTAAAACCATACGAATGAATTTGAAAATTGCCTGAATATCAGGATGTTACACAACATTTGGATGCTACAACCATTACGGTGGAGGAGCTCCACCTGGAATTCGGTCAAAGGCAGGCGAATATAGTGTCGAGCATTTTTAAGTAAACACCGACCTTCCCGGTTGGAGGGGAAGTGATCACGACACCAGGAACAAGGAACTCCACTCCGTCCGTCGGACACAAACCATATGTCTCTTGCAGGTTGCGAAACTTAGAAGCGGTAGGAATAAGACAAGATGGAGTTGTCATAATAAGAAATCACTGGAAAGAAGAAAAGGAAGATAAACTGTAGAAAGAAAGTGGGAAAGATGAACAGTTCCTCAAAAATATAAGAAAGAAGCTAGAGGGCAGGGCTTTTCAAAAACCTGACAAATGACGTAACCGCCAAAAGGGATAAGCGATCACATCGCCAAAATTGAAGCGACGAGCGAACAACTTCGGAACATGTGTGTATAGCCATTAAGTCCAGAACATCATAGCTAGCTAGCAAATGTTGTGACTACTAGACTACGGGACTTGATGACGCGACTCCTAGCGCGGGCCAAGTGTGGGATCCCTAGGTTGAAGGATCCTCCAGGTAGCCCAGCGAAGCCCATCCCGGATACCTTAACAAGAGTTGTAACGCTCTGGCGTTCCCTCAAGGCGGAACGCCCATGTGAGAAGTCGGCCTTCGTCAAGAGTGTCCCGTTACAGGAAAAATATAACGGCACCAGGTGACAAAGAGTATGCCCATATTCCTAACTCCTGAGCCAATCCTTAGCCCCGACATAGCAGGGGACACGAGTAGCCAACCATAGTAACGGTTCCTATCCGAACTGCAGTCCCTGTTCCGTGTATGGAACAATGGGGATCCTTAGTATAAAAGGGTCTTTTCCCTACCTTGAGAAGTAAGTTATCTCTCTAAGTTCTTATCACTCTCACCTAGATATCTCCCACTGACTTGACCATCGGAGTGTATTTCTGGGACCTCCTCCCGGGAAACGACTGACGGCCTTCTTTGTTGTGACTTTACAGATCCCTCTGCCAATAGCAAACACTTCGAGAGCCGATGGTCGGAGCCAAGGTCACATCAAATATATTAATTGTATAATATATTAATAAATCATTTATTTTGTTTTATAGTTAATTTATTAATCATATAATAATTTAATAAATCAGCCTGTCCCTCGAAAAGTCATTCTATTCGGTTACTAGTTTTGACGACAACCTAAAAAGGACTTTGTTATTAATTAAAGAATATACCAATTTAGTTATTGGATTAGACACCCTAATCCAGAAAAATTTCATTTTCAAATCAACCAAATAAGTCATTCATAATTTCCCAAAAGATAGTTAAGTATCTAAAGGCATTTCAACATAACATTAGAGTAAATACAAAATCATAAATGTGGAATCTTTGGTGGATGCGATGCAGTCATGTTAGGCCCATTCCCTTGGAACCAGAAATATCCAAAATATTTAAACATAAAACTGTAAGAACCAAGCTAAGTAAGATCCCCAAAATACCACATATTATGAATATTACACATAATGTGTGAATGTTGTGGTCCTCCTACAGTCTTACAATCACTCACTCTCGCAGTCCTCCTGTATTCTTCGTTTTTATGGTCCTACTATCATCTTCCTTATGGTTGCCATGATCATCCCATGGTCTTTAATACAAGTGTCATCATCCTCTCACGATATTCCATGCTAAAGTTACACAGACGGTCTAGCAACATATATAGTATAGTGATAAGACTCACCTCGCAGCATAGTCAACAAATAACCAACTCGTACATCCAAGAAATGGGTGCTACAGACCATCGAATAAATTGCACAAGGTAAACCCTTAGTCTACCTTCTAAAACTACCCACTTCACTAAAAGTCAACCTAGGTCAAATGTCAACAGTCAAAGTCAAGGCCATTTGACTTCCACGTCGTAGCCAACCCATGGCCACGTCGTCGTTCTCTAGTCTCAGTCGTGATCATTAAGTGTTTTCCATGTCTTGGCCAGCATACTACTATGCCATGGCAATACAAAAGAACCATCACAAATCCGTCATCTTACCACGTTTTGGCACCTAACTCACCATGTCGTGGCTACTATCCTTGGACAACTTAATGGATTGAGTCCTAAATCCATTAAGCCCAAAACTCATATCTTCCATAAAGCTTCTAGGGTCTCCCAAAGGCTCATAAAAATCCAAATTTTATAGACATGCATGTCCTTTATTCAACTATGTCAAAAATGGTTATAAATAGGGTTAAACTCCATGCATGCACTCAAAGTTGTAAAATTCATCAGATCTGGAGCACCAAACCACCTTGGGATCCCAATGATCAATAATGTTGCAAAAACATTATTGAATCCATCCACTCCAAACATTACAAGAATAAAAATCTTTCCTGACGACATCTATTTCAACAGCATCTGTCGTCGGTAAAAAATTTGTTGTGCCGACGACATGTCGTTGGTATAGTCTAAATTTTACTTTGACCAAATAACATTGACCTCGGACTATATTCCAACAACTTTTCATCTCCATAGGTGCAGTAGGAATGAAAAACATTTTGGTGGTAGACTGAAAACCTATGCCGACGACATGTCGTCGGTATAGGTTATGAATTTTTAAATTTTGATTTATTTTTTTTCCTTGGTGCAAGAATTACTAACGATGTCGTTTGGTGGAGAGGTATCCTGACGATATGTCGTCGGTATAGGTTACGAATTATTTGATTGTGATTTATTTATTTTCCTTTGTGCAAGAATTAATAATGATATCGTTTGGTAGAGAGCTATCCCGATGATATGTCGTGGGGATAAAAAATGGTGATCTGTGTGACAGCTCTATACCGACGACATGTCATCGGTATAGGTTGTCCCCATGACATGTCATCGGCATAGGTGAAACATCCAAAAAATACGGTCCGAAATTTCATTTTAAATCATTAATAAAAACCATAATTATCAAACATTTCATTCATAAACAAAATCATTATATCAAATCAGAGTATCATCCCAAAACATAATCTTTTTATCAGAGTAAACATCCCAAGTTAAAATTTCTTTGTGTGTGCCATGCCGTTATCCCAAGCTCCTCCCTCCGCTACCGGAAGTACCTGAAACCAAAACTGAAAACTGTAAGCACGAAGTTTAGTGAGTTCCCCATACTACCACATACCATACACATAATCACGTACTACAAACATTGGGCTAGCCCACCACATCGGGCCTCGCCCGACATTGGACGAATCCGACATCAGGCCCCACCTGGCATTGAGCCCCGCTCGGTATACATATCTGTTTCTACTAGGCCCCACCTGTCTCCGGGCCCCGCCCGCTTCACATATAAAATAATAACATATAATCATACTAGTACATAACGAACAATCGCTATACTATAACTGCTAGTCTCAAGGCCCCGCCTATCTTAGGCCCCGCTCCTATTATGCTACTATTGAGATATGGAATCCCATCCACACTCAACTAGTGATGAGATACAGGCCCCCGCCCACACTCATCTCCCTACCAGGAACCTATAAGTATCACAAAGAAAACAAGTATCACTAAACATACACTACTGCCTCGGGTACCACCCGACATCGGACCGAAATCCAAAACGTATAAACTACATCAGGCTAACATCGACATCGGATCTAAATCCGATATACAATAGTATACATAAACATGCCGACATTGGTGCATTAGACCCGTTCCTGTTGGAGAAAACTCACATCGTAAGCTGACTATAGAATCCTGCGAATAACCCCTCGTTGCTAGATGGCAGATCCCCAAACTGTTGATCCCTCCACTCCCCGAGCTATCAATACCAAAATATCACCTAGTCCAAATCAATAATCTTACTTAGGGTAAAATGATCTTTTTATCCCCTAGTCCAACTTGGTCCATATCTAAGGCCCAAACTAAGTACTAAAAATGGCCCAACACTAGGTAGGCTTCCCAAGCCCACTAGTGCCCTACTAATGGCCCAATTTGCTAAATTGGTTCCAAACCCTTTAATAGGCCTTACCCAAAGCCCAAACATATTTTTGGCCCACATTATCTGACTTCTGATGGCCCACTAAGACCCAAAGAACCAAAATCCTATGCATAGCCCAAACCGAGGCCCAAAACAAGCCAAACCTATATCGACTAAGTACGTTGGGCATACTCCTTTGTACGCTAAGCCTACTAGCCAAATGGTATGTACGCGTACCTGCATGTACGCTCAACGTACTCCCCTGTTAAGTCATTTTCCGATAAAGTGCTTAATACTCAGATCTAGAAGCTACAATCATAGATCCAAGTCCTTTTCAACGACTTAATCCATAAAGTCACTGACTTGGTGACTTTGCATACCCTAAACAAGTACAAAATCCAAAAAATGATATTCTACTTCCATGAAAGTGGTATCAACTCTTGCATGAACTCATTAAGATCACCAAGATGTCAACTTTCTGTCCTAGGGAGTCATTTAGCACCAAGGGTGGCAATCCTTAGCCTAGAAATCGGTTTTGGACAATAAAGCTTCAAGCTTTAGACCAAAATGACTTCAAAACTAAACCACACTATATCTAAGAACTCTTAGGTAAAGTTATGAACTTTATGATGGGTTTTGGTCATAAGACATCCTATGTGCTCATACAAACCCTAATGCTTGGATCTAGGTTTCTCTATTGTACATGCAAGTTATCCAAGACTATAAACCCTAATTCTAGCATATGGAAATCAATATTAACATATAATTAGGTTTAAGATATTACCTTGATTGTTATGTAGTAATAACAATCCCAATTCCTCCTTGAATTGACTTTGGAAGGCTTAGAGTCACAAGTGTCACTCCTCTAATGGCTTACAAACACCATAAGAAAGTGGATGAAGAGGAGAGAGGATGGAGGCTGCCCAAAACATGTTCTAACCCTAGAATAAATGTTCACCACGTTTTTGGGTCATAAGGGTCTTATATATAGTTAGGCAATTAGGGTTATCTAACAAGGAAACCCTAA
This sequence comes from Lactuca sativa, assembly GCF_002870075.4. Classification (NCBI taxonomy): domain Eukaryota; kingdom Viridiplantae; phylum Streptophyta; class Magnoliopsida; order Asterales; family Asteraceae; genus Lactuca; species Lactuca sativa. The sequence continues at coordinate 73,994,150 of NC_056629.2, forward strand.
TTTGGATGCTTAAGCCTTAAGCAACCCATGGACTCCTTTAATTAGGGCCTTGGACGATTTCCTTATGGGTTTCCCCATAGAATTCGTCCACTCCTTAATTTAAGACAATCCATGGCCCAAATTGCAATTATCTTATAATTACAATTCCAGTCCCTTAAATTTAATTAATCTCTTTTAGTCACAAAACTAATTACCAATTAATTATTGACTAATATTAATTAAACAATATGATTTCTCCTTTAATATATTATTCCCATAATATATTAATAAATCATATTTAATCCTTTCTCTCCATAATTCATCCTATCAAGTTGCTTTGGTGAAGGCAACCCAAAAGGACCATGCACCATCGGGTCAAGTACATACCAAGATAGTTATGGACTTAGACACTAATCCAACACTTTATACCTCCAAGTGATTTGAAATGGAACTCCAAACTCGGATCTATAGCTTCCCCTTTGATCCACCACCTTTCTATACTCTTCACTTGCTTGAAAATGGCTTCTGAATCACCAACATGGTCTTTAATGACCTTCAAAGCTCCAAGAACACTCAAGGGAGGGTTAGGGTTTCATGGTGGTTGTCTAAAGATTAGAAGGAGGATGGTCCTTGATGATGGGTTTTAGCCATAAGAACATCCTATGTGCTCATACAAACCCTAATGCTTGGATCTAGGTTTCTCTATTGTACATGCAATTTATCCAAGACTATAAACCCTAGATCTAGCATATGGTAACATATAATTAGGGTTTAGATCATACCTTGATTGTTATGTAGCAATAACAATCACAAATCCTCCTTGTAATGACTTTAGAAAGCTTAGAGTCACAAGTGTCACTCCTCTAATGGTTCACAAACACCAAGAGCAAGAGGATGAAGAAGAGAAGAGAAGGAGGCTCTCAAAAACATGTCAAAACCGTAGATTTTCAGTTCACCACGTTTTTGGAGCATAAGGGTTCTCTATATAGTGAGGCTATTAGGGTTATCTAACAAGGAAACCCTAATTTGGATGCTTAAGCCCTAAGCAACCCATGGACTCCTTTAATTAAAGGCCTTGGACGATTTCTAATGGGTTTCCCCATAGAATTCGTCCAACCTTATAATATCAGGCAAACCATAGCCCAATTGCAATTATCTTATAATTACAATTCCAGTCCCTTAAGTTTAATTAATCTCTTTTAGTCACAAACTTAATTCTTATTAATTCTTGACTAATATTAATTAAACAATATGATTTCTCCTTTAATATATTATTCCCATAATATATTAATAAATCATATTTATCCTTTCTCTCCATAATTCATCCTATCAAGTTGCTTTGGTGAAGGCAACCCAAAAGGACCATGCACCATCGGGTCAAGTACATACCAAAATAGTTATGGACTTAGACACTAATCCAACAGTCTCCCACTTGGATAAGTCTAATAAGTATTATGCGTATGACTTCAGATCCTGATCTGCAATCATAGCTTTCCAAAGCCGTTGTCAACTCTGATCTTATCAGATACGCGTGTCCTTTAGATAAGGGATCATATATTCCTCCATTCTAGATATCGTATAAGACATGATTTCAAATCATTTTTCTGTACTATTTCTCGACTTCTGATTTATGATGACTGACTAATTGAACAAATCAAATTAGCCCTAGCCCGACCGAGCATTTACGTTTATCATCACTAAATCATCGAGGGGCCCAAAGATATCGCTTCTATCCTACTCTGAATAAAAGGAATAGATAAACTTTGATTCAATGCTCGCTTGCACTTACTCACCGAATCACACACAAGAATATGTTTTATGACACCAAGTTACTGGTGCGTTTACATATTATCAATGTGTAACCGATTTGCAAGATACAACTCACACATCTCAGTTTCAAGAATATAAGATGTTATCGTCTCACCAATCACTTGTGATACAATTCATGGAGTGATCCAAGTGAGCGTGGGTTTAATCCAATGCTCAAATCATATTCATAAGCACTCATGAACGTTGCAGCAAACATTTGCTTATGTCTAATGCTCTTTAGACAATCCACACACCAATTCACGACAGTCTTTATTCATACCTACTTCCAACATATGAACGAATGTGGCCCGTTCGAATAATTTGATTGTTCTAAACCAATTAAATTATTCAGGAAGTCAAAACATGCAAAGTGAAACACAAGAATAATACTAATCCCATATGGCCTCAAACCTTTGAGTATAATTAAAACACCTTTTATTTATCACCATATCGATTACTCATTATTTGTTGTTTTGGGTAATCAACTTCTTACTTGAATTATTACACTTGTCCCATGCTCTTATCATGCACACAATTTTTACTTATGGTTCTTACTTTGTGAAATAGATCAAATGAATACATTTCCAATCATACTCATTTCACAACTCCAAATCCTTTTTCATAAGTGAAAGAATATCAAATTCTTGCCACTTATAGAATATGTTAGATTCTAACATTTTATGCAATGATCCTTTTCGTAATGTCATAGCACAAAAAGTCACAAAGACTATTGCCAACGAGATTACAAAGTCCTCTATCGGAGATTGTTACAAGACAATTCCTTAGATATGATGTCTCTCACTCAAAGTACATTCCTTTGAACATCCTTTTGCATAAAAGTATCTAATCTAGACATAGATTTTCAATATTCAATTCCAAATATGGACACATTTCCATATTTTTCCATATGGCAACTTATTCTTAATAGAATCTTATCTATTTATAATAATGTCGATATGTTTCATCCAATACTATACTTCCAACTAGTCACAAGTAACCAATCCTCGACAAACTTTGGATTGTCCTTTGATAGTTGTTTAATTATCTTAGTCAAAACCGATTCTTATCCTTTTCCCTCTTAATGCGCCAGACATTTGGAAAATTTTAGAATGGTCAAATATTATAGCATTTGCAATCGATCCTAAACCCGAAGCGTATGGGACACGATGCATAATGTCTTACATACAGATTTGATACTTTATCAATCTTTTGCCATAATATTTTATGTGCTACGTTCTCAAAATTCGAACTATGAAGAGGAATGCCATAATCATAATCGAAATTTGTGAAATGAAGCATAATATTCTCTCCCTTAATTATAGCAAAACAACTTTTCAACTATTGCGACTCTGCAAAGTATAACTCTTGTTTTTCTATAATTAATATTTCTAACTTGCAATACTTTCCATAATAATCATACAATCATAACATTTATGCTCCTACTATCATGATGATTATTATAAACATAGCACTTATGCTCCCACTAGCTATGACATGTATTCTGAAAACAGCTTAACTTACAGAAAAACAATACCTATTGAATTTCTTAAGTTCATGTTTCTAATACTAAATGCTTTGATAATCCTTTATCAAGGCTTCTTAATCTCATACACCTTTATCCAAGATAGCTCATATGTGTCTTAAATAATTAATACTAATTGCCAAATCTCACAATTCGAATTATGGAGAGGGGTACCGTAACCATAATCAAATTTGAGAATGCAATTTTACAATTGCTATCTTCTTAAAATCTCTCTTAGTGAAAGCATTTTCTCACAGTCATTTTCATGAAGGAAAAAATCTTATGACACTTAGATTTTAATGGTGTATGTGTTTCTATCCATGTGAATTTGTCAAAACCAAGGTTTACGACAAATTCAAACTCATATGGACCGAACTTTCTTAATCTTGATTTCTTGCCTTATGGTAGCACAGCTACCCACCATGTCTTCCAAGTAGTTAAGCAGCTCACCTTTTCCTATCAATGTACTTTTCATTGATCAAGGTTCCTACCTTTTATGCGTTCAATTGAGAACTCATAGAACTCATATGCATAATTAACTTAATTGGAATGGCATAGAAACAAAATAGTGTCAACACGATAGGTTGTAAACCTCAACTTGTGTGCTAGTGATGATCGATAAGGTTTATTTTTGATTTGTTCTTGAAACTTTTCAAGACCATTAAGACTCCCACTGACTCCTTGACATATAAGATTCTCTTGTCAATAGACATTTGTTGACAAACAAATATTCAAGAGTTAGTGTAGTTTTTATCAAAACACTTCATAAATTGGTCCTAGTTGGTCTTTGTCTTATCCAAGACATCACAACTTTCCACATTTGATGAATGTTATAAACCTTCTTAATACTTATTACTCAATGTCATAATCTTAACTCTAAGACTTGTTTTGGAACAAAGTATGATTTACTTCTTGATTTAACCATTTCTTCAATTCTTGATTCCTCTTCTTAGACATACAATTGTACTAAGACTTACTGAGAGGATCAATTGAGATATGGTTCTTTAATCATTAAGACCTATCATAAAGCATAAAAGGTACTCTCCCTTCTTCTTAGAATGGAGAAACTTTTATCTTTCTGCCTACTTGATTCTTCTTGTTCGTTCTACTATTGATTTAAACATTTTCAATCAATTCAGAATTACACTTAATCTTATAAGTATAATCATATTTACTAAACATTTAGTAAATCATGACGAATATCTTGGTTACTCTTATGGTGGACTTGATCAATACGCAACTTTGTGTACTTGATCTCCTAGTCCTTCACTTGACTCTTTGTCAATGAATTAGTCTAATTTCCAAATATGAAATTTCTCATTCATCATGCAACCAAGTTGCATGATTCCAAGTTTCTGTCCAATTGAAACTTGGGCGATGAGAAACATTCCTTATTTGGTAAATTTTCGACATTTCCATAATTAAGAATCAAATCCATTATTGCTAATAGTAGAAACATCCAAACATCAATTTTTCATACACGTCATTGCAAGAATAAATAAATAATATAAAGTCAAAATTTATTTTATTGCGGAATTTTTTTTCCTTACAATGCAATTCATTGAAAAACTATGCTAATACATATTTCTTAGCAATCTAACTCTAAGTAGTAGCTCAAGAATCTAATCTTCAAGTAATGCGATCAAAATCCATTTCTTCATGGTTAGATTCTGCTCACTTCTTCCCTTAAGCTTCCTCTCCTTTCTTCGATACATCAATTGTAATCTTATCACATTATGTATTAAGAATCTAGAATAGGAGCTTAAAAGAGTTAGTCAACGGATTTTACCTAAAGTAGACTCATACGTTTTGACTCTCCCATCTCTTAGATCTCTTAGGTAAATAGGACAGCTTCATCTCCAATGCCCCTTCTCTTGGCAATAAAAGCAAATTGACTATTTTGGAACAGGACATGGAACTACTTCAGACATTGCCTTTCTCTTATGATCAAACTTTTTGATCATAGCATGTATTTCGTTGCCATTGTCTATATATCCATAGAGGTCTTGAAGGCAGATTCACCAATCAATTTTGCTTTCCTATTGCGCCAAACCATTGCTGATTCAGCAGCAATAAGCATATAGGTGAGATCTATAAGGGTCACGTCGCAGTTCATCATATAGTACTCTCTTACGAACTCACTATACGAGTTAGGAAGTGACTGAAGAACCCTATCAACAACCATCTCCTCACAGTCAACGGATCCCAACATTCTTAACCTATCAATGTGTGACTTCATCCCTAGGACGTGTGCATACACCAACTTTCCCTCTTCATGTTTACTTGCCAAAAGGGCTTGAGTGAGCTCGAACTTTTCAAGCCTTCGAACTTGTGGGTTAGGGAGAATAGTTGGAGGAGGTGGAGGAAGTGAAGCATGATTTCTTGTTCCTCGATCGAATCGTGAAATATCATCTTCATGTGGAAAGCTTGTTCCACGGGATTTGGGAAGACCATAGTTGTCGTACTTTGACATCTACAAAACGGGAGAAAACAAATTCAAGTTAGTTGATTGATTAAGCCCTTAGTAAATCACCCAAATGAGATACTAAGGCTAGGACCCAACACAATATGCTACAACCTAGAAAAGGGATGTCGTAATCTAGTTTGCAGAATATTTGAAGGTAAGTGAATGACGATTCACTAATTTCCACCACGAAAAACGAAAAAGAAATTTAAGTTTTAAATTTATGAAAACTCCTAGATCCTTTGAGATTCATTGAACATTTCAATGGCATGTTTAAATCTTGATATGCCCCTCTTGTTTGTGACTGGGATGCCGAGGATCACAAAGCGGGTGTGAATAACCATGCAAACTTACATGGTGCCCTCACATGTTACAGTCACCTATTCGATGTTCCGATAAACCACAAACGCTCCACCGAACTATGACAAACATTGAGTCACCTTTTGCTACCTTTGCTTAGACCCATTTAGTGTGCCGATAAACCACACACGCTCCACTAACGTCTTCGCAAGGGCACAAAGTGTAATTTCATGGAATTGCATCAATTCACTTTTGCCTAAGTAACTAAGATTGGGAATTCATAAAATATTTAGTTACTTTTGTACTTCATTATACTTATAATGGAAGGTTTTGTCCTACCCTACCCGTTCGGCTAACGACCCTCCACTAGTCAAGAGTGCGGTGGGTAAGAATGGATACCCATTCATTCGCCATTTTATAGGCAATTTCCTTAAACACCCCTAATAGACCAGCTTCGTGAATGAGGCCTACTAACGGTAAGACTGACTTTTACTCATATATATATATATATATATATATATATATATATATATATATATATATATATATATATATATATATATAATGTTAGACTATTAATGTTATATACAGTATAGGGTGTATTTTACACTTTTAAAATACTAGGTGGTCAAATTTAACGATTATACTTTTAATTCAATTAAATATACCCAAAACTTTTATGGATTTATTAAACCTCTTTTAATTATATACCTTAATTAATTAATAAAACCATAAGGGTGTGATATGAACTTTTCAAAACACTACTAGGGTTTTAGAATTTAACATTCCTAGATTAAACTTTTAATCAAAATTTAAATTCCAAAACTTGAGGACAAGTTTTGAAACATTTCAAAAACTTAGGGTTTAGAATTTAAATATACATCAAAATTAAACTTTTAATCAGAATTTAAATGCCAAAACTTGAGGGCAAGTTTTGAAACCTTTTCAAAACATTAGGGTTTCAACTATTTAAATTTCAAAACTATACTTTTGAGTTTAAATTTAAACTATAAAACCTAAAGGGGAAAACTGAAACTTTTCATAATACAAGGATCAAATAACAAATAATATAAATTAAACAATTAATTTCATCATTATCTATATTTGACCTAATTTTAATTTCTTGCAAAATAAGTTACGCAATTAATACAAATAATCAAACTTTATCATATAAGGAAGTAATTATCTAATTAATTGGTAAATATCTTGTGTTTAATCAAGGATATACTCATAAAATTGATTAAAATCGGATTTTGTTGATCTAAAACTGATAAGGCAATTATCCATGAGAAAAACAGCAAGAAATCCCGAAATCCCCTCTTTCTGACGCTCAAACTCGCCGAGTACCCATATGGACTCGCCGAGTAGGGGCCTCCTCGCCGAGTCCACAATGGGATTGGCCGAGTTCATCATCCAGTTTCACAAAAATCGAATTTTTCAACTTGAACAAACATACAAGGCATCAATACAATAGAAACCAATCAAGGCTCTGATACCACTGATGGGTTTTAGCTATAAGAACATCCTATGTGCTCATACAAACTCTAATGCTTGGATCTAGGTTTCTCTATTGTACATGCAATTTATCCAAGACTATAAACCCTAGATCTAGCATATGATAACATATAATTAGGGTTTAGATCATACCTTGATTGTTATGTAGCAATAACAATCAAAAATCCTCCTTGTAATGACTTTAGAAAGCTTAGAGTCACAAGTGTCACTCCTCTAATGGTTCACAAACACCAAGAGCAAGAGGATGAAGAAGAGAAGAGAAGGAGGCTCTCAAAAACGTGTGGAAACCCTATATTTTCAGTTCACCACATTTTTGGAGCATAAGGGTTCTCTATATAGTGAGGCTATTAGGGTTATCTAACAAGGAAACCCTAATTTGGATGCTTAAGCACTAAGCAACCCATAGACTCCTTTAATTAAAGGCCTTGGACGATTTCTAGTGGGTTTCCCCATAGAATTCGTCCAACCTTATAATATAAGGCAATCCATAGCCCAATTGCAATTATTTTATAATTACAATTCCAGTCCCTTAAGTTTAATTAATCTCTTTTAGTCACAAACTTAATTCTTATTAATTCTTGACTAATATTAATTAAACAATATGATTTCTCCTTTAATATATTATTCTCATAATATATTAATAAATCATATTTATCCTTTCTCTCCATAATTCATCCTATCAAGTTGCTTTGGTGAAGGCAACCCAAAAGGACCATGCACCATCGGGTCAAGTACATACCAAAATAGTTATGGACTTAGACACTAATCCAACACTTGAGAGTATAATATTCTTTATATTATGGCATACCCTAAAAATTAGAGTTTGGGGACTCTAAGCGTACGTTGAGCATAGTTCTCGTACGATGGGCGTACACCCCTCCGCACCCGCGATAACTTAACCCTTCTACGATGGACATACACTTATGATGACCACCTTGCATGCATGGTCCTTTCTTTCCATCTTTCTCCATTATGGACCAATATTGCCAATAACTTCAAAGTGCTATAATTCCTCTATTCTAAGTTCGTTTTCGATGAACATTATACCCACGAAAAGGTGGCGAGCAGCCCTACGCTCCTAACTACACACCCAAGCCTTAAAACTTTTATAATAAAATCAGGGACCGATAAAAGACCGAATTGCTTATGCCCTCAGCCTCTGAAACCACAACCGAAGTACTTTTCAAAACGAGGTGTTACAATAGGGGTTGAAAATGTCATCTGTATAGACATCATTCCTTGTAGTGAAACATCAAGAACATGAAGGGTAATCCTGTAAACCTAGATCTAGAACAAACCAACCAACAAGATCTGAAAAAGGGAACTTACAAAGGTTTAGATGGTGATCCCAATGGTAATATGGAGTTTCTTGCTTGATCTTTACACTCAAAACTTATTATTCTTTTTCTTCTTCCCTCAAAGAACACCAAAATCACGAAAATGAGCTCAAACTTGGAGGAGGTTAGGATTTCACAATGATTAATTGGAGTTAATGGAGGTTGAGGATGAGGGAAACCTTACACATCACCTCCCTTAAATATGACCTTAAGTCCGAAAATTAGGGATTAGCTCATCTGCCATTGCCACGTCATGGCACATATGTTGTCACGTCGTGGTAACCTTAGTGGAATATGCACCAACATACATACATATATATATATATATATATATATATATATATATATATATATATATATATATATATATATATATATATATATATATATATATATAAATCCAAAAAATTCACATATATACCGAAATATATAATTTAATCATAATTAATCTATCTTTAAAATCAAATAGATTTTTTTAAATTAGGTTATAACTAAATTACTGAAATACTCATTTGCAATCCTTTCAACAATCGAACTCTTTACTTGTGGTTATTCACTAACTAAATTACTAAAATACTCATTTGCATTCCTTCCGACATGGTTATTCACGACTTGATATCTTATCGTTTTATATTCTACATAATCGATTAGCAAAACCTGATTGTTGTATTACTAAATGGTTCCTAAACAATATATTTCATCTCCTACATTCAATTAAGGAGACATGCGGTTATTCTACTATTAACAATTTTGTTACCAAATGTATCCATAATTGGTGGTTATGAATTTGGGATGGAGCTTGAAACATTCAATTGACCTTAGCTATGTTATCGATCTTCATATTTTAAGTAGCCATCAATGTCGACAATGAAAATACTGTATGATAATTATTCTGTATAAGGATGGTGTAAAGAAATATGGACTAATCAATTATGGATTTAATTTTGATGGAGGTTTTCATGCAGCTAGGTAAGTAGGCTGAATTTTTTATAGCTGATTAGAACCAATAACACCTGGCAGAAATCGAACATGAAACGTCATGTCTAATTCGAACGAATATGGAGCATCGAAAACTCGATGAATCCAACTTTTCTAAGTATTCTTACACTATAAATCTCGGGCAAATAAGACATGCATTATGTTCCATATTACAAGTTCAACACTTAGCCAATTATCTGATCCCCAACAATTGTTTTTACCTTTCATTGACAATCCTTAAAGATTTTCACAGGGGTTACTATAATTATCAATACCACTAATTGAAAGGACATGCAATGTTTGAAAGATTTCCATTAGACTAGAATCCTATTCATAAATCTCGCCATACACAACAACATAGTCAAGTTATGATTGTTTTACCCTTTGGGAAGTAAAAGAGAATGCGTAATTCCAAGATGCATACTCAGTTTCACTTGCCAAAATACAACCGGATATCATTCGGATTAAATGCTATGCGGCAATTGTTGCTTGGCTTGCCAAAGATGCGTGCATATGTCGACTGAAATAGATCAACTATGATGGGGATCTGAAGAGTACTAAACGCTGCAATCGGGAGGAAAGCTAATACACAAATTGGAGCAACCATCCATGGTCTTTGATAACAAAAGACAAGGTACAATGTTGTGCCGAAGGCCACCATCATTGCAGTTGTAGATAGGAGCAAGGTGACAAGACCAATAATCATTCTTCTTGGCAAACGGTGTAGGAAATCTTGCTCAGAAAAACATCCGGTGAGGATCGACAAGAACATTAGTAATGTTGTACTGGATGCAAATAGTGACATTGCATCTGATACAGCAAAGATGGTGAAGGCAGTGTTATCTATAAACAAAGGGATGCCTAATTCTTGATTGATTCCACCTGGCACTGTAATGGCTGCTGCAAACACTATTGTGGTAATTAGTCCTGCGGTGATGCTGCATGATTCTGCTACAGCTTTCATCCATTTCTCTCCTTCCTTCATCAAATTCTCGTGTTCCCGTGTGAACACCATATCTGGTGTCTCCTTAAAAATGTTCTCTTTGGTAATGTATGCTGGAAATATGAGTTTCTTGACTTCCTATTCAGAATTAATTTTACTCGATTATGATACTATATATACAATGAAAATATTAATTCTTTACAGTTCATTTAGGATGTAGTACCTTTCGCCGTTGAAGCTCTCTTTGTAGTTGAAATGCTGCACCTATACTGCGTTTGAGCTTCTGGGAAGGAGCTAATCTTCCAGCCAAGTGCAACATATTGTTCTTTAATGAATCTTCGATTGTTCCATAAATGCTCTTACGCTCCTCCGTGAGATAAATAAGGTTATAAATCTTTTCTGAACGATGTATTACTGCTAACTGTATAATGTCATACCCTTGTTCATCTTTATACCGAATTGCTTCAGGGGATCTCGATAAAATCGCATCAACAACCTCATAATCATTTTGACGAGCAGCCTCAAGAATGGGTCCGGTGTAATAGTGAGAATGAGCATTAGCAATCTTGGACTTGTCTATTGCTTCACATACCAATTTTAGAACTTCTTTTGCTCTTTCCCATTCCTTCTTTTGCTTCTCGATATGCTTAATCGTGCAACTGATGCAAGTTACAAGAATAATCAGTTGGAGTAGAATCATTAAATTTATACTATTAGAAATTATATCTCTCAAGCTTAATTAGTAATGGGTTGATTAACTTTGTATGCTCTTACCGAATATTGCTGCAACCTTCCACAAGCTGAAATAAATCATAAAGAATGGGAAATAAACAATCAATATCACGAGGCGCATCAATCGACAGATCCATATAAGCATGAACAGTGGAACTGCAGAAGCACAAAATGTTTATTTGAAAAAATGCAATATACTTTGTGAGTTCAGATATATGCTTAATTCCCAACTTGTATGGACTTGTTAGTAGCAGCTCACCACCTAAAATGATGAATACCAGTAGTATAATAAAATATATCACTTTTTCGTCCTCCAGGATTTGCTTGCAAATGAAATATGGGCTTACTAATATTAATAGCAGGCACTTAGCTCTTTCCACAATCTCTGTACAAATATTGTCCAAAACTAAAAGAAAAAAAAGCGATAGTCAAGAAAAGGGAAAAAAGAATACAAAAGAAACTATATCTGGTACATTAGAAAGAAACTTACCTGGATATATAAGTGTTTCTCCATAGTCTAGCCCGCTGGGAAAGGTTCTAGCTATTGCCATCAGTACATTATCATACTTAACAACAAATTCAGGATAATCTTTGACCAACTTTATTGCTAAATATGCATGCAAATTCAAAAGAATATGCAATATTGAAAGAAGTAAGCCTTTTGAGCGCGTATTTAGGTGATATATATATATATATATATATATATATATATATATATATATATATATATATATATATATGCTGGGAAAATTAGGGTTTGCGGTGGAGATCTGGATACCTGCGTGGATCGTGATATCACTTTCCGAACTGATATTTCTACCCTATGCCTGGGTTACAAGAAATTCAGCCTAGGATAATCCAAGCGGACTACGTTTCTACGCACAGAAAACGTAAGCTATTATGCTAAAGGGTTCTGTGAATGTGTGATGAAAAACGAGAGGTAAAAAGAACGTCCGTCTTCTGAAAAGGAAGAGTTGTTTATATACTAAACACGATTAGGGTTTTATTAGGCGGGACCACAGCCAGGGGCTCTGCCCCTTGGACCCCGCTAGGGGAACTACCCCTAGACCCCGCCAAAAGGGCGCCGCCCCTTTGGAAACCCCGGACCCGGGGCGCTGCCCCCGGACTCCCGACTAGTCATCAAACCTGCTTCTAACTCGATCTTATACATGCGTGCACTCCACACAACCCCGTACATGTATTAGAGTACAAATCATGAAGCCCCTTAGCTCACATGTTAGTTCCAGTTACTTAAAATGACATGGTGACACAAAAATCACAAACAATATATATATATATATATATATATATATATATATATATATATATATATATATATATATATATATATATATGCTACGCACCATACTGCTTTGAAGAAACAACATTAACAAGAAGTTCGACGACGATTTTTACTCCAGGGTTAACAGAATCATCCAAAGAAGTATTTTTCTTCGGTTTCTCATTCCCCTTGGCGGCTTTTAACAAACATTCAACGGTATCGAGATGCATATTGTCAAAAGCTTTATGCAAAGGTGCTTCGCCTTTAAGGTCTTTTTTTACCAACAACTCTCTGTTTCTTTTAATCAAGAACTTTGCTGCTTATGTGTTGCCGACTATTGCAGCAATATGAAGGGATGTGCTTCCATTCTTATTTTTCATTTTAATTAATTGTTCAACTTTGATTAACCGTAACATTTCACTGACCATACGGTTCTTACCTATTCCGAAAGCTATATGAAGTGGCATGTTACCATCACTGTTGATTTCCTGTGTTAGTACATGTTTATTGCCAATTAGTATTATGTACAGATCCCACCAACTCCCGTCCATAATAACTCCGCATAACTGCTTCTTGATCTTTTGATCACCTTTGGTTTCTGTTCTTTCACCTTTTATATTTGTTTCTGTTGGAATTCTATCTTGGCCGTTTCCATTTTTCTCGACTAGAACCGCGTCGTCTTGAGTTTTTGTTTCTTTTGTTACTGGTTTTGTTGGAACCTCATCCTTGTCTTCAGTTTGCTTTTCTTCTGAAACCACATCTATGCAGGGGCGGATCCAAGGGGTATCTCGGGGTAGCACGGGATACCCCTCAAAAAAATTTCGGTAGTGTAATTTTTTTAGAAAAAATTCGTTTTGTGTAGTGTATATATATGCATCCCTTCACTTATAAGCATAAACAAATACCTAGTCTATTGGTTAAGGTGTTGGCTTATTGAAATAAAGGTCTTAGGATCAATTTTTGTTTCTTACAAATCCTTTGTTTACATATCTTTTAGTTTTCCAACTATTCTACTCTTTTATTTTCTCAGCTATTCTATCCCACATCCCCAAACACATGTAAACTTAGTTATTTTCATCTATTATATAAGCTTCTTATCTTCATGCTTCATTTGATATCTACTTTAAGTCCCACATCGATTAAAGTATCAAAAGACACTTCAACTTCATGTTTATATAACAACACTTAAAGTTAGCTAATGATTCGATTAAGGTTTGGGTCTAAAACCAAAACCAAATCAGAAAACCCAAGTACAGATTGAAAACCGAAACACCTAACCAATGGTTTTGGGTTCAGTTTGGTTTTAAAAATTTCAAAACTAAGGCTGTCAGTTTTGGGTTCGGTTTTAGGAAAAACTAACCCGACCCGCTCCATGCTCAACCGTTGCGGTGATACCCCGAAAAAAATAAGTTGGGATACCCCTTTGCTTTGAGCCTGGCTCTGCCACTGCATCTATGCCTTCTGCTTCTTTTTCTTTGGAAACTGCATCTTTGTCTTTACTTGCTTCTAGTTTCGTTCGAGCTGAATCTACACACCCCTCTGACATTGTGATTAAATGAGGAAATCAGTGTGTAACGATAATTAACAAACTTTTGTATTCATCGTCACAAAGGTTTATAAACGTACACATTTATCTGAAGCGGACAAATTTTATTAATGTCTAGATAGTAGAAAAAAAATTAAAATTTTTTTGCACTGCGTCTGAAAAACCAAAGGTTGACCATAGTAAATCATGTATGATCCTTGAATCTGATAACTAGCTTGGAATATGTTGTCTAAGGTTTAGCACGTCAGTATGGTTATAGTCTTATACAACTGACACTACAAGAAATGTTGGCATTACCGGCGGCGTGTTTAGCGGCGACGTCGGGCAATAGTGGCGACATGTAATTGATGTGTTACATATCGCCATTTGACTGGTTATCTTTGCACGATTAACAATCATGATCTTAATATGCCACCGGAAGATGAATTGGAAGGCCAGTTTTCGGACGAAGATCCATTGCTTTAATTATAATGTGTTGTTTTGTAATGCATTAAAGTTGTGTTGTAGGTATTAGTAATGTTCCTAGGTTTAAGTCATGTTTTAACTTATTATATCGTATCTGAAGTTTTAAACTATTGTAATTTTTTATTTAATATGGAATTTTTGTGTTTTATAAAAATTATAATTTATGTAACCTTGAAAAAAAGTCAAAAATACATCCAGTGTGGTAAGGGTGCTACCACTCCTTATGAGATCGTAAGGAAAATATTTTATTAAGGTGACAACACAAAAATGATGTGGCATTGTTATGCTTACGTGACAGTATGCTAAGGATGCTGCCACTCCCTCCAGCTTAATATATTAAAATTTTCAAGATACATATACAAGAAAAATAGAATTACCTCAAGATTCAAGAACATAAGAGCATTATCTATTTAGAAATGGAGATGAGAAGGCTAAGAGGAAGTGTGGTAGAGGGTGCGGCCGGAGATGATCTGACGGCGGCCGAAGATGGGCAAAGAGAATAGCCAGATGGTCTCTAAAGAACAAAAAACCCATGTAATTTTTGATTTTTAGGGTTTTGATTTTCTTTTACCTTCCATGTTTTTAATTTAATTAATTACAAACATAAATATCAAAAATCCAAAATTTATTATGATATATGATATCTTATATAATTTATAGTATTATTTAAAGAAGAAATTTCTTCTTGTTAACCATCGTTAATTATTTTATTGTGACTTTTTATGTGCCTTCCAGTCTGAAGTGTCCATTTAAAAACCATAGTATAGAATGAAAGAAAAGCTTCAAACCAAGGGGTATCCATGGACACACCTTGCTAAAGTGTAGAATGGCCCTTGATTTGTGAAATTGGATCTATGATGTTCTTAAAATAAGGTAAGAAGAGTTCATTTCTATTTGTTTTTTTCTAAATAACTAATGATTTTATTGGACAAATGAAACATCTATAGTTGAATTGTGCATCAACGTGTGTTCACTCCAAAATTTCGCACTCTAGATAGTCGATTAAAACGTCCAAAAAATTACACATAATTCTTGGAACAAGAACGAGGTTGTTTGTCCTGTTTTTTTACACGGGCACATAAGCCATAAGTTACCCAAATATAGTCACAAACCCTCTATGTCCAAGACTCACGGTTGTCGTCTCAAGTTTAGCAAGTCATATGGTAATATACAATTTTACCATCGGCTAACACAAATACATCAAGAGTGAAAAGTGAACATTTAATGACAGTTTAAATGAATGAGCGAAAAGTAATTTTCTATAAATCTAAGGTCACTCGTCATAGTTACTCTTCACAGTTGAGGATAAGCTCCTTAAGATAGTTTAGTAGATTATCACTACTTAACTGTCATTCAAGATTTACATTTCACTCTCGATCGATGGATATGTGTTAGCTATTAATGCAATTATAACGTCTATAACAATTATTACATATAAACATTTTTTTCAAACTAACCACAAAACAATATATATATATATATATATATATATATATATATATATATATATATATATATATATATATATATATATATATATATATATATATATATATATATATATATAGAGAGAGAGAGAGAGAGAGAGAGAGAGAGAGTTAAGTTTATGTGAGACCGTGAGATCCAATATATATATAGGGTTAGGTTTATGTGAAACGGCCTAATATATATAGTCAGGTTCATTTGAGATCATGCTAATTTTATGAGACCGTAAGACAAAATCTAAAAATAATTTTGAAATGCAAAATAAAACGAAAAATCCAAAAATTCTTTTTTTAATTATTGTTTTTGGAACTTTAATTACAAAAAAGAAGATAAAAACATAAACATTATAAAAAAAATTAACATATAGAATATTACACTGTAAATATTATAATGTGATTTTTAGAATATTAGAATATTCTACTAGATTTGTCAGATATGTAGAATATTTTAATTTTCTACTAGAATATGTAAAAAAAAGGATTATTTTATTTTATTTTTATTTTTTTATTTATTTATTTTTGGAAAATATAAATTCTGAAAATAATATTTGAAAAAAAAAATCGAAAATTTTCAGTTATTTTGTATTTTAAAAATGTTTTTTTTATCTACTAAATGGGTGGCTAAGATTGGATCTCACGATCTCATAAAATTAGGCCGTCTCACATGAACCTATATATATATATATATATATATATATATATATATATATATATATATATATATATATGTGTGTGTGTGTGTGTGTGTGTGTGTGTGTGTGTGTATGGTGTTTTGTGGTTAGTTTGAATTAAATTTTTGTTATAGTTTTTTTCTATTTTATTAAAGTTCATGTAATGTTTATATGTAATAATTGTTATAAACGTAATAATGAATATCAATTTTCATAAATATAGAGTTTCTTTTTAATTTCAAAATTCCTAAATAGTTTAATGACATAATTAATATAATTCACTAGTAATTACCTATGACATGGTGAAATTCAATTTTGACTTTAATTTTATGATATATACAAACAAGTTCATGAACAATTAGTTTAATGATATAACTTACTACAAATTATATCAAATTATATTTGTTTATTTTTCTTTCACATTTTAAGTGTTGTAAATTATCTTAATGATTTAATATTAACATATATAACTTTTTTCAATTTGGTTTTACTTTTAGATCACATTCATTGTTCCGAATGGAAACAAACTATTAGTTTTAGACGTACATGATAGGTGCATTTTATGCACCTATTTTTCATGTTATTTCTGTCATTTCATAGCATTCTACTTCATACTTCCTGCATTTAGTTAATTATTTGGGCAATTGCATATTTCATTAAGAATGCCTGCTACTTCACCATTTTTGATTTATTTTGCAGGCATTAAGGAGGATGGAACTTGGAGCTTTGGAGCATGAGGAGAATATGAACCGGTCATTCCATGGTAGAAAACATGAAGATGGAACCCGAGTCATTGTGCATTATTATCATAACAAAGGACTATGGTTGAAACACGATTCTTGTCACACCAACACGGGTCATGTTTGTCCTTTGTCATCTTATATTTGAGCAACATGACTCGTGGTGAAGCTAGATTGAAGATGGAGCCAACAGTGAAGACTTTTTGGAATTCTAGCAAAAAGCATGGGCCATGCCAAAAACACATGGTATGACAACCCGAAAACTTCTACCCGGTACATCTAGTCAGTTAATCTAAGTTAAACTCATTCCAGTTAACTCCTAGCACTGATTAAGGGCTCATTTAAGCATTTAAAGCCATGAGTACAACAAAAGTTTGAATTAGGGATGGGTTGGTTTAAGATTTATCGTTGCAAATAGGCCAAACACTCCATCAAAAGGAGTGTGTAGCCACACACATGAGTGTGTGGCTGCACACCCGAGTGTATGGCTGCACACATGAATGTATGGCCGCACACATGAATGTATGGCCGCACACCCGAGTGTATGGCCGCACACATGTGTGTGTGGCCGCACACCCGAGTGTACGGCCGCACACACGAGTGTGTGGCCGCACACCCGAGTGTATGGCCGCACACACGAGTGTGTGGCCGCACACCCGAGTGTATGGCCAAACATACGAGTGTGTAGCCGCACACCCATCCTCAAGCCGCACACTCATCCCTATTTATATAAGGTGACCCCTTCACTCATTCCTTTCATTGGGTTGCACTTTACTTTCTCTCTCTACTTTTTCTCTCTAAAAACTTCATCTAAGAACACTCTAAGGGCCTCAAAAACGTGAATAATTCCATCATTTAGCTTGTTATACAGGTAAAATAGCTAAATCTAAGCCTGAAACTCTTCATGTTCTTCGTGTTCTTCATCACTTGAAGGTGTACAGCCTCACACCTTCATAAGGTGGCCGTACACACCTCAAAAACCCTCCAAAATGAGAGTTTTGTCCCTCTATCTCTTAGTTGGACTTTGTTTGAGCCTTAAAACACGTGAAAACCGACGTTTAGAGCATAAACGAAGAGTGTACGGCCGCACACACTGGCCGCACACATCCTCTGTCTGGCCGCACACTCCTGTGTGCAACCGCATACACAGCCTGGCCGCACACCCATTGTCGCACACACTTTAAAGGTGACCATACACCCACCTCATGCAATCCTTTAGGGCTGTAACACTTAGTACAACTAGTCCCAAGTTCCTAGAGTGCTTCTCCATCACATTTAGTGGTGAAATACCTCCATTTGACGACATTCTGTGTCATTGCATGTAATTTAGGATCAAATCGTGTTCAAGGCTTCACTTAAACATCCAGCGTTTCGTTTCAATCCTTCATTCAAATCACCCGAGGGGAGTTCATACCCCTACGCTTTTTCCGAGTTTTTCATGTTTTTAGGGGGGGGGGGAATACAAGAAAAAGTACAAGGAAACTTGTGCTTCGAATATATTATTTTGTTTAAGATAGTTATATTTTCAGTATGCTTTTAACACGGAAAATAGTTTCAACAACCGATTAAAAAATCGACACGTAGAAACAGTTTTCAAAACTAGAACAATGAACTTATGAAACATATAGTAAAATGTATTATTTTATAAAGAATTCATGCAAATCATAAACAGGATTTTCGGTATTATTACGTGTAAGTTTGTTAGGCTACGTTTGAGACACGTCCTTGGTAACACTCACCACAAGAAACAGATTGGAGGACCAGCAATCGTGACCAGAATCTCTTGTAGGGAGAGTGTGACTGTTGTGTATAGATCTATATGGGACTGACAATCCTGCACCTCATTGCTAGCTACAGTCGGACCGGAAGGTCTGCGGGTGACAAAGTCATTAAGGATACAGGCCGTTGCGGGCTATATCCAGTCAGTTATGGTCATGAAACTCAAAACTTAGGTAGTAGAGATTTACTTTTGTAATAATGAATCAAGTGAACTAACCTCAAAGTAATAACCGATTAATTACTAGAGGGTATTAATAATAATATCTTCAGGACTTAGTTCATCATGGTTTTCTTTTATTTAGTTTTTAAGACTAATATACTTCTCTGGGTGTAACCAGGGTTTTTAAAACAAAATTGCTTTTATCTACACGAGTATGGTAGATACTTGCAAACCTCACTTTAAAATGGATAATCAACCTTCAACCTTCAGGGAAAATATAGGATTTTCCTGGGATAAACCGGCTATTCAAAATGGATTGTTTTACTACCAACGGATATTCATATTCATTCCACGACACATTGGATTGTACATGTTTTGTACGAACCTGGAAGTCATGGAATGAATGGGTTTTCAAACACGCTTTTCATAAGAAAATATAGGATTTTCTTGAGGAACACTTTTCAAAAGGATTCAAAGAACACTTTTCCACCAAAACTAAATGCTTATGAATTCAACAGCTTTATGCTGATATTCTTTCAAAACTGCTTGTATTCTCAAGGAATTAGTAGACAGGTATTTCCAGGAGTTCGGAGAAGTCGAAGCGTTAGAGTCGCACCTTTCAATTTTTACTATTGATATGAACAAAACTATGTATTAAACAATGTAAACCTTTTTCACATATGTATTCAATGTCTGGTTGTGTTTACTATGCTTGCTATGATACAATTGTTGTGATACTATGCATGACGTCAGCCACCCCCGAACGTTTTCGGCTTTTCGGTTTGAGGGTGTGACAGATTGGTATCAGAGCCATTGTTTATAGTGAACTAAGTATACCGAACCTTACATGGTATACAACTATAAATATTAAGGGGCCTAAGTGCTCTAAACTAAAAGTATACTTTCAAAAATACTAGTATTTTTATATAAGTATACCCGAGAATCATAATCCATGTCGTAAGTAGAACAAAACAAAAGTATTTGGATGTTGGACATCGTGGTTAAACCTGGGCAATTATGTAATCATGTCTAGGGTGAATATAGCTTGATTAACTATATTCAGTCGAGACATGACCAACATGTGCTTGGGAGTGACAGTGGTGTCGCAACAAGTCTAAAACTTACCTAGGTATCAGAAAAGTTCTAGAGTCAAACATAAATGTTAAAATACTATAGGAGTATTTTAGGATGCTATAACGACCGAACCGGAAACTTACCCAGGAAGCCATCCCTCCAGAATCAATCATGAAACTATAATACATTGGAAGTATTATTATATTCGATGCCTAATAACTATCCCTTTACCCCTTATCTCGCGTAGATAGCATGGCTGGATTCCATCTCCCTGGTGACCCGTATTTTCCCAACCAAGGAAATGTCGGATGGCTCAAGGAAGAGCCAGAAGGAAATCACGAA
Source organism: Lactuca sativa (assembly GCF_002870075.4). Lineage (NCBI taxonomy): Eukaryota > Viridiplantae > Streptophyta > Magnoliopsida > Asterales > Asteraceae > Lactuca > Lactuca sativa. The sequence goes on from NC_056629.2 coordinate 74,015,272, forward strand.
ATTCCATTGGACAATGACTTCACAGAACAATTCCCCGAAGAGGCCGACCTAGAACCTGAAGTCGAGAACCTACCTCTAGTAGCCCCGATACCAAATCCTAACCCCCTACTTGAGTTCGAAGGCCCAACGCTTATGTGGGTTGGAAGCTTGGATAAATGGAGTGACGAACAAGGCCAACCCCGCCCGTATAATGGGGATCGCCGCTTCTACAATGTGGACGGAGGAGAATCCGCAGATAGAGCCCTTCTAATCATAGTCCGCCAAGTGGCCCACAATGTCGAAATGAACGTGGCGGCCATTCAACGAACTATGGAACTCAAGGTAGAATCGGATGCCAACACAAACCGTATTCGCAGTCTTGAGGTTGCTTATGGGAGGATTTTGAGAGACAACGAAGCCCAGCAGCGAGAGCTAGCTGCAACTCGAGCTGAATTCGTAAAGCTCCAAGCACACCAATCAGTATATGAGAGGCGCCTGCTTGAAATGGAGCGCCAGTTGAATAACCTAAGGTTCCTCCCTAGAAGTTCCTGTCGCCAGTAGGAAATATTCTACTTGTCATACCTTTTGGTCTAAATAATAGCCTTCCTATTTATGTTCCAAGTAGCTCCTTTCTCTGTAGACATTCTTGCCTTGCAAGTACCGATTTGCTAGCTCCTTATGTTGTCAAATATTTCCTCTGTTGGTATGTGGTAGACCTACTCCTAGGTCAAAATTTTCAAACTCTGTGTAATCTTGATATCGACAATGGTGGCAACTATCATATTTCAGTTAAAGATTTTCATTTTCACAAGTGTAGCTTAGATTGATAGCATGAAAAGTACGCAACTTTATCAAGGTCCCATCACTGTTTTGTCCTCAAAACGTGAATCATAAGAAGTACTTAGATGATTATTCCTTTTCCCCATCAATTTCGTATCAGCTTCGATATCCTAATCGGCACGAAATGGTTAAGCCTCAAATCGTGCTGATATCCTTTGCTTCGAGGAAGCGATTCGTCTCAATCTTCCCTTCAACGAAATCCTCACTGGTCTCAGTGATAAGATTTTTCGAACCTTCGTATCATTTCCTGCGTCAACCCTAGGAGCATTTGCAGAAGGAATGCTATGCAGTCCTCACTCATGTTGACAATGAGACGCGAGAAGTTAAAGACCTCGAGAGCATCTTCGAAGTCTGCAACTTTCCCGATGTCTTCCCCAAAGATACTCCAGGGATTTATTTCAAGCGTCAAGTTAAATCCTGTGTCGACTTGATCCCTGAAGCTACCCTTATAGCTAACCCTTCATATCATATAGAGACGACGAAAATGTGAGAGTTATCTAACCAGCTCAATGAGCTGAGCAACCAGGAGTTCGTAAATTTATTGTATGTGAATTCTATTGTGTTCAGATTCTATCCTTGCTAAAACCACAACATGGGGATGTGGGTCAAATCACTGAGAGTCAGATAGCAAAACGGGAAATCCCAATGCATAGACAAACATTTAGGGTACATCCAGAGGAAACCATTATTGCTCACAAACTTCTTTTTTGTACTTGTAGCAGATCATGCCTCCGAAGAAACGTAACCAACCCACCAGGAAGACACCAATCCTTCAGATGGATTCAACTACGTTCCAAGCTACTGTCACAATAGCGGTGACAGCCGCCCTAGCTGTTCTTAACGCTAACAACACAAATATGGGTGGAAGTGTTAGCGGTAATCCGAATCTTGGTGTTAACCAATCTTAACAACAAGTGCCTACTAGAAAGGACACACATAACCTTCTAAAACGAAACTTCATAGGAAGTTGCTCAACCCAAAGACCTACTGAGTGGCAACAATTCGAGATAGTCAGTACCCCGGTCGTCCCTTTTGTTCCTACACCAACCATACCCTACTGTGGAAATCTCCCGCACTGCAACAAATGCAACTACCATCATCATGGGGTCTGCCGAGTGCTGCATTGCACCAGAACAGGAAGGGACACACCTCCCGCGGTTGTAGAACCCTATTCAAGTTCATCACTCCGACTACCAATGTTGGTACAAGTCCAACCTGTTACCTCTGTGGAAGTTTAGGACATTTCAAAAGAGACTACCCAACAGAGAAGAACAATGGGGAAACAGGAGGAGTCTGACCTCAGAGAATGAGGAAGAATCAAAGAACCCTGCTTTGTTTTGGTACGTTTTCGAATACCCCTATAATTACTCATAATCGTGATTATTTCCTCGTCCAAATTAAATCTCGACATTCTTATAAGATTTAAAGCCCCAATGAGTATGTTATGACAGCTTAGTGAATACGTTAAGTTCACTTGTAATTATACACGGCTTGTGTACACCAAACGATCATAGAGAGATCTAGTAAGAACCATTTCATGAAAGTTATAGTTTCAAGACATCAGAACCATCGCGTTAGTAGTGCCTGTTAGCTTCGAATCAAACATAGCAAACACCAGAGATATTCACCTAGAGGCACCAATGTGCTAACAACATGATCTTTCTGGAAAAACTTAACGTGCAATTCTACGAGGTCATCCTGTTTTGTTCGACTGAGTCTATGTTATACCAAACCCTTTTGTCTTAAATCGTTCGATCGCGAAACTCCCATCGCTCGTGATGACAACCAGATGCGAACTTCAAAGAATTCATCTCTTTTCAAAATCCAAAAGTATTCATACGAAGAGTATCATCCACAAAGAGAACGACAAAGTAATAGAGCCATCCAAATAATTGAAGATGAGTCATGGGACACACATCTACCCTTAATCGAACTTTCTTGCAGCAACGTCGATCTTTCCAGTATCGAGGTTGCACCGTTCAAAGCCCTCTATGGTCGTAAGTACGGCTCCCCTCTGTGATGGGTTGAGGTGGGCGAGACGTATCTACTCAAGAGTTAAGTCCCCAACAGCACCCTCACGAGCCCTAAAATTGGTGGACGTGTCCCTTGAAGATCTCACCCTGGTAAGGCTAGATACGCTGCGAAAAGCATAGAAAGCTAAATCCAAGATACGTTGGACCATCCGAGATCCTTGCTAGGGTCGGTCCAGCAAACGTATGAACTCCAGTTACCTCGAGAACTTAGCAAATTCCATTCCGCCTCCCACGTATCGAATCTAAATAAGTGTCGGTCCGATGAGACATTTGCAACTCCCATGAACCTTAAGTACCTCCATCTTTTCTAAGGCCATGAGTTATATTCTTATTCTTGAATTTCGGGACAAAATTCCCTCTAACGGGGGGATGATGTGACAACCCGAAAACTTCTACCCGGTACATCTAATCAGTTAATCTAAGTTAAACTCATTTCTGTTAACTCCTAGCAATGATTAAGGGCTCATTTAAGCATCTAAAGCTTTGAGTACAACAAAAGTTTGAATTAGGGATGGGTTGGTTTAAGATTTAGGGTAGCAAATAAGCCAAACACTCCATCAAAAGGACTGTGTGGCCACACACATGAGTGTGTGGCCGCACACATGAGTGTGTGGTCGCACACCCGAGTGTGTGGCCGCACACACGAGTGTGTGGCCGCACACCCGAGTGTATGGCCGCACACACGAGTGTGTGGCCGCACACCCATCCTCCAGCCGCACACTCATCCCTATTTATATACGGTGACCCCTTCACTCATTCCTTTCATTGGGCTGCACTCTACTTTCTCTCTCTAAAAACTTCATCCAAGAACACTCTAAGGGCCTCAAAAACGTGAAGAATTCCGTCATTTAGCTGGTTATACAGGTAAAAAATCTAAATCTAAGCCCGAAAATCTTCATGTTCTTCGTGTTCTTCATCACTTGAAGGTGTACGACCGCACACCTTCATAAGGTGGCCGTAGACACCTCAAAAACCCTCCAATGTGAGAGTTTTGGCCCTCTATCTCTTAGTTTGACTTGGTTTGAGCCTTGGAACACTTGAAAACCGACGTTTGGAGCATAAACGAAGAGTGTACGGTCGCACAATCCTGTGTGCAACCGTACACACACCCTGGCCGCACACACCCTCTGTCCGGCCGCACACTCCTGTGTGCAACCGCACACATAGCCTGGCCGCACACACCTTAAAGTTGGCCATACACCCACCTCATGCAATTCTTTAGGGCTCTAACACTTAGTACAAGTAGTCCAAAGTTCCTAGAGTGGTTCTCAGTCACATTTAGTGGTGAAATACCTCCATTTGACTCCTTTATGTGTCATTGCATGTAATTTAGGATCAAATCGTGTTCAAGGCTTCACTTGAACATCCAGCGTTTCGTGTCGATCCTTCATTCAAATCACCCGAGGGGAGTTCATACCCCTACGCTTTTTCCTAGTTTTTCATGTTTTCAGAGGGGGGAATACAAGCAAAAGTACAAGGAAACTTGTGCTCAGAATATATTATTTTGTTTAAGATAGTTTTATTTTCAGTATGCTTTTAACACGAAAAACAGTTTCAACAACCGATTAAGAAATCAACACGTAGAAACAGTTTTCAAAACTAAAACAATGAACTTGTGAATCATATAGTAAAATGTATTATTTTATAAAGGATTCATGCAAATCATAAACAGGATTTTCGGTATTATTACTTGTAAGTTTCTTAGGCTATGTTTGAGACACGTCCTTGGTAACACTCACCACAAGAAACAGAGTGGAGGACGAGCACTCGTGACCATAATCTATTGTAGGGATAGCATGACTGTTGTGTATAGATCTATATGGGATTGACAATCCCGCACCTCACTGCTAGCTACATTCGGACCGGCAGGTCTGCGGGTGACAAATTCATTCAAGATATTGGCCATTGCGGGCTATATCCAGTCAGTTATGGTCATGAAACTCAAAACATAGGTAGCAAAGATTTACTTTTATAATAATGAATCAAGTGAACTAACATCAAAGTAATAACCGATTAATTACTAGAGGGTATTAATAATAATATCTTTAGGAAGTAGTTCATCACGGTTTTCTTTTATTTAGTTTTTAAAACTAATATACTTCTCTGGGTGTAAGCAGGGTTTTTAAAAGAAAATTGCTTTTATCTACACGAGTATGGTAGATACTTGCAAACCTCGGTTTAAAACGGACAATCAACCTTCAACCTTCAGGGAAAATATAGGATTTTCCCGAGATAAACCGGCTATTCAAAACGGATTGTTTAACAACCAACGAATATTTATATTCATTCCATGACACATTGGATTGTACATGTTCTGTATGAACCTGGAAGTCATGGAATGAATGGGTTTTCAAACACGCTTTTCATAAGAAAATATAGGATTTTCTTGAGGAACACTTTTCAAAAGGATTCAAAGAACACTTTTCCACTAAAACTAAATGTTTATGAACTCACCAGCTTTATGTTGATATTCTTTCAAAACTGCTTGTATTCTCAGGGAATTAGTAGACAGGTATTTCTAGGAGTTCGGAGAAGTCGAAGCATTAGAGTCGCACCTTTCAATTTTTACTTTTGATAAGAGCAAAACCATGTATTAAACAATGTAAACCTTTTTAACATATGTATTCAATGTCCGGGTGTGTTTACTATGCTTGCTATGATACAATTGTTGTGATACTACGCATGACGTAAGCCACCCCCGAACGTTTCCGTCGTTCGGGTTTGGGGGTGTGACACATGCTCAAGACAAGTGGCCATGCCAAAAACACATGGGCAAAAGGCATGGCCATGCCAAAAACGCATGGTCTTATGGAATGCACGTGAGAACTTAATAAAACAAAGGAGGTCGACATTTTAGAGGCAAAGACAGTTTTCGAAGCAGTTATGGGTGATTTTGGGAGAATTCCTGGAGCTTTTGAGAAGACCTAATCATTGAAAACACTTTTGATTTCATTTTAGTAAGCATTAAACATTTCAATTTCATCTTTATTCTTGTTTGATTTGTTCTTAGCCATGTGTGCCTAAGAAACCCTAGTTTCTAGTTCTTGTTCAAAACATGTTGATTGCTTGACTTGAAGCATATGATTTGATGTTTGATTTGTGATTCTATTCTAGTTATTATGTTTTTGTTTAAACGAGAACGGTTATTTGATTTATGTTTGATTGGTCACTTTCTTGAATTGAATTTTTGTGCAGTTAATTAACTTTTAGGGCACCTAATCGTTCTGTAAAGTTAATGATTGGTAACAGAAAATAAGTTTTCTTATTGTAAAACATATATCACATGTTTTCACACTTCTGAGCGTATGAGAAAAAATGAACATTGTTGGGAAGCTTGTACAAATCTTAATGCAGTTTTTCAATACAATCTAAGAGCGTGTTTAGGTTTAATTAGTAAAGCTAGGTATAGTCAAAGAGCATGCTTTGGTTAGATAATTTGGCAAGCGAGAGGTATTAGAGCGTGTTAATATCTTTCATGTACCAACTTAGAATAGCAATCACAAATTAAATCAAGTCATAATCAAGTTAAATGGCAACATTGAGAACTAGAACTGGAAGCACTTTTACAACTTGTTTACAAATCTATTTCATTTTCTGCATGTTTCAAAGTTGATTGTTATTTTATTATTTCACTTTTGCAAACAAAACCCCTTTTTTGATCAAAGTACCTTGCACAAAGAGGTATAGACTTTTGTCCCGTGTCTCTGTGATTCGACTCTGCTTGCCTTGTACTACTTTTTAGTGCATTAAAGTAGTGTATTTGGAGTCTGTTGTACCCCTATTATTTGTTCGGTTTGACACGCCTAAAAAATTGGCGCCATTGTCGGGGATACGGTGTTACTAATTGTTTATGCCTAGATCCTTTCCTACAGGTACACCACTTCCAATTGACTCGGAGATAGAGAAGATTGCAAAGAAGCTACCAAAGCAAGGCAAGCTTCGTAAGAGGTAACCGGTTTCTGGAACTTCTTCATCATCTACCCCTCCGGTCATCAACATTTGGGAGGATATACCTTCTCAAGTGTGTCAGAAACTGAAACAGAAAATCCCTCATCATCATCTCAACCATCCTCATCTCAACCATCCTCACCCATAAATACCACCCCACTCTCTTCGCCTACTCACACTACACCCACAAAAACCTCAACTCCTACTTATACCATGGGAGATAACCATGGAGAGAATCCACCTCCAAACCCACCACCTGAACAAACCCTTCGCCAATGGGCGAGGCAAGAGGTTAATCAACAACTTCTTTGCATCACCTATCTAGCAGCCACAAACCTTGAATTGAAATCCGGTCTCATCCACTTACTCCTAACCTTTAGAGGCTTAGAAAATGAAGATCCCCACAAGTTCGTGACATAGTTCCATGTTGTGTGTGTTGGCATGAAACCACATAATGTCACGGATGACCAAATTAAGGTTCAGGCATTCCCCTTTGAAGTGCAAGACTCAGCAAAAGATTGGCTTTATGACCTCCCACCGGGGATGGTCAACACATGGGTAGATCTTGCATGCCTCTTCTTAGAGAAATAATTCCCAGAAATGAAAGCCTCGGCTCTAAGAAGAGAGATAATTGGGATCAAACAACACAAGAGAGAATCCTTTCATACATATTGGGAGAGGCTCAAAAAGTTTTGTGCCCGTTGCCCGAAGCACGTAATTAGTAAGTATCAAATCCTCCAATACTTCATTGAAGTCATGACTCCTTGGGAAAGAAGACTTCTTAATGCTTCAAGTGGAGGATCTTTGACTGATAAGACCCCAACTGAGATTCGGGATCTCATAAAAAATATGGCAGAGGACTCAAAGCATAGTAGTCAAGATCAAGATTGGTATACAGATGCACCCCGAGGTGTGAAAGAGGTGCACACTCCTCAAATTGAAGCTCAACTATCCGAGTTGAGTAAGGTGGTAATGATGCTTGCCAAGGACAAAGGTGTGCAATTCACACCCCGCCCTTGTGGAATTTGCACTCAAGTGGGACACCCGACTGATATGTGTCCTCAATTGCAAGAAGAAGAATATGAAGAAGCAAATGCTATGGGAGGCTATTCCGGGCACAATTAAAGGACTTATGATTAGCCCTGAGGCAATCAAGGGTGGAACAACAACCAAAACATGGGCTATCAACAAATACCACCACCCCATTACCAAGCAAGACCTCTATTCCCACAACAAAATTACCAACCGAGGCAACCACAACCTCCTCCTCAACAAGTCGGGTCTTCAAGCATGTCCTTAGAAGACATAGTCAAAAGCCTTACCACTAGCACTCAAGGTTTTCAGCAAGAGACCAAGGAAAGCATCAAGAATCTTGAGCAACAAATGGCACAACTTGCTCAATCGGTGAGCAAAATGGAGAATCAAGGAAAGCTACCTCCTCAAACTAAAAAGAACCCAAAGCACAATGCATGTGCAATTAGATTGAGGAGTGGAAAGAAATATGATGGCCCGAAGATGCCCGAAGAAGAAGAATAGGAGTTGGTGATAGAAGAACCACCAAAGAAGGATGAAAAGAATGAGAAAATGGTGGAGAAAAAGAAGTCGTAAGAGAAAGAAGCAGAGATCACACCACCACCTTTTCCATCAAGATTGAGCAACAACAAAAATGAGAGAGAAGATAGTGAAATCATGGCGATGTTCCAGAAAGTTGAAGTCAACATCCCTCTTTTGGACGCCATCAAACTGGTACCTAGATATGCTAAGTTCCTTAAGGAACTTTGCACATCTAAAAAGAAGTTGTGAGGTAATGAGACAGTGGAAGTCAGTGAAAATGTTTCTGCAGTTTTGCAGAAAAGGATGCCCCCAAAGTGCAAGGATCCAGGTGTTTTCACCATTCCTTCCAAATTGGGAAACCTTTATGTCCCCCGTGCTATGCTAGATTTAGGAGCTTCAATTAATGTTTTACCATATTTTGTTTATAAATCTATTGGCATAGGCAATTTATCAAAAACCGAGGTGATCATCCAACTTGCAGATAGTTCTATAGTACACCCAAAAAGGTGTATTAGAGGATGTTTTAGTGCAAGTAAATGAGCTTGTCTTTCCTGCAGATTTTTATGTGCTTGATATGGGAGATGATGACCATCCATACTTGATGTCTACAATGGTACATTGTCAATTCGATGGGGGAGGTCATCAACTTCAATATCTATGAAGCAATGAGGTACCTAAGTGATGTTCATTGTATAAATTTTGTTGATATGATCCAACCTTTGACCGAAAAGTATATTGAGTTGACTAACGATGATTTGTTGGAGTTAGTTTTGAGCAGGAATTTTGATAAAAATTCAGTCAAAGAGATTGCATAAAATTTCAAGTTAGATGAAGAGTTGCTGGAAATTGTGGAGTTCATGGAAGAAAGGAAGAAAAGGAGGTATGACACTAGCAATGTGAAATTGCCGATTTCTAACACAAAACTTCCTCCTTCTGTTGTGAAGGCACCTAAGCGAGAATTGAAGACTCTACCAGATCATTTGAAGTATGCATACCTTGGAGAAGAGAGGACCTTGCCTATCATTATCTCCAACAAGTTGTCTATTACAGAAGAAGATGCGTTGGTGACCTTGCTGAAAAAGTATAAGAAAGGTATTGGGTGGACAACTGCTGACATAAAAGGGTTGAGCCCTTCCTTGTGCATGCATAAGATTCTCATGGAGGAAGACTTCAAACTAACTCGAGAGGCACAGAGAAGATTGAATCCACCCATGAAGGAGTGGTAAAGAAAGAAATCATGAAGCTTTTGGATGCATGTATGATCTATCCTATCTTAGACAGTAAATGGGTGAGCCCTGTTCAGGTAGTCCCGAAAAAATCCGGTGTCACAATTGTCAAGAATTCTGAGGGAGATTTGGTGCCAACACGTGTGCAAAACTGGTGGAGGTTCTATATTGATTATATAAAATTGAATGCCTCAACGAGAAAAGACCATTTTCCCTTGCCATTTATTGACCAAATGTTAGAGAGATTGGCAGGTAAATCTCATTACTGTTGCTTGGATGGTTTCTCGAGTTTTCATCAAATTCCGATAGCCCCGGAAGACCAAGAGAAAACCACCTTCACTTGTCCCGTTGACACATTTGCTTATAGGCGTATGCCTTTTGGTCTATGCAATGCACCCGCGACATTTCAGAGATGCATGGTGAGCATTTCTTCTAAATATGTTGAAAACATCATTGAAGTTTTCATTGATGATTTCACAGTCTATGGAAACTCCTTTGATAAATGTTTAAGCAATTTAACAAAAATTTTGCAAAGGTGCATTGACATAGACCTTGTGCTTAACTATGAAAAATGTCATTTCATGCTGGACAAATGATTGATTTTAAGTCATATTGTGTCCCAAAAAAGGCTTGGAAGTTGACAAAGCCAAGATAGATGTTATCAAGAGTCTTCCTAACCTGACAAATGTTCGGGAAGTTCGTTCGTTTCTTGGCCATGTAGGTTTCTATCAGCAGTTCATCAAAGATTTTTCAAAGATTACAGTGCCGATGTGTCAACTACTTCAAAAAGATGTTGAATTTGCGTTTACTAAGCCATGATGCCTTTGATCGTTTAAAGGATTTACTCACCTCCGCTCCAATGATCCAACCACCTGATTGGGATCTCCCGTTTGAGATTATGTGTGATGCGAGCAACACGGCTGTTGGGGCGATATTGGGTCAAAATTTGGATCGAGCACATCATGTCATCTACTATGCATCAAATACACTTGATAGTGCACAAAGCAACTACACCACAACAGAAAAAGAGTTGCTTGCTATTGTGTTTGCACTGGAGAAGTTCTGGCAATACCTCCTTGGAACTAAAGTGATCATATATTCAGACCATGCAGCCATAAAGCACTTACAAAGAAAGAGTCGAATCCGAGGTTAATACGGTGGATGCTGCTTTTGCAAGAGTTCGACATTGAGATCAATGATAAAAGCGGGAAAGAGAACCTAGTTGCTGATCATTTTAGACGAATAGTCCAACTCGAAGATGCAACTCCCATCCATGACACATTCCCTGAAGAGCACTTGTTTGCTATCCAAACACCACCTTGGTATGCGAATATATGCAACTTCATGGTCAGGGGAAAGTTCCCACCCGATCTCACGAGGTCATAGAGAGATAAGATCAAGAAAGATGCGAGAAGGTACATTTGGGATGAACCGTACCTTTGGAAACATTGTGTAGATCATGTAATAAGAAGATATGTTGAAGAACATGAGGTACAATCTATCCTCGAATTTTTTCATAGTTATGCTTGGGGAGGGCATTTTGGTCCTCAAAGAACTGCCAGGAAAATTTTAGACTGTGGATTTTATTGGCCTCGACTCTTTTATGAATCTTACACTTTTTGTAAAAGTTGTGAGAGATGTCAAATGACTGGTTCTTTGAGTTCCCGAATCCAAATGCCTTTGACCCCCATCTAGGTTTCTAAAATATTTGATATATGGGGTATTGATTTTATGGGTCCTTCTCCTTCATCCTTTGGGAATTTATACATCCTTTTGGTTGTTGACTATGTTTCCAAATGGATAGAGGCAAAGGCAACAAGAACTGATGATGCTAAAGTTGTTGTAGATTTTGTCAAGGCTAACATTTTATGTAGGTTTGGAACTCCAAAAGCCTTGATCAGTGACAGAGGCACACTCTTTTGCAACAAAACTCTTGGATCAGTTCTCAAAAGTATGGAGTGCAACATCAAGTGTCCACAGCTTATCACCCGCAAACAAATGGACAAGATGAAGTGTCAAGCAGAGAAATCAAATCCATACTTGAGAAAACAGTGAACACAAACCACAAATATTGGATTTTGAGATTAGAAGATGCTCTTTTGGGCATACCGAACTGTAACATCCCCCTCTGGCACGTATCACAATATTGTCCGCTTTGGGCCACTCGGCACGAGGACTTCCCAGGGGGTCACCCATCCTGGTACTACTCCCGCCCGAGCACGCTTAACTGAAGAGTTCTTATGGGATCTGCTGCCCTCACGGCTTTAAAACGCGTTGTGATAGGGAAGGTATCCACACCCCTTATAAGGAATGCTTAGTTCTCCTTCCCAGCCGATGTGGGATCAGATCTAACCCACTTTCACCCCCCATTATAGGGTTCGACGTCCCCGTCGAACACATCGACCCATGCCCTAGCTCTGATACCATTTGTAACATCCCCCTCTGGCACATATCACAATATTGTCCGCTTTGGGCCACTCGTCACGAGGACTTCCCAGGGGGTCACCCATCCTGGTACTACTCCCGCCCGAGCACGCTTAACTGCAGAGTTCTTATGGGATCTGCTGCCCTCACGGCTTTAAAACGCGTTGTGATAGGGAAGGTATCCACACCCCTTATAAGGAATGCTTAGTTCTCATTCCCAGCCGATGTGGGATCAGATCTAACCCACTTCAAAGTGGGTTAGATCTGATCCCACATCGGCTGGGAATGAGAACTAAGCATTCCTTATAAGGGGTGTGGATACCTTCCCTATCACAACGCGTTTTAAAGCCGTGAGGGCAGCAGATCCCATAAGAACTCTTCAGTTAAGCGTGCTCGGGCGGGAGTAGTACCAAGATGGGTGACCCCCTGGGAAGTCCTCGTGCCGAGTGGCCCAAAGCGGACAATATTGTGATACGTGCCAGAGGGGGATGTTACAAATGGTATCAGAGCTAGGGCACGGGTCGATGTGTTCGACAGGGACGTCGAACCCTATAATGGGGGGTGAAAGTGGGTTAGATCTGATCCCACATCGGCTGGGAATGAGAACTAAGCATTCCTTATAAGGGGTGTGGATACCTTCCCTATCACAACGCGTTTTAAAGCCGTGAGGGTAGCAGATCCCATAAGAACTCTGCAGTTAAGCGTGCTCGGGCGGGAGTAGTACCAGGATGGGTGACCCCCTGGGAAGTCCTCGTGCCGAGTGGCCCAAAGCGGACAATATTGTGATACGTGCCAGAGGGGGATGTTACACGAACTGCATATAAAACTCTAATTAGGATGTCACCCTATAGACTTGTGTTTGGCAAAGCTTGTCACCTCCCTGTTGAACTAGAGCATAAAGGTTTTTGGGCTATCAAAAAGCTAAACATGAAGATTGATGAAGCGGGTGTTCACCAAAAGTTAGAGATTCAAGAGTTGGAGGAGATAAGAAATAAAGCATTCGAGAGTTCACGCATCTACAAAGACAAGACCAAAGCATTCCATGATAAGTACCTCTTTCGTAAGACCTTTGAGATTGGTCAAAAGGTATTACTTTATGACTCTCGACTTAAATGGTTTTCCGGTAAGTTACTATCTCGGTGGGAGGGACCATTCATTGTTACTAATATATTCGATCATGGTGCAGTTGAGATTAAGAGTAACAACACTGGAAAAGTATTCAAAGTTAATGGTCACAGGTTAAAGGTCTTCTATAAAGGTTTACAAGAGAAAGACATGGAGGTTGATAGCTTGGAACGCCCGGACTACATTGAGTGAATCTAAAGGGCAAGGTCGAGCCAAAGACTTGAAACAAGGGCGGCTAACGGAGAGGCAACTCAGGAGTATTTCTTTCCAATTTTTTAATTTTACTTTATTTCTTTCGTGTAGCAATGTTTCTAAGTCATTTCGAGGGTTCCATACAAATAATTCTCCTATCTAATGGTCAAGAATGAATTGGTTAAAAAAATGATTTTTGAAGTTTACAGAAAGAAATCGCCTGGGTAGGCGAAAAAACGCATGGGCTAAGAAAAAAAGCACGGTCCAAAAATTTTGCCTACGCATTCGGATCGAGGGTTTTAAGAAAAAAAATTTCGCACGGGCTACTCCAAATCGCACGGGCTGGAAAGGAAAAACGCACGACCTAGGGCTAGACCGTGCGTCCGCATCGCATTTTCCCCGATAAAAAAAAACAAAAGTAATAAATAAATAAAAACTCACGTCCATGGTTCAAAAAGGCATGGTTCGTGCTTATTATCGCTAGCTCCCGAGAATTACAAGAAAGTCACACGGCTAGAAACTCACATGCAAAGGCTTCGAAATCAGAAACTCACAGGCGAGCCTTTGGTCATTCACTTCTATGCGATTTGGTAATGCATCTTAATCGAATCTCTTCCCCCACCCCTCACGATCGTGCATTTTTTTTCTTGTTCTCTTTCCCTGCTCACCATTCTCGGCTGATACCACAAACCCTAGTCTAGGCTTCAAATTTTTCTTCAATTAATCCAAGATCGAAGCACAAAGGTGTGTTATTATGGGTTCCTAACTTCACTTCATTCATCATCTAGGTCGAATTCATCATTCATGGGTAAACAATTGAATTTTTCTTCATAAACCCTAGTTCTTGATTTGAGAAGTTTGAATGAATTCTTGTAATTGGTTTCAAAATTCTTGTATAGGGTTTGAAGAACAAGCTTGGGGAGGTGCTCTTGGAAGAAAATTGGAAGCTTTCACCTCCAATTGGGCATTCCACCATTGAAGAGTTCAAGCTTTCTTGAGGTTGAAGATGAAGTGACAATACAAGCCAACACCACAAATTCAAGCGTTTGAACGGTATATACCTTCCATATCTCACATTTTACGCATTAAATTTAAGTTTGTTTGGTTAGAATAGTTGTGAATATGTTCTTGTGCTTCATATAATTGTTCATTCGTGCTTGTCTAGTTGTGTTATCATCTTTGGGCACCACCTGTTTGTCATAAAAATTCGGTTTGTCATCATGCCAAAACGCAAAAATCCAAAGCCAAAAGAACAATTTGAATCCAAATATGGTGTCACCACCATTATTCATAACTCTCTTGAGCACCGTGAGCGATTCCTTCACCTCAAGGACCGTGAATATTCTCAACAACAGTTTGTAGATATTCCCGCTCTCCAAGAAATAGGAGTTTATGATGACGTCCTTAGGTTGTTTAGCAACATTGGTTGGGAGAAACTTCTCACTTTGGCACCAATGCAATCGTATAAAAACACAACCATTGAATTCTTACAATCTTTGGAATTCAATGACAATGCCAAATCTCTCTCATTCCGTCTCATGTCTTTGCAATTTTTACCGAGTCTAGACGATCTTTGTGGGTTTGTTGGAATTTCTGAATCCAATACCTATGGTCCCAAATTAGGCTACATGCGAGAGAAAAATAATCTTTTCAAATCCCAGGTCAAAGCCTTTTGGAAGGAAATCACGGGGCTGATGTGTATGAGGCTCAATCCACCAAAGCATCCCATATCATCCTTTCGGTCTTAAGGGTGGCTCTCTGAATTATTGCCAACATTGTCTTCCCCCAAGAAGATGTTAGCAGAGCCGGTAAGATGGAATTAGAAATCCTTTGGTGCATGGTCACCAGCTTGAAGAGACCTCATTTTGGCGCCTTCCTTGCTTCCAAAATTCTTAAGGTCTCTACCAGCGATTCTGGCCCTATTCATTGTGGCAGGATTATATCCTATCTTGCCACCCACCTTGCTTGTGTAGAGCTTTTTTAGAGCAAGCACTTGAATCTCAAGAGAATCACACAAGGCTCTAATACCATCACATCCAATGTCCTTGTGGCCTCATCTTTCTTCCATAGAGAAGGTGATGGTAGTATTACATGGTTGGTACAGGGTGAGCCACATTTCCGAGTTACAGCTGGGGATTTCAGCTCTCTCCAACTCCAACAGGACATCACTCAGACTCAGTGGTATCTACCAAAGAAACCTTCTGAAAATTCCATTCCACGTGTTCCCGCATCCATCCCGAGAGCTCCTGAGCGGCTGGTCGCCGACCACAAAGACGACACCCCTATTCCTCACGCTCACTCCATTCCTCCCACTACAGGGGGATCCACTTCTATTTCTCTAGTAGAGACTGCACGTTATTTCTACACCCGGTGGGCGACTCAGTACCATGACACATACATGAGGCGTTTTGATCACCTTGATCAAGCTGTTGCCGACATCCGTGCTGATTTGTCTGCAACCAACGCCTCCATGAAGCAATTTACACAAATGGTACAACAAGTTATGCAGTTCATGCAGCGTTGCCCCCCCCCCTCGCGCGGTCAGTAGGTTGCCCTACCCTCTCCGAGCATCGAGGACGATGCTAAATCTTAAGCTTGAGGAGGGGTCTTTGTACATTACGTTCTAGTTTCCACATGCATTTCAAATAAATAAATAAATAAATAAAAATTCAAAAAAAAATATTTTTCTTATTTTCATTTTTTTCATGCATTCAGTTTATTTCAAAAACAAAACAAAAAAACATAGTTTTCAAATCAGAACTTTTGGTATATAAAACTAGAAACTTACAAGCAAAGGGTTTAATGCATTTTATTAAACCATCATAACTTAAAGGACCTTAGGTTGTTAACTCTACAATACATTAGTTTATACATCAAGGTTATATATAATTAATCTCCAATAGATGGTTGGATATGTGCTTTCCGCCTCATTCCCTGTTCCTTGTTTGGTTGTGGGGCTTAGGGCAGATTCACACAATTAACTATCTGGTCGATATTAGATTATGTATAGCTAGTATAAACTAAGTGATTATAGAAGGAACCACTGTAGTTACTATTTTATTAGAATAAATTAGGGTTTTATTAAAGAATATTTTCATAAATTATAAAGGAACTATTACAATTAACTTCGTGAGTACCAAGGGAATACACTAGGGTTATATACAACAAGGACCTAACAACCAATGGGATGTGTGTCATCCGCCTCATTTCCTTTTCCTTGTTTGGATGTGGGCTTAGGGCAGATACCCACAATCGATTGTTTGTTTACTCTGAGTTTTATATAACTTGTATCCATTTAGTACTCACAGAAAGGATTGTAGAGTCATTTTTACTTATCTTTCACCAAAGTAGGAAATATGGGATTTTCTGGAGGAACAACCAAACTTTTCTAAACAAAACTCACAATTTACTACAACTTACTAAAATTTCTACAACTTACATACATCACTAAAATCTTATGAACTCACCAACTTAATTGCTGATCAACTCTTTCAAAATAACTTGTATTCTCAGGAAACTAGTAGACATGGACTCGCGCTGGGAATTTAGAAGATGAAGCAGTATAGCATCAAGTCTTGTACTGTTATTTGTTTATGTACTCTATGTATTGTGAACACATACTTTGTAAACACTTTCTTTCTAATGAAATGGTTGTTTATTACTTGCTTACTATGATGCATGTCTTGTGATACTAAACATGACGTCCTCCACCCCCGAACATTTATGTCATTCCGGTTTTGGGGTGTGACATAAACAACCGAATACTCTAAGCCCACAACCAAACAAGGAACATGAAATAGAGCGACTTATCAGTCCTAAGTCCTTTCAATCTTATTTATATAACTATAACTATATAGACATGTTTTACGTCAATATAAGTAAAAGAGTTTGAATAAATAGTTTTTGTTTGAAAAGAATTTGATAAAGATGTTTTGAAATAGATGTTTGATAACACAGTTTGAAAGTATAAGAAGGTCTATCTGTTTGTTCTAGTTATTAATCACATGTGATTGATATAATAACTACAATGTTTCAACTTGTATCCCCCCCATAAAAGCATTTAAAATAATTTAAAAGGTTGATTAAGGGGTATGAACTCACTTGTAGTGTGTAACTCGAATGAAAGATCGATATAAGATTGTTGGGTGTCAATTGGAGTCTTGAGCACAAACGAATCCTATTTAACATATAATTACACATATATGAATACATTTAATGTATATAACCACTAATGGTGATAGGGACACGCCTTAAGGACATAAAAACACTTAGAATTAAGTATTACCAACACATATGGTTGCACATAAGGGGTGTATGGCCCTATATTGGAGTGTAAGGCCACAAAATCATAGGTTTTATGTGTGTGCAGCTAGAGTGTGCGGCCAAGTGTGTGTGCGGCCGCACACTCACTATGAAGTGTGTCAAAAACATGTTTCCAAGCCTTAGGAATGTTCTAGGGAAGGTATTTTGACCATTGCTTAGCCGGAATGGAAGTTTGTTGCTATTTTGGACCCTTAAAAGGGTGTGTGCGGTTACACATGGTGTGTGTGGCCGTACACACTTGAAGATCATATGAAATGCAGTTTTTCATGCATAACTTCAAGGATCCTTAGCTTATATCAAGCTATTGAAAGTGTATACCCGATTTAGTGGCTTAAAAGTGTAGTTAAAGTCCAAAAAGGTAGTGTGTGTTCTTGGTGTTTTTGAAGATTTAACACCAAATAGGTGTTTTCATGGATCAAATCAAAGGGAAAGGCTAGTTAAGGCCTTGTATTAACGAATCAAGGAAGCAACACTTACTTGATTTGAAGATTTGAAGAGAAATATGGATGATACTTGAGAGAAAACGAGTACAAGTCTTGAAGAAGGTTGAAAAAGTGTTGAAAATGACTAAGTATCATATATATAGGTGGGAGTGTGCGGTTGGGATGAGTGTGCGGCTGGTGTGCAGCTGGGATGGGTGTGGGGCTGCACACTCGGGTGTGCGGCCGCACACACATTGTGTTGGTGTGTTTGGCTCATTTGCAAGGTGTCACACTCACAAATACTCATCCCAAGACCCATACCTACATTATACTAGGCTTAGAACACTCAAATAGACCATAAATCGTGCTAAAAGATAGCAAAACGAGTCTAACTTTGATAGATTTGAATAAGTGTACAAGGTAGAAATTTCGGGTTGTCACAAATATCCAATCCTAATTTGCATAAACTATGGCTCTAATACCAAACTGTAACACCCCCAATTCTTTCAAACTTTAATATGCTATGGTTTTAAAAACATTCGGGTGTTAACCCACATTTAACAAAAACCGATCCTACAAAAACATTTACAAATTTAAAATAGTGGATGTTACCATTAAGCATCATTACAACCACAGCAAGCAAATAAGAATTACATCAATACAATTAATAAGGAACTTAACAAGTTCCACTCCATTCTCTATCACTTGACTTCTAACATCATTCTCTATCCTTAAGTGTAACCTGAGATACATGGCATTAAAAAGAGGTACGTAAGACAATAATGTCTCGTGAGCTACGTGGGTTTGAGACCCAAAACATTTATCACAATTTCATCAAAAACGTTTCATCTTTGCAAAACAGAGTTTTAGACCATAAAACATTTTCAAGCATTTTCAAGGAAAACTGATTTCATACATGTCATAAATATCATTTCATATCTTCTCATTTCATTTCCTTTTATTTCATTTCGAAAGCCATATTTCCATATTTCATTTTCTTTTATCATTAAGGGCTAATTCTAGTATTATACCGTTGCCATTTTTATACTTAGGGTCTACGTCCAATAAAGGAACCACTCCCAAGTCTAGACCAAGGTGGAAAGAACAAATCAATCCACCAAGGCATCATTTCCATTAGGACATCTATCTCACGAAGAGGAGACGCCACCCCGATAGATTCCTCCAGTGCCTCTTAAGAGGTATCATGGCCCGGGCAGTTTTCATTTCATTACATTTCAATTCCTTTCATTACTTTCCATTCCTTTTCATTACTTTACATTTATTTTCATTACTTTTGATGCTTTTGACATTCATACATTAGTATTATAAAATCATTTCAAAAGTAAAACATCTATATTTCAAAACATTTCAATCATATTTTCAAAACATTCGATCTTCCAAAACGTGCTTTTCTTTCAAAAACATTCTTGCCTTTACGACACTCTTTCAAAATACCCTTTCCAAAAACATTTGACGCTTTCGTTTCAAAACATTTCATATATCAAAGCATTGTATTTCATTATCATAAAATCATTTTGCCATATACCCCAAAGTGGGAAAAATGCCAACACGTAATCACCTCAATCACACATAGGTTAGCTACTGCTCTTCTAGTTCCTTTCCCTATAGCAATCCTCTTCAAACACTACCTACACCATATATGGACATAAGTCATTAAAATGACCAAAATACCTCTCAAAGGTTCAAATACTAAATTTTATTATTTCAAATCATTCCTCCTCCAAAAATATGAATGTAGGCAAAAAACGTGCGTAAATCCGAGTTCGTATGCAAAAGTTATGAAGAAAACGAGAAAATCTCCAAGTCAGTGATTTACACGGGCCGTGTAAATTAAAGCATGCATTTACACGGGCCGTGTTTTCATGTCTGGACACACCCAAAACTCAATTTTTCTCAAAATAACACCCTACTTTGCATGGTTCTTGAAGACCCTTTTCCCGTTCACTTTGTACCATTTATTTAGGTTCTCACACATGTTTAGGAGGTGCTTTATCATCTTAAAACACTCCACTTAATCCAATAAGTGTTCATTGAAACCTTTAGATCATGATGATCCTCAAGTGTTTAAAAGAAGGGTGAACTAATCCATTTTTCGATTCAACATTCTAAATCTCATAAGGCTTGATCCCAACTTATTGAACACTCAAATAAATGTTGTCAAGCACATAAAACCTTAATTAATCTCATTGTAAGTACAAAAACTAACCATAGAATCCTCAATTCTATTCCATGTTTCTCAAATTGCCCTTTAGGCTAAAAAAATCACTAGAACCACTTATAGCTCAAGAGATGCTTCATGTTTATGTTGCAATTCAATCTTTAAAGTGTTAATGCATGTTCATGATTGACATTTACTTACAATATTCCAGTGATCATATAGTTATCCATAGATTTCCCAAAATACCCTTATGGCCAATAATTCAATATATCAATCAAGGAATCAAGAAATCACCTTAGTATTTTAATTTCAATCATTCTAAAAGTATCCATTCACACTTATGAACTTCCTTTACTCCTTAAAATTCCAACAACTAAGGATTCCATTGTTTTTCATCATATTGTCCCCAAATCCATCTCAATCGAAGCTTATACATGATTCTACCATCATAGATGTGTTTGAGCATTCCACTTAGATTCATTGCATTCAAACAACGTCTAGGTCATTGAATCAATTCTAATCTAACATCTAAACATGAAATCCCTAATTTGAATTTCTAGGGTTCATAAAGGTTTTCACCCAAATCCACAAATCTATCAATGGCATGAATGGATTGAGATTGGGATCATCAAAACAACTCAAGGGAGGTTAGAAAACCAAACTCTAATCAATGAAGCAAACTAATTTCAACATTGGGGTTTTCCCTAAACCTTGAATTTGAAATATAGAGTTAGAGGATGAGAAATTATACCTCTCAAGCTTGATGTTGTTTCGTATCTTCAATTCCTAGCTTGAGTCCTCAATAATCTATCTAAATCTTCCTTTTTTTCATAAAAAACGCCATTTTCCTTCCTCCTTTCTCTGAATCACATTTCTCCTCTCTTCAAGTGAAGAGAACCCCATCTAACTAGTGACTACTTTTGACAATTCGCACAAATGACCCCCACTACTAGAAAACAGCCCTTTAATGACGCGCAAACAATGACACTCGCTGATAGAGGGCGTGCATTTGTGCGTGCCCTAAAAGATAATGTCAGTTTTGCAAAATTTGAAGGATAGAGGGCACGCATTTGTGCGTGCCCTAAAAATAGTGTCTAACAAAAAAATTAAAAACACGGAAGGCACCTATCATAAAAAAGGGTGTCGTCTAAAACTGTCACTTTATATTTTTCTTTAGGAAGGCGCGTTTTCATAGGGGGAAATGAAATACCAAAAAATTAAACAGCTCGCCGATGCATCTCCTTCTTCTTCTTCTAAAATCCTTTACCAAAAAGCCCTAATAATCCTTTAAGCAGTTCATCTCTCTCTCTCTCTCTCTCTCTCTCTCTCTCTAAAAAAAAGAAACGCATTGATCATCACGATTTCGTATCTAAATCACCTACCGCCTTCTCCTCTACATCTTCACCCACCCACGACCTGCATTCCATCTCTCCATTCTCTCTGCAAACTCTAAGCCACCGCCACCACCATTGAACCCTAAAATCACAATTCGCCTTCCTCTACCTCTGTACTCTCTCCACCCTCCGAATCCGCCTTAATTCTCTCCCTCCTTCTCTCCATAGACCCCTTTTACCCATCGATAATTACCCTTACCCTAAATTACTTGGATTCCTTCTCTCTTAAAACCCTAATCCAACATATCACACTCCATATTGTACAACGACATTTTTCCCAGACCCTTCATCTGCTTATCTCGATCGTTGGCTCCTCAACCGCCGAGTCCTCTCTGCTTGCCGCCATTAGCCATCGCCTCCCTGTGAAGCCAAGCCACCACTGGCTAGAGACCGTCGCACTCCACAGCTACACCAGGGACCTTCAATTTCTTAGCTATAGGTTCATTTTTCTTCAACTTTTTTATGTTTCATTCATCTTTTTTTCTTGTTGTCGGTCTTCCTTCTTTTACATGATTTTTTGTTATTCCCTTCTTGGAATCGATAAAAAAACCATCACCGTCTCTGGTGGTGGCCATTACTCTGCATATGCAAAGGTAAAAGAAAAGTTTTTTTTATTTTTTTATTTGACCCTTTCATGTACTTATCTTTACCCCTACCTTCAACTGGAACCCATGTAGAATTGGTGATTAAATATGGTAAAGGAAATAATTTTAATTCTCACAAGGATTCATATTGATCCAAAAGTTAGTAGAGACACACATATTTTCTTTTGTGGTGCGTAGAGCATTTGTCTCAGATATCGAAAGGTTAAAAGTTAGCAATAAGACAATTTCCTTAGAGATTGAAAATGTGATAAGTTTTTTCTCTGAGGATACTCAGGTTTTCTTTTCTTTCTGTCTTTCACATGTGCTTATTCAATGTGGAGTTATGAACTTGGTTTTTATGTGTACATACATTTATAGTTTAAAAATCCAATACTTTAGGGCCAATATTTTCTTTTATAAACATTTTTTTCCATACATTCATTTTGCAATGTTCTGGAATCTACAGATGAAATTAATGGCACCATGTGGTTATGTTTTGCTTCTGTGAAAACTATAAAATGTGCAAAACCAAAAACATGAATTTTGGGAATTTTTTTTTCCAGGTTGTGAGCTTTGTAAAATGCCTAGAGGATGAATTAGAACCTAACTCTTCTATATATGTCTAATGTCTTAACCTTTACCACAAACAGATGAAGAAGATACCAAATATAATAAGATTAAAGACACTTTTCTGACAAGACCAAGTTGAAAAGAAAAGGAACTGTTTTTTTTACAGCAAAGCAAATAAATTTTGTAGTTTGATACTTTAAAAAAGTTGAAAGGTTACACGGTTAAGATGGAAACGAAACATAATTTTCACAACACATGGAAAATCAACGCAGGTCAGCCTAATGAAAACTTTAAGTAGTGGTTTGGTTTGGTATAAAAAAATGGAATTGCTGATGGAAATCATTGTTAACCTCACTAATCAGCAATTCAAAATCAATATTACTAAATACTAATCTAATGGTATATAAAATTTTCATGTTGCATAAGAACCATGATACACAATAAAAATCATAATACTGAAAACAAACTATTACATTTGAAAAGTCTTGCTGTAACTAGGAGGAGTCTTGAATTGGGGAAAATGGAAAGAAGGAAGGAAAGAAGGAGAGGTTACAGATAGACTTAAAGAAAGAAAGACTTAAAGATCAATAACACGAGAGAGCTTCTGAATACGATTGAGCAAGAAATCCCCTTGCTTAATAGTCGCTTGATACAGAGCATTCTTTGCATCTGGGTGGAAGGGTAAAAAAGCTGCCAACATTCTTGCAGTAATGGCATCTGCAACTGTTGCATCAGGTGATGATAGGCGCGTCTGTTTCTCTTTCTAATTATACCATCTGTTTTTTTGAATGGTTATGTGTTGTTGATTGATGTGGATGTATCATAATGGTGTATGTGGTTATGCACATGTTTCTTATAACTATAACGTAATTGTTGTTGTACTTATACATCCATAGACAGTTCATATAAACTAAGAATGCTTCATTTACAAAGCAAAGTGTGACACTTGAGTTAACTTGCTACTAGGTTCTTCTTGGACTTGGATATAGCAGACCCCAAGATCACTATTCCAACTGAATATTGTCCAGACAATCTTCATCCCACAAAAATCTTGCTTGACCTGGGAAACTTGATAATCCGTACTCAGGTTGGTCCATAGTGATTTCTCTTTGATCAGCCCAAATATCCTTGATTGATAACTTTTTCATAAAATTTCTCAAACATGCACATGATGATGATGATGATGATGACATTTCTCACGAGAAGGATATTTATCTCCAATTCGGTGTAGTATTAAGTGATGTATCTGCTTTTTTTGTTGATGGTGACTATCATTGGAGTCAACATTTGTTGACAGGAGGACCTGACGGTTCTTCGCAGTCTAGTATCGTTAGTTTCTTGCCTATTATTGATAAGTGTGGTGTGACTTGTAAGCTTCAACAGGTATATTCATTTCAAGTTTGAAACATGATTATTATTATATGTTGTCAGTTGATAACACTTCATCTCTCCATCTAGATACAATTAGAGAATCCATCTTTCCCCACAACAAGATTGGTCGTGCGGCTTCCTTTCCTTGGATTTCACTTTCCCCCTGCGCGTTATCATCGACTGATGCAAGTTGCAAAGATCTTTCAGGGAGAGGATAATGATAACGAAGGTCTTGTCTGCCCTTAGGATCAAGCTGACTCTAAGGGTTGGTTAGATGTTCTTAATTGGAAGGTTGGTTTGATTCTAGAACCACTCATGCTTTCATCCAATCCAATCAGCATTGTGATTTCTTAAACTTTTGGAATTTTTTTGTTTATCGTTATTTTGGTGTAGGGTCTGGGAAATAGGGAAGCTGTTTGGCAGAGGAGATATTTCTTAATCGGAAAGGGCCAACTTCAGGAAGATCACCTTATCAACCAAGTCTTTTCAAGATTTGGTGAAATTAGGCATAACCACAGACAAGATCAGAAACCTACTGATTTTGGTGAGTTTTATTACAATTCAATTAATTTATTCACATAATTTTGATCATTTTTTTATTTTAATTTGTTATATCAGAGCTTGAAATGATGAAAGAAAGATTTTCAAGTCTTTTTGTGGGGGAGGATATTTTCGATAGTAGGGACAAAATTTACTACATATAAGAAGCTTATGGCTTGATCATATCAGAGAAAGAGGAAGCAGATGAAATTCAAGGTACTTTTCATCAATCATTTTACTGTTTGACTAAGTTTTTAACCCGAATTATCATTGTTCATCATTTTAACTTATCTTTTATTTGATTTCATAATGCATCACAGTGTCTTTAATTCTTATCTGGTTGGCTTGGTGTATAGATGCTTCATGAAGGATTATGCATTTGTATGGCTAGTATGATCTTTTCCTTCATGTATATATAGATTGTAGAATAACCTTTTTAATGTTTTGCAGCCTGACATTGTTACCGGTGATATTAATTTGTAATTTTTTTATTTAAAATGATACTTATCATAATTATCTCATATTTTTTTGGTTCTTTGAAGGGTGATTTTACAGGAACTAGTATGTGAAAATGTTTATGTTGCGTATTATATATTCATATGTCCAGTTGTGCTTTCTATATAGCAAATGTTAACCTTGGTATTTGCGTTTTTTGTTCATAGATTACGAACACCAATATTTTTCAAACAACAGAAGATCTAGAGTTTAATTGGGTGATTGAAGGTGATGGATGTAAACTTGATTTTGAAACTCTCAGTCTACCAACATTAGAGTTTAATTGGGTTCTTGAAACGAGACTCAAGATATCATATTTTGGCATGGCTAGAAGCTTTGGTGGAAACGAGACTCAAGCAAAAGTAAACACACAGAGAGTTGTTGGCACATAGTAAGCTAGATGATGCAATTGTATATAAATGAGTTCATTTTTTTATAACATTTAGTCACTTTTGGAATAATTATTTGTATTTGACATATTAATGAAATGAATTATCTTTGTTATTTATGGTATTTTATTTTGTATTATGAGATTTTTAATGTATTATTTAATTTGAAAATTAGTAAATCTATAAATAATATTTTTTTTAAACATTTAAAATTATGATACGCAAAAATGTGTGTCATCTTCATTTATGACATGGCCTTTCTTGACAGGGGCTTTCTTGATACGCATTGCGTGTCATTAACACGCGTGCCATAAGGTTATGACACGCGAATGAGTGTCGTCTTTGTTTATGACAGGGCATTCCTTGATACGCATTGCGTGTCGTAAACGCACGTCGTAATTGAGCGTCGTAAATGCGCGTCGTCTTTTTTTATGATAGGGCCTTCCTTGACGCGCATTTGCGCGTCGTCTGAGCCTTTTACGACGCGCAATGAGCATCTTTTTTTATGGAAACGCCTTCCTTGACG
The DNA here is from genome assembly GCF_002870075.4 of Lactuca sativa. Taxonomy (NCBI): domain Eukaryota; kingdom Viridiplantae; phylum Streptophyta; class Magnoliopsida; order Asterales; family Asteraceae; genus Lactuca; species Lactuca sativa. The sequence goes on from NC_056629.2 coordinate 74,041,386, forward strand.
CGCATTTGCGCGTCTGAGCATTTGTTCTCATATTCAACACCATTTGATCAATAACTAAAAGGAAACTTATATTTTTCACACTTTGACCCCAAATTTATTAATTTTTATCTAATTAGTCAAATGAATAAGTTAACATTAGACACAAATTTTGTTATTTGTCGAAACTAGTCCTTCAACTTTACAACTTTTGTCAAATTCACCATTACTTCAACTATTTTCACATTTGCTTAAAAGGTTGACTTAATTAGTCCTTGACTATCCAATTCTTAGCATTCCTCATCCATTTAACCTTGGTGAGTCAACTCTTGGTCAAACATAAGTTTCCAAATTGACACTTTGGGTCCCTTAACTTTGAAATGTTAACATCTCAGCCTTTAACTTTGCAAGCTTCATATCGACTAATGATATGATTATCCCTTGATTCTTTATTTAAATAATTCACCTATTACTTATTTATCCATATTAATTTAATAATCCGGTCTTAAATTTTAGGATGTTACATGTTTGGTCTCCAGCGACATCGAGATAAAAAAGAATTAGAGGTGTTGTGATCGAGTTTTTATTCCAATTGGTGACTAATGTGTGAAATTTGGAGAGGTAGAGAGCGGAAGAGGGATGAACCTGGAAAATCCTCTGATATGGTTTGTTTTGTCTTCATTGTTTTTTCTTCTACAACTATAAAGAGAGAAACACAATTGAAGAACACGAAGACCATATGCATTGTTGGGAGAGAGAGAGAGAGAGAGAGAGAGAGAGAGAGAGAGAAAGGTGGGTCCTTTTTGTTTTCTAATTAATAAAAGATAAAAATAAGTATTAAAAAATGTAAAAATAAAAATAAAAGTGCATTGTAGTCTTTTTAGTTTTCTGAGGGACCAAAACCAAAAAAAAAAAAGTAGCTCAAAAGGACCTTAATCGAAAACAATTGAGGTTTGCACCAAATCTCAGAAAAAATGCATAGCGGTTTTGGTCCCTCTAAAACTTGAATGGTGAAATGACCGATTTCCCTTTGTATTTTCTTATTGCATTATTATTTACTTTAATATTTTTCGTATTAAAAAAAACAAAAAAGAGGTGTTTAACCCCATCTCCTACTAACCTACCCAGCCATCCCTCACTCAAAATAAAAAATAAAAAAAAAATGAAAAAGCTTCTGTTGTGGATCTAAGACGATAAATCTCCCCACATAAGAATCACAATATATTCCATACTACAACTTTAAGCCCCTGTTTGATATGTACTAATAAGCAAGGGATTAGAATGAGTAATTAACAAGAACTGAAAAAAAAAAAAAAAAACAAAACAAATTTTGCAATGGAATGTCATATTTTAATAAGGAATGTCAATCCTGCAAAATCATGATTTTTTATTTCTTCGTACCCCATTTTTTTATTTTTTATCTAAAAGAATGAAAAATTTTGATTTCACCCTTCATAAATAACGATTTAACCTATATGACTAGAGAGAGTGGTGACATTTTTGTCACATTCTTTTTGGTACTACAAAGGGTTCGCTCGAGAAAGAACAATTTTGAGATAGTTGCTATTTAGATCGTCAGTTACATCGACTCACGCATGAGGCCAAATAATCTCTTTATTCAGATTTGAAGGCAGTGGAAAAGAAAGGTTTGGAGAGATGAATGAAAAATGTGTGAAAGTGGTGAAAAATAAAGAAATTTATTGGTATTTATAGCAGTTAATGAATATTTTGAACTTTGAAATTTTGAAAAAAAAAACGGTTATATTTTGAAAAATAAAGTATTTTCACTACTAGAAAACAAGATATCAGCGACGGAAAATTCCGTCGCTAACTGTTAGCGACGGATTCAGCGGCAGATTAGTAAGGGATTAGCGATGTCACAAATTGCTCAAGGAACATCTGGATTCCATTGGTAATCTGCCGTTGATGTATGTCGTTAATCTGTCGCTGATGAGTTATATAGCTATATTTTCGGGAAAGCTCAGATAACAAATGGATTCCATCGCATTTATGTCGATGATTGTTGGTTATATCATTAGTTTTGATGTTCTAGTGCATAACCATAATTTACAAAATAAATAGAATATATATAATAAATTAAAACAAAACTCAACTAGTAAATTAAATATTAATGTTTGACTAGGAAAATGAATATTAATATTTGATTTCAAAGTATTGATACCAAATCACAATCAAAGTAACGAGACTAAATCTCAAAAATCAAACGTCGAAGTCTAAATCAATTTTAAGGTATTGAAACCATATTACAAAAATGAAGTGTAAAGGTGTAATTAGTTGGATAGGTTACTTCCTCCGGTGAATCAAGAGTAAAAGTGATTATAAATATTGAAAATTTCTTGTTTTTTGGCCTCCATTTTTAACGTTCACCCCTAAGGTCATCCATTATCCCTAACAAATACGACCAACAATAACCTAAAAGGAAAACAATTTGTAATAACATACTTTCACTAACCTCATCCTATATATATATATATATATATATATATATATATATATATATATATATATATATATATATATATATATATATATATATATATATATATATATATATATATATATATTGGTAGGAAGGTAAGAAGTTTTTTTTCTACATATTTTTTTTGCGAACAAACAAAATGAATCATTAGATGATTCATTTGTAAGATGATTCACAAGAAAAAATTCTCAAAAAAACATCTCGATGATTCATTTATACAATGATTTTGTTGTTATTCACTAAAATTGTTATAAAAGTGAATTTTTTCTTAATTTACTTAAAAACGAATCATAAAAATGTTTTTTTGGGAATTTTTTCTTGTGAATCATGTTACAAATGAATCATCTAGTGATTCATTTTTTTTGTTCGTCAAAAAAATATGTAGAAAAAAAAATTTCTTACCTTCCTAGCAAAAAAAATTTCTTACTGGATATATATATATATATATATATATATATATATATATATATATATATATATATATATATATATATATATATATATATATATATAAGATAATAAGAAAATAAACCATTAATTCATTAAGATAAACACTTGGTTGTTTGTAAAATGTTTTACATAAGTTTGAAAATTTGTTTTCATATTAGAGCATTGCACTTTGAGAGTAGAGTGATATAAATAGGTAGCATTTCAAATTATAATGTTTGTTTTGTATTTCTAATTATATGTGGGATTATGTGTGTATGTATTGGTCTAATAAAATCAATAATTGAAAGTAGCTTGCTATAAAAGAATAAAGTGCAAAGAAGCTACCAGTTATAACATTTCTGCCACCTGCACATATTTTGTGATAAACATAAAAATAATTAACTTATTTCTAAAAAGGGGGTAATATGGATATATTCTATAACAATGAGTAGCAGAACTATAGTCCTTACTCTCAAGCACTTCAATATATATAAAATTAAATGCAAATGTTATGTTATTAAGCCTTCTTTGTTTATATATGACCCTGAACCAACCAGACTTCAATCAACCCAAAAAATGGTAAAGAATAAAACTTACTCAGCCGCAGAGCAAGAATATAAGTTCATGAAATTGGTAAATAACGTAATATTACATGAAAACCTCACTTTTAGTAGAATATTGAATCCACATACAATTTTTTATGATTAATAAACGTAGAACCGAGGGAAAACTTGAGTTAGTGATGCTTACTTTGTGATTGATGCAAAGCAAAACATAAATTTGTCATTGAAAAAACCAATCTTGTGAACTTTGTGATATATAATAATATGAACAAATAAAAGGTAAAAAAAGATGATTTCTCATTGAAAATGAAGTCGGAGTCATGAACTTTGTGATATAAACAATTAAAGAAGGGTAAAAACGATGAGCACCATATTTAGAAAATGAAATTGAAATGTGTAAAAGTTACCATGTATTAAAGATCTTGCTTCCATTTGTCATCATTTCAAGATCATAATGAACATTCTAGAGTTTTACTTGCTACATGACAGCCCAAGAAACATCATATCTGAAAACTGGAGTCATAAGCTCGTGATCACTCTTTCTCACACTATCAAAGCATAATAATCATTTAAGCACAACTAATCTCTATAAGTATCGTGTAAATAGAACCAGAACCATACAAGAAAAACACATTTCCTAATCAAACTTCTTTGCTTGCACCAAACAAGCACGATGTTTAATATAGAGTTGTTTATTATAGAAATGTTTTCAGTGTGAATAAAAAAACTTCTTTTCTTGCACCAAACAAGTCAAAAATTTTGTTGAACATTACATTTGGAATGTAAACTTTAATTCGCCATTCATTTTGATGGGTTTTTTTTTCTTTGCCAGCGGTAAAGGATGGTAGCTTATCATATGAAGCGTAAGTTTGACCATGATTATATATCAAGAACACAAAAGAGCGACTATATAATGAACCTTAATTTTCAAGCAGATCTGGTTTCTAGTAAATATTTTTTTTCTAGGATAATGTTGTTGAAACTTTCTCGGAAATTCCTTGGAAATAAACTTCCTCCAAAATTCGTCGGAAATTAGTCGGAAATAAACTTCCTAGGAAAACCCTCGGTACTTCCGACAAAACTATTTCCTATAAAATGCGTCGGAACGTTCCTCGGAAATCACATACAAAACATTTCCTAGGAGGGTTTTACCTACGCACAAGATTTTCTTGGCATTTCCTCGGAAATGCGGTTTTCGTAGGAATTTCCAAGGAAAATGTCCCTCTGAAAAAGCGCTTTTTTAGTAGTGGAATTTGTCAATGCCCATTAATTCATTCCATTTATTTGAATTTTCATACCACCGTACAAACAACAAGTATTAATGACTTATTTACATTGGAGTAAACAAACACGACAATAACATGATAATAATCCATTCAATTACCTTATCCATTTCATTAGTTAATTCATTTCATTCCATCCAACCAAACACACTCTGACACTTAATAAATTCTCATCCTGAACAATTAGTTTGGAATGCCAAAGATGTTTACATAAGTCGACCGACAGAGATCTAATATGAGGGGGATTTGAAGTTTACCAAAAGTTGCAATCGGGACCGAAGATAATACACAAATTGGAGCAAGCATCCATGGTCTTTTATGACAAAAGACAAGGAACAACGTTGCCCCAAAGGCCACCATCATGGCAGTTGTAGATAGCATCAACGCACAAAGACCAATCATCAGTCGTCTTGGCAAAATGACTAGAAAATCTCTCTCATCAAAACTTCCTGTGAGGATCGACAAGAACATCAGTAATGCTGTGCTGGATGCAAATAGTGAGATTGCATCTGTTATTGCAAATATCGTGAAAGCAATTTCTTTTGTAAACACAGGGATGCCTGTTTCTTGATTGCTTCCACCTGGTACTGTAATGGCTGCCGCAAACACAATTGTGGTAATTAGTGCTGCAGTGATGCTGCATGATTCTGCTACCGCTTTCATCCACTTTTCTGCTTCCTTCACCATATTTTCGTGCTCCCTTCTGAACACCTTATCTGGTGTCTCTTTGAAAGTGTTCTCTTTTGTAGTGCAAGTGGGTAACACGAGCTTCTCCACTTCCTGTAAAATAAATTTAACCCATTATTTTTGCTACTATATATATCAAACAAAAAATATATTACTTCCCTAGCTACAATAATGGTTAAGAATTGACTTTCGACGTACCTGGCGCCAGTGAAGCTCTCTCTGTAGTTGTAATGCTGGGCCTTTTCTTTGTCTGAGTTTCTGCAAAGGAGGTAATCTTCCAACCAAGTGCAACATATTGTTCTTAGAAGAATCTTCGATCATTCTGTAAACACTCTTACGCTCCCCAATGGTATGGATAAGGTTGTAGACTTTTTCTGAACGGTGGATAACTGCTAACTGTATAACGTCATACCCATTCTCATCTTTATATCGAATTGCTTCAGGGGATCTCATTAAAATTTCATCAACAACCTCATAAATATCTTGACATGCAGCCTCAAGAATTGGTCTGATGTAAAAGTTCCGAGGATAAACATCAAATTCCAACTTCTCTATTTCATCACATACCAAGTTTAGAACTTCTTTTGCTTCTTTCTGTTCCTTCATTTTCTTCTCGATATTATTAATGCGTGGAACTGAGTGTTGGAAAATAATTGGTTCAAAACAGTCATCAAATTTATATTGTATAGAAGTTAATTATAGTTTAAACATGAGTCATGCATTATATACCTACTCTTGTTGCAACCTTCCAGAAGAGGAAATAAAACATAATGAATGGAAAATAAAGCATCAATATGAGTAGGCGAATCATGAAATAAATCCAAGCAAGCACCGCTAATGGACCTGCATAAGCAGAAAACTTTCATTTGTAAAATAGGTTATATTTTGTGATGTCAATTATGTGATTAATTCTGGGGTTGTATTAACAGGTTATATGTCAATATCTCACCTTTCAATGTGAAGTATTGTAGCAGTCGTATGGTACCAATGATCAGGTCGTCAGGTATATCTTCCATTAAAGACATCATGCCTTCGTAGTAGTCTACTAATATTTTAAACGAGTCCTTGGCTCTCTTGACTATCCTTTCACAGATATCACCCATACCTGAAAGGAAAAAATCATAATAAAAATTAAAAGAATAACAAACAGATTATAGTATATCTCTAGTATATTAGAAACTTACTTGGATAAATAAGTGTTTCCCAGTAATCCAGCCCAATTGGGAAAGTTTTAGCTATTGCTAGAAGTACATCATCAGATTGCACAGCACAATCTGGTGAACTTTTGACTAACTCTGTTGCTAAATCTGCAAGCATATTGGAAAAACTGTGAATATTTAAAGCAGTAAATCTTTGGATCATCGTATTTCTATAGTATATATTGTGTACGCACCATATTTTTTTGCAGAAACAGCATTAACAAGAAGGTTAACGCCTTGGTTTACAACAGAATTCGCTAAAGGAAAAGTCATTTTCTTTCCTTTTATATCATCGAAGATAGCTTTCAACAAACAATCAATGGTGTCAAGATGCATATTTTGAAAAGCTTTATGCAAAGGTGTTTCACATTTAGTGTTTTCAATTTCCAACAAACTTCTGTCTTTTTTAATCAAGAGCGTTGCTGCTTCTGTGTTGCCAACGATTGCTGCAATGTGAAGGGCAGTGCTTCCATATACATTTACAATATTAGGTAATTGTCCGGGTTCTATTAAAGATAATATTTCATTGACCAGAATGTTACGACCTATTCCAACAGCTATATGAAGCACTGTGTTCCCATCACTGTTTATTGCCTCTGTGGCTGCGGCTTTATCTTCTTTTAGTTTGGATTTTACTTCCTGCCATTTCCCTTTCAATATAGCCTTAAGCATTAACGACTCCTTGTTGCGTGTGATCTTGATTTGGCCTTAAGCATTAACGACTCCTTAAGCATATATATATATATATATATATATATATATATATATATATATATATATATATATATATATATATATATATATATATATATATATATATATATATATATATATATATATATATATGTGTGCGCATCAAATTGTTCGTCATGTGGAAATTGTAATTTTAATAGTCTACCACACGTGAGACAGGCAATCATGAGTATAAAACTTATAAGTGCATATGAAGCAGTGTTGATTGTTAGAATGTTGCAATATTGAGTTTGGAATAACAAGAGAATACCTGTTTGAGGAATCATTATAGCCGGACAGTAGATAGATCCTAGTTTGTCCCAAACTGCTTTAGCTGATTCAAGTTCGACAACATTGTCAAGTAGCTCTTCACTAATCGAACCAAAAATCCAACCCTTGACAAGTCCGTCAAATCGGGTAATGAGGTCTGGGGTAATTGGTTCACATACAATGCCAAGCAGATTGTAACTCTTCAGGAGGCACCCTATCTGCTTCTCCCATAGACGGTAGTTTCGTTCACTGGAAAGCTTCACAGAAACAAAGTTAGAAACATTTGCATGAAATGGATCTGGGTATAATGAGGAGGCGTCAGAAGAAGAAGAAGAAGAAGAAGATGATGGGTTTGATGGGAATGCCATTCGCATGGAGAAGAGATATGTGTGGGTTAATTGCATGTTGATGAGCTTCTTCATGGTTTATATATAGGGCAGGGTTAAATATTATATTCGATGCGTGCATCAACTAGTATCGGCTTTATCTTTTGTCCATTTACTTTCTTTTAGCGAAACATATTCCCACACAGATTAGGGGCGTTACTAATCTATACGATTTGTTTATTTTTTTTAATGGCAGTATTTATTGAAAAGAATAAAGCCAGCAGGGAATTGGAGACAGAGTACAAAGTTTAGCCCGTGTACACCACTCTATATTTAACTAATCCTGGAAACTAATCGCTATTCAGCACTAATATTATACCTAACACACCAAGATAGAGAACAACTAAAAGTGTAAAGGAATTGAGGGACATCACATGTCATTTCATAACACCAAGATCCGTTTGATATATTCCATAGTACTTGCATGCATGCATTGCGTGCTCTCCGCTTTATCTTTACTCACTTATTACTCTTTCTTTTTGCTACCGATATTCCAACACTGAGAGGTCTTTAAATAATTCGAACTTGAAAAACTTCGAGTATTCAATTTTAAATCTAAAAAAAAATAATAATAAAAAAATTAAAAAAAAAAACTATAATATTAATAATAACATAACTAATAATACACTTCATCAAAACCGATTAATATTTAACTATCAACAATTACTCATGACCACCACATATGCCATATAGAAAACCAATTTCATCTAAAGTTTCTCTTAAGTGACAAAGTAAATGAAACTTCGAGCGACCAATATGCCCTATAAACTAGCTATTTAGTAACCAATTCAGATCATTAGTGAAATTGGATTAACATTCAATTATACTAACGTTGAAAACTAACTAGCACTACTAGACACCACTAGAAAACAAGGTCAATACCTACACCACAATCCGTATTCGGTGGTATAATGCGATACCTACATAACTTCTACGGAAAAAAGCCTGTAGCATAAATGCTCATGGGTAAATTATACCTACAGATTAGTTACGGATACACCTCAAAAAAATATTACTAGTGTATTTTTTTTCGGATTTTTTTTATTGTGTTCTACACGATTTTTTTTTGTCGGCGATATACCTTTGCTTTAATCCTGAATCCACCACTAAGTGTAAGGATAAAAATGATAACCGTAAATATGAGAGGACCCAAATGACATACATATGCACACTTTTTCCACGCCACTACATAACCCCCACCAGCCCAATCCTAGTATTGACAAGATTCATTAGAATAAAGTAATTATTAAAAAAAGATACTAGGAGTAGGATAGTTGCGGTTTAAAAAAAAAATTCGGTACTTTATTCATCTTTAATGCTCTTATCTGTGTAGGAATATCTTCTGACAAACACAACGTGAGTGTAAAAAGATAAAGCGGAGACTAAACAATGAAAGTATCGAATACAATATAAACCTGTAGGTAAAACAGATTACCTACGGATTGGCTACAGAAACACCTCTGTAGGAATATAGCTCGTTGGTAATTGGTTGTGACGGATTGCCTACGGAATTTCTTACAGACTGCCTACAGAATTTCTTACAGACTGCCTACGGAAATTTCTGATGGTAACTTACCTACAGATTGCCTACAGCTACATTTACCTACGGCTTACCTACATATCCATTTTTACTACAGATTACCTACATAATTATCATCTACGGATTACCTACAGAATTATTACCTATTGATTCCCTACGGAATCATTTTCTACAGATTGCCTACGAAATATTTTACTACAGATTGCATACGACTTTTCCAATTTGCTGTGACATATTTATCTATCAAAAATCTGTCACTAAAAGGATTTTATTAAAAAAAATTGAAATAATTGTACTAAAATCCCATATTTTTTTGCCCAAAATACAAGAAAAGCTCAATACATTAGACCTAAATTTATATTCTTATTCAACCACAAAAAATAACACTCATTATAAGGAAAATTGTCAAATACATTACAAATGTTTAACAAAAACATATCGCTAAGAACTATTTATCGGATTATAAAGTGGTTTGTTCAAATGTCTCAAAATGGCCGCCATTTTCTTGTAATTGTGTTTGTCGCACATCCATTTCAGATTGTCTTTCATGCAACTGCAAATCAAATTGAGTGCTTCCGCACCACAATCGACACAACAAGAATAACCCATACATATATTGGTAAAAAGGTGAATCATTGTTTTATTAAGGATGTTAGTTGCATAAATTGGCGAAAACATAAAACATGGTTTTTTAAATTAACTAAAAATATAAGTGAAACATAATTGAATATATACCTTTGCAGACACTTCAAATTATTTTTGATAAATTTGATTTTTTGGATTCTGCAACATGAAATAAATAATTTATTACACTGCTAACACCAAATAGAAAAATATACATACATACATGATGTGTTGGCATCATTATACAAGCATATGATAGTTTAAAAGCAAATGAAGCTAACAAGATATGCCTAGTGATCGTTTATGTTCCGTGATGAAATTGAATCTTTTACAATTAACATGCTTAAAATAGAAAATAGTTTAATAGCTTTGACAACTTCACATTTTTAAAAGAGTGAACACAATTTATCAGCATAAGTTCCTAACATTTAACATAGAAGGAGAACTAAAATTGCCAACAATAGCTTAACATCTTAACACTTTGTCTAATAACATTGTTTTGAACTAAATAAATAGTTAAAACATAAACAAACACCCAACTCTTGTTGTTGACAGTAAACACCCATTAAGGTTGAACAACACACAACCAAGGTTTAAAAAACTGAAAAAAAAATGTTTCAATCACATTGAAATATGTATAAATCGAACCTTGAGACAAACAATTTTGACTAATCGACACATTGACCACAAATCAAACATATCTTAACAGTTAACAGGGGAAGAAAAGTACAGAACTACCAACGAATATGCCGAGGACTGATTCGTGAGGTACTAACCTTCGCAAATGACGAGGAGTGTCGGAGGTACTCTGGAGAAGCAGACGACGTCGGAGGAGAAGGAGCCGACTCTGAATCGATTAACACCATATCCCTAAACATTAATTTTAGGGCTATTAGAAGGTGAATAGGACAATTATAATTACAAAGGGTGTACATCAGGACATCAAAATACATATTGATTTCTGGAGAAGATAAACTTACCGGGGAGGAAGACGCGGGTGGAAAAGGGGAGGCTAATGATGGATGAGGGTGGCGCTGGAGGTGGTGGTGTGGGAGGAACCGACGAGAGAGACATGAACCGTTATCGTTTTTCCCTTTACCTACTCCAGCAAATCGAACTTGAAGGGGAAGGGGGTGAGAAGCACGCACCTGGACCTGGTGATCGATTTATGGAAGAGCTCTCATTCCCGGTTTTCTTTGATGGATTTTCATATTATTTTTTTTTTCCGATTTAACGCCTGCAAATTGGATTCTACCAAAGGGAAATGAGGTCAAATGGGGATAAATGAAACTTGGTTGGAGGCAACTGAAAAAATCAAAAGCAGCTTATATTTGGATGAAGCGTGACGTTTGATTTTTTTGGATCCGTAGGTATTTAGTTTGAAATTACCTACGGATATATGATGGAATCGAAAAATAATTAAAATTTTGATTATTTTAAAAGTTTGTTATTATTATTATTATTATTATTATTAAACATACTGTAACAATCCGTTTTTAAAAATAAATAATAAACCCTACAACCCGAGACGTATTTTTTAAGTAATGTATTTTAACCCTAAGTCGTACTAATTACAGTGTGCACACATTAGGGTGTTAAAAGCTACATTTTATTATCGAGGGTTAAATGGTAACTGTTGGACTTAATTTGTATGGATTTATTAAAGTTGGGGGCAGATTGGTAATTTTTGGACTTAATATGAAAGGATTTTTGGGGGCATGGGCTAAAGGTTAAATTTTGGATTTAAACTGGAAAAATTTTGTAAGGAGGGGTTGATTTTGGAATTAAGGACAAAAGTTTGAAATGAGACACAAGATTAATCCCGTATCCCTTTTCCTTCTCATTTGGAAGATTGCAAACCCTAACCATACTCTTATGATAGCCGCATTCATGACCTTCCAGCCGTCACCACTCTTCTACTCGTCTTTCCGATCAGACAAGCCGCCAAGCGGCCACCTCGCCATCGAAGCGCCACCACCCCATGCCTTGCTGTCGGATGTCGGATGTTGTGGGCAACTGGAGAACCGCCGAGGGGGTTCGAAGCGGTGTTCGTCGTGAGTGGGTCATAAGCCACCGAAAACTTACCCTAAGTCCACCCGCAACCCACTTTTCTTCTCTTTCTCATTATTTTTTGAGGATACGACGTAAGAGACATCACCACTATCGTCGGCGGCCATGGAGCCGCTATTTGCGTCTTTTTGGGCGACGTTTTCCACTTAGGTGGTGGTTGTATGGTTGTATATTCGAGTGTACATGTTGATTGTTGCATTCATGGGGACTATACGTGTGTTATTTGTCTTGAAACCTACCGCCACCACCATGTGGTGGTGGCTTCTACCGCCTGGGTGGCTGTATGTGTGTCGCTTGGTGTGTGTGTGTGTGAGTATGTTTCCTTTATGTTGGGTTGTTGATTAGGTGATTTGGCCAAAGAATAGTCAAGGAAAACCACCACCACCACCGTGAGGTGGTGGCTGCCGCCGTGAGCCGCCATCATATATCCTATAATCATACATACATCCATGTGCACCATTGAATACATGCACATACACAAAAATGATTAAACATGAAATGAGTACTGGGTTTGATTTTGTACATGGATGTATGTATGTTTATATGATGTATAACTTTATGAAAACAAACTAATCAATGTTTAATAATGTTGTAGAAAAAATAAAGCGAAAAAAACGACATTTAACCCTTCGAAAATGAAAAATAAAAAATCATCCGTAGGTAATTGCCTACGGATTATCTACAGATTGTTTTTTGTATTTTTCATTTTCGAAAGGTTAAATGTCGTTTTTTTCGCTTCATTTTTTTTCACAACATTTTTATACATTGATTACTTTGTTTTCACCAAATTATACATCATATAAACATACATACATCCATGTGCACAATTGTATACATACACATACACGAAAATGATTAAACTTGAAATTAGTACGAGGGTTTGATTGTGTACATGGATATATGTATGTTTATATGATGTATAACTTTGTGAAAACAAACTAATCAATGTATAACAATGTTGTAGAAAAAATAAAGCGAAAAAAAGGACATTTAACCCTTTCGAAAATGAAAAATACAAAATCATTCGTAGGTAAGCGGCAAACAATTACCTACGGATTACCTACCGATTTTGTAACTGTAGATAATCTGTAGGAATTTAACTACAGATTGCCTACGGAATACTAAATCCGTAGGTAATTTCCTATGGATTACCTATAGATTTTTTTTTGTATTTTTCATTTTCGAAGGGTTAAATGTCGTTTTTTTCGCTTCATTTTTTCACAACATTTTATACATTGATTACATTGTTTTCACCAAATTATACATCATATAAACATACATACATCCATGTGCACCATTGTATACATACACATACACGAAAATGATTAAACTTGAAATGAGTACGAGGGTTTGATTGTGTACATGGATGTATGTATGTTTATATGATGTATAACTTTTTGAAAACAAACTAAACAATTTATAATAATGTTGTAGAAAAAATAATGTGAAAAAAAACGACATTTAACCCTTCGAAAATGAAAAATACAAGAACATCCGTAGGTAAACCGTACGCAATTACCTACAAAATTTTGTATTCCGTAGGTAATTGCCTACGGATTACCTACATTTTTTTTTTTGTATTTTTCCTTTTCGAAGGATTAAATGTTGTTTTTTTTCATTTTTTTCACAATATTTTTATACATTGATTACTTTGTATTCACCAAAGTATACATCATATAAATATACATATATCCATGTGCACCATTGTATACATACACATACATAAAAATGATTAAACTTGAAATAAGTACCAGGGTTTGATTGTGTACATGGATGTATGTACGTTTATATGATGTATAACTTTGTGAAAACAATCTAATCAATGTATAATAATTTTGTAAAAAATAAAGCAAAAAAAAAACGACATTTAACCAATCAAAAATGAACAATACAAAAAATTTTGTAGGTAATCCATAGGCAATACCTACAGATTACCTATGGATTTTGTATTCCATAGGTTATCGGTTGGTATTTAACTACAGGTTACATACGGAATACAAATTCTATAGGTAATCCATAGGTAATTACCTACAACTTACCTACAGATGATTTTGTGTTTTTCGTTTTTGAATGATCAAATGTCATTTTTTCGCTTCATTTTTTCATAACATTTTTATACATTAATTACATTGTTTTCACCAAGTTATAAATCATATAAACATAAATACATGCATGTGCACGATTTTATACATACACATACACAAAAATGATTAAACTTAAAACGAGTAATGGGTTCCGGCAGTGTACTTGGAATTATGTATCTTGATATGATGTATAACTTGGAGAAAACAAAGTAATCAATGTATAATAATGTTGTGAAGAAATTGAAGCCTAAAAAAAAGACATCTGATCCTTGGAAAATGAAAAATACAAAAAAAAAAAATCTGTAGATAATCTATAGGTAATTAATTACTGCTTCATACATATGTTTTTTTATTTTTCATTTTCAAATGATTGAATGTCGTTTTTTTCACTTTATTTTTTCACAACATTGTTATATATTGATTATTTTGTTTTCACCAAGTTATAATTTATATATATATATATATATATATATATATATATATATATATATATATATATATATATATATATATATATATATATGTCTATTTCTCATTATAATAATGAATTAATGAATAATACTAATAAAAAAAAGAGAAATGAAAATAGTTTACTATGAATAATTAAAAAGTTCCACTGTTTTTCACGTCTATAGGTTATATGTAGTTAATTGCCTACAAAATTCCTACAACACTTTTAAGTCGATTAAAAAATTGGGGTATTTCAATTTTCCATCGCTATGTCGTAGGTAAATTCCTACGAAATAACTACATCATACTAATTTGGAATTTATAGTATTATTATTTGTAGGTATGGTGTAGGTGATTAACAACGGATTACCTACAGAAATTATTTTAGTCACTAATATGTAGGTAGTTTGTAGGTGATTTAGGGAAAATATTTTAGTGGCTATGTCGTAGGCATTTCGTATGTAATTACCAACAAATTTTATTCCATAGGTAATTTTTGTAGGTAAATAAGAATTTTCTAGTAGTGTCCACATGCTTTAGCACAAATACCTGAAGACCTAAAGCACTTATATGCATCAAATACTAATGTTTTTAATTTTGTTTCTGTGAAGCTTTCCGGCAACAACAATTACCATCTTTGGAAGACACATATGTTTTCCCTCATGGACACTTACAATTTGTATGGCATTGTAGATGCAAAATTTACTCGTCCAAGAGGTTTGAACCTAGAGATGGAGAAACAATATAATATACTTGTCAAATGTTCGATCTTGGCTTCAATTAAGGAATAGCTCCTTGACATTGTTGTTGATCTTGATTCGGCCGAAGAAGTGTGAGAGATACTGATATCGTTGTATGATTCAACCATTCTAAGTTCTCAGACAACTTCTGGTACCTTTTGATATATCTGCTAATCAAACCTAATAATTATCACTGCATGTTCATAGAGATTATCTAACAATAAAAGATCATCACAGTTGACCTAGTATTCAATGGCTACCCCCAACTTTTGTTGTCCATTGTATTTGTTGGAATAGACAAACTCTATACATATCGATGTCTCTCCTTTCACCTCAAGGGCTCTTATAGTCTTATGGTGAGAAAATCTCAACATATATAATGCTTTGACAAAACTGCAAAAATAGTCCCTATGATGTGCATTTTTTCTGAGGTTAAACCTCGATTTCTTTGGTTTCATGGTCTTTCTGGTTTTTGTTCTCTCCGAAAATTAAAATGACTATTATACCCTTTTATTTTTATTTGTACATTTTTAGTATTTGCTTTAATAAGTTTATAACTAAATACATAAAAAAAGGTCTCTCTCTCTCTCTCTCTCTCTCTCTCTCTCTCTCTCTCTCTCTCTCTCTCTCTCTCTCTCTCTCTCTCTCTCTCTCTCTCTCTCTCTCTCTCTCTCAACAAACAAACGCTTACCATCATCAATCTTCCTTAAAGCTTTTCTAGTGTATGGGTCTAAAAATTAAAAGAAATTTGACCTCAAATTGTAAGTACGTTAACCAAATTGTATTGGTAGAGCATAAAAAATGTAAAATGAATGGGTTTTGGATGACCTCCGATGGTATAGTCAAAGCAAGATTATGCCATCGATTCAAAGCAAGGACGGGAAAGCACAAGGCAGCCTTCTTAATCTCAATCAATAGATAGGTTTGCACTATACATTCAATGTGAGAGAGAGAGAGAGGTCCCCTTTTATATTTTTAGTTATTAAATTATTAAAACAAATATTAAAAATATTAAAAATAAAAGTAAAAGGATATAATAGTCAATTTAATTTTCAGAGCAACCAAAACCACATACAAACTAGGCAAAAATGATCATGAAACCAAAAAGGGCGTATTTGAACTAAAAAGCAGAAAAAATGAACAATTTTTGTAGTTTTGTCTAATACCTTTATAAACAGGTCATTTTTGGCGCAACCATATATGTTATCGTTTGCATAAATATACATACAAAAAATACGTACATACATATCTATATGTTAATATACAGATGTTAATTTATTGGACCTTTTCTTCTGTTTTACAGCAATATTTACTGGAATGATAGCCAGAAAAAGCATTTCAAGTAAGTTATCATGCTACGGAGAGACATTACATTAATCGATCTAAGAAACATGCCTACATGTTTCTTTTAATTTAGTTACCAATTGTATGTGTAAAATGTTTATTTATCACCATCCATATATATAAAAACCGTTATGGTCACATAGCCATTTAAATGAAATTTCAAAAGTGGATTCAGCTCAATCGAATCAGGAAGCAGAAACAAATCGAAGAGAATTCATCAGAAGAGAATTGCATAATTTTAACTGAAGAACCAGACACAAAATAGATCATTTGCAACAGGGAGTTGCGTCAAGCTATTGCCAAAGGAAATTGGAGTGAAGTAGCCAGCTTAATGGGTGCTACTGAAAGTTGGAAAATAATTGGTTCCAAACAATCATCAAACGTATATTATATACAAGTTAATTATAGTTTAAAAGCAACTGATATAAACTGAGTCATTTACCTACTCTTGTTGCAACCATCCAGAAGAGGAAATAAAACATACATAATGGAAAATAAAGCATCAATATGAGTAGGACAATCATGGAATAAATCCATGAAAGCATGGCTAATGGACTTGCATAAGCAGAAAACTTTCATTTGTAAAATAGGTTATATTTTGTAATGTCAGTTATATGACGAATTCAAGGGTTGTTGGGTTGTACTAACAGGTTATATATATATATATATATATATATATATATATATATATATATATATATATATATATATATATATATATATATATATATATATATATATATATATATATATTACCTTATAATGTGAAGTATACTAATATTCACTACTACATAAGTGATTTAATAATGTGAACCATTCTTTATTTTTGAGGCGTTTGATGGTAAAAACCGTCTTATTAAATGTATAGAGCATTAAATAGTCCATGAACCGTTTTAAAAAAACACCATATAAATTTCCAGAAGCTTTTGTTAAGGCGGTTAACAACGAATAGCATCAAAAAAGAATTTAGTGCTACTTCATGTAAAAACATCATTAAATACGGATTTTTTGATGGTGTTTTTATAAACGAGCATCATTAAATCTTTATCTTTTGATGCTATATTTTGAAAAACGCATCAAATGAAAACGCTATGATTTTTTAGTGCTGCTTCATGTAAAAGCATCATTAAATAAGGATTTTTTGATGTTCTTTTTAATTAAATAACATCATTAAATCTTTATCTCTTTCCCTCTAAAATTTTCGTTGTAGCTTTCTAAAAGCCCTCCATAGCCGCCATCAAATTCCATACAAATCGCTTCAGTAAAACCTAAAACCGCCCAAAATCATCTCTTTCCCTCTAAAATTTTCGTTTTAGCTTTCTAATATTTTCATTGCGCGCCAGCTTTTCTCTAACTAAAATGTTAAATGACCCGGTTTAGAATAGGAAATCGGGCTTTATGCTCGAATAAATAACCCAGTTCCCTTTTTTACAATCGAGTCCTAAAAAAATAACACCCATTTCAGCAGATTTCCCACTATGGCGGTCGAAATATACTAATCTCCCCCCAAACCTAAGTTCCTCTCGCCTTCAAAAAAATTCTAATATCCCTCCGACCTAGGTTTCCCTCCCACTGAAAAATTTTGTGATTGAAATCTAACCGACCCCTCATAAATCTATGGCTTCATCAACCATTCATATTCCTAAACGTTACTGGTTATCTCTATTTCGAATCTGATGAAACCACTAAATCCTCTGCTTCTTCATAAACCAGAATTTACTCCTAAGAATTCATCGTCATCTCTTTTACTTCGACTAAACTTCTCCTTAGTGCAAAACCTTAAATATGTCCATCCTTGTAGCAGTAGATTTCAGGGCGCCAGGATTCAGTCTCAAAATGAACGCAATCAAGTATGTCCTACACCTTCTGCATCAACTTCTTCCAACTATAGTATTTTTCCCTAAAAAAGGCTATGGAAGGTACGCAATATTGATCACATTAACTATTCAATTAAAGAGCATTATTCAATTTGGTGATTTTTTTCGATTTCATCAAGTATAGTTGAAATAATCATCTTTTGTGTTGTTTTTCTTTTATTTAAACCGGGATTTCTATGACTTTTCAAGGAGGATCGATAGATATAAGAAAAGTGATTCAACATGAAGATTATATTAGAGGATGTGGAACATATTTACAATTAGGAAGCAGAAGTAAAGAAGGAAATGATGATGGGAAGAGAGATGCTAGCAATGAAGAGAGGAGGTGTTTGATCAAGAAAATTAGTGCATATCTGAGCATGGTTTACTAGAACATCTTGCAAGAAAGAAACATCAAGCCAAAGTGGCATATTTGACAACCGGAAACTCTGTCA